>NC_139681.1:43150652-43278152 GCF_964106915.1 Podarcis gaigeae | reverse complement strand
CAGCAGCATTAGAGGGGCAGGCACAGCCAATTCATGCCCCTCAACCAACCAAACCATAAACCAATGCCTAACCGCAACCTTACAAGTTGTGACGATTTGCTACGCAGTAGGCAAAAACCAAATGGCCCCAGCCAATCAGCCAGATGGACAAAATTCCTACCAGGCCCCCGCTCCAAAGCAGACGACCCCATGACAGGCATAGCAAGGTCAAAGCGAACAACCCTATTCTAGGGAGGGAGGGAGGGGCAATCCGCTGCACGGGCGAAAAGAGGAAGCCCTAGCCTCGTGCAAGGAGTTTTAGCATTTCTGGCTGTCAATCAATAAATGGCAACATTAATTTCTTCCCAACAACAAGGGAAGCCCCAATCGCATCAGTGGCCAATGATCAGTTAGCCAGCCCCCAACTTTGGAGTGTCCTGGCGGCCCCCACCGCAACACGTGCTCTCCATGAAGGAGAACACGCTTTACTTCTAATGTGTTGGATAGATTGCTGTTCATGCTTTTCATGCACTGCAGTGCACATTTGTATAGGAATCCATATTCTTAACTTTCAGTGGACATAGAACCTATTTTGGTACCACATGATTGATACACCACAAAATTAAGATGCACATATCATACAAATGAAAGCCTGATGGTGTCTTTAACTATATATGCTCCATGAGTAGGGCACTGACTTCCTGCAAATGCAGTTCTCTGTATGCAGGGGCTGGCCCTGCCATAAAGCAAGGTGAAGGAGGAGAAGGAGGAGAAAGACTCAAATGTTGGCCTTAGGTGGTATTGGGTGAGAACACAATTTGGACTCAACTTCAGGCAGCAAAATGTTTTGGGCCAGGACTGTCAGCATGGTTGGAGATTTCCATGCATGCAGGAAAAGGATTGATGGTGTATCAGGGAACTGGGTCATCCCTTTAGGATTTTTGAGGAGAAAATATACTATCTGAAATTCCCTTTTTTGCAGATATGTAGCACCCAATTAGCATTTCAACAACTGTGGTGGGAGGAAAAGCATCCCAAAGTAGTTGGGGTAACCCAGTCAGATGGGCGGGGTACAAACAATAAAATTATTGTTATATTTTACATGGATATAAGCAGCTGAAATGAATTGAAACCATCCATTATATATTTTGTACAGTAGACTTGCCTACTGGGCTTGTGTACTATCGCTGAATTATGTCTCTTCTCATTTTAATTTAAAAATTATTTCACATTACTACTCAGTGGAATTTAAAATCCCTTGATGGAGGCTGGGTAAAAATCCATTGAAGAACATTGTTTTGAAATGGAGAAGGAGGACCTTCCTCATCAAGATGTAAAAAAATAACAACAATTCAGCATTTTTGCTAATTATCTGTAAGAGAGCCATAGCTATGGAAACGATAGTATTTTTAGTTGTAGGGGGTATGTTAATCAGAAATTTACTATATATCTTCCTCCTCTATTTTATGAAATAAGTTTAGATTAGATAAGCACTCTGAAAACAACATGGAACTTTTTTTCTGAAGCAGACGGCAAGTTTACCCAAATTTGTTTTAGAAAGCAATGTTGTAAGTGTAAGGCATTGTTACGTATTGTGGGCTTTTAGAAGGTATGTAGATGCAGTAGGCAGCTAAATGTTGTGCTTTCAGTGTCCACCTCTTGCATGCTTATGAATTCCAAACTGGACTGCAGTTTCCTAGGAAGAACAACGTAGGCTTATAGCCCTTTAAAACGAATGAGAAGAGCTTAAGGATTATAGCTTATTCATACTGTGATCTCTCAGCAAAGACATGTGTTTATCTTAGTTTGGGTCCACCTCTGCAGTTTTTATCCTATGGCTTCACCTCAAGCAAAACAGTATCAAATGATCCGAAAGTGATACTAAACACACAGACCAAGTAAGAGTTATGAAGTTATTACTTCCCATGCAGAGAAAAGGATTTACTAGAAATATACTAGGAATCTCTTTCCCAACAATTTGGGATGACAGATATATTGTTGTACAGATAACAAACTATTTCCTTTGACAATACATAACAAAAGAATTTTGTTTTACTTCTTTTATGACTAAAAGACCCTTAAAACTATTTAGAACAACAGAAAAGCTATTCATGATTCATGAACTATATCTCCATCCATGATCTCTTTGCATGTGTTGAAAAGGCTCTCTGCACTCAAAATAGTTATTCCATGTATTCAAGCTTGCACATGATCTGTCTATACCAACACAGATATATTTGGAGCTCCAACATCTACCTGTTTTGATCATCATCGTGTATTCTGCAGCACAGGGTAAACTAGGCAGCCTTCGTGGAGGGCAAATGGTATAAATTGAGTACACCTTCCAATATCTCACTCAATGCAGAGGCAATTGCATGCCCACAGTTTATGTCAATGCTGCTGTATATATTTTTTTCTTCCATATGCTTCTGGTAGTCACATCAGGGCTGACCCCAGACCTAATGGTGGAATATCAACTTCTGAGTACCATCACATGACTTGCATATATGATTTCTTCCAATCAAAGGAGACAATAAAAGCCCATGCTATGATTTCCATTTATTCATGTCATATGACCTGATGTAACTATTTGTTTCAGCTGTTGAGTAGATAGTTTGAGTATGATTGTGTGATTGATTGATTGATTGATTGATTGATTGTTTGATTGCATGATTATATGACTGAGTATGATTTTAAAAGTAAAAGGATAGTTCTGTGTTGGGGAGATATGCCAGTAACTATTCCTGGCATCGTCAGTGGAAAGAACCTATAATACTCCAAAAGAATAAGGAACAGAGGGCTAGTGGGTCACTTATGCATGGTTTTGTTTTTTTATGGGAGTACTGAAGGGTACACAGAACTGGCACCTTTTTTCCCCTAGAAGAAAAGCACTGCTTATGCACGTACATTTGCCTGATTTTTCATCACTTGATTTCTGAACACTTGTTGACAGCTGGATTCATGAACTGAATGCATTGAAAAGTATAGAATTTGAGGAGCCATCAGCTGTTAGGAAATTTCTGTCTGTGCTGCTGCTCATAACAGAGAGAGGGAGAGAGGGAGGGGAAAAGATACATGCAAGTTATCACTTGATGTTGAAGTAATCCAAGCCGTAAACGTGCATTCATGCATGAATCAGGTCACAGTGTTTAGGCTGTAATAGGCTGGCATAATATAGCCTTTGGTACCATCTTGCTTTGGGAATCATAAAAAAGCAAAAACAAACATTGAGCCAAACGTAGCTAATGCATGTACTGCCCAACTGCCACTGTGACCCTTTTTACTCTTGCTAAATAGAGCAAAATTAGTGCCGTGAGCCTCCAGATTGAATCCATCAGAGACTAGTTTTGTGACTCATAGTATTATGCTTGTCATTCTTCTCCCACCCCAGCCCCTGTTCCTAGCATGAGAGTATTAATTTATTCCTCACAACACTAGATTCTGAAAGATATATTGGGTATCCTAAAGGACATGGGGAAGAGAAGCATTAAAATAACTTAAAATTGGTACAGTGCAGGTTAATGGTGGTGTGTTATTTCTTTTTCTTTTTTGAAGGGCTTAGCTGAATTCTTGACGTTTAGGAAAATTACTCCCCTACCCCCATTTCTTGTTCTAAATGGACAGAATTGTATGGCCTCTGGAGTTAGAGAAAAAGGTACAGAGAACGTTCTGATGAGGTAAAGGAGGAGTAATTTAATTGTCTAACTCCTTCTGTGCTAGAGAATATCAGACAGATGGGGAGGATAAAACAAGGAGCTCAATAATTAATTTTCATGTTCCTCACTAGTGGGACCTCTTTAATCCCTGTTCCTATGATTATAGAGGAAGGTTGGATTCTGAAGTTTCACTCATTAGCTACGTGTTGTATGAAAATACCTGTATTTTCAAAAGGAATAGTGACAAGAATGAAAAATCTCAGCTATTAAAAATATCCTGGTGTCAGGGACTTTTGTGAAAGAACAAAAACTCTCTGATTCCCTCAGATAAATAATGAAACAGATGGTTGTTGAGGGGTTAAAGGTCAAACCTTCCCTGTTGACTATAACACAAGGTTGACTTAAAAGATTTTCAGAAGTTATTCAAGATGCAGTATATTAGACTGTGCCTCCTGCTTTTTAATGAAATGAATTGGGCTCCCTCTTTTTTATTTTTTTAAAAAAGAAACATATTCAAGTATGCTGTATTGAAATGGCTTATTCTCAGGGACTGGCGTTATTTTTCACACTGCTAAACTGTGCTTTGCAAGCTGTATATATAATATGGAATCTTGGTGAATAATTAAATTATCATGTCCAGGGATATGGGTTAACCAAGGGGCTAAATTTTAATATTTAATTGATTTACTGAATTAACTGTTCACTTTCTGCCTAAATTAGTGAGTGATGAAGCCATTGCTAGTAGCCTCACAGCCTGAAAACACTATCAATAATGCAATATAAAAAAGAAAGGAAAAACAAACACTAATATCAAAGAGGCTAAGCTCTTCAATCCTCCATTATTAAGGACAGAAAGACACACTTTTTAAAGTTTAAAAAGCTTAATTAACTAAAAGGCAGTTGTTCTTAATCATATAATTCAACATCATTTTGCAGTCGTTCAAACAAAAATATTTAAATATAATATTTCTAAATCTTCTTTTGCGGTCTAATTTCCAAGGTGAATAAAAAAGAATAGCAACACAGTTAAACAGCAAAGCAGAGCTGTTACTAAAATTCTTTAAATGCCTTTCTTTCCCCCTCGCCCCACTTCAAAAAATGAATATGTTTAAAGTTTCTCAATTGCTTCCGTCTACAGATCTAAGCTGAGGCTATGATTAATTTTAAGCATGTTAAAATTTTACTCCAACCTGAGGAAATCAGCTAGAGAATCTAAAGGAAAGAAACTAAAACTTTAACATGTCACTTCCACTGAAGTCTGTCTAAAAAGAGATGAGCAGTAGTTTCTGCACTAGTGGCAATACCAATGTGATCTGCAGGGTCAGATTACAATTGCTCAGCATTAGGATCTGACCCTAACAGTTCATGTTTGGTCTAATTATCTATAGGCTAGTGGCAATTGTCAAAGGGCACAATCCATTGGGAGTTTCCTCTGCACAAGCTACATTGAAAGAGGCTTGAGCAGGAAAAGGTCCTGGAGGACTGGACCCAAGGTACTGAACTGCAGACATCTGGCTTCCAGATGTATGTTTGCTATAATCACAAATAGTAGGAAAAAGCAGGTTGCAGTCTCCCTTCTTCTTCCAGACTGCTGGCTTTCTATAAGCTAAGCCTAGCACACACAAGCACATACACAACTCAGAGAATTTGGCACTGTTTTTGGCCACCTCCTGCAACAACTAGTAAGAGTGCAACATTTTCCCCCTTTCCCCTTCCAAGCAAAAACTATGTAAAAACCATTATATACAACTCACAAAAACTCAACATAACTTGCGCTGAACTCTATATGAATACTGGAGCTTCCAAGTCCTCTACTCCCAACAGCATAACCTCTGACATTTCTCCAATGAAAATAGTGACGTCCCATCCCATAATGATTTATACCCCACCCATCTTACTGGGTTGCCGCAGCCACTCTAGGCAGCTTCCAATGTATATAAAATCATAATGAAACATTAAACATAAAAAACCCTTCCCTATAGAGGAATGCCTTCAAATGGCTCGGGGGTCCAACATTTCTCCAATGAAAATAGGGACAGCCTAAGGAAATGTGGGACGTTCTGGGACCAAATCAGAAACCAGGATGGCCTCTCTAAATCAGGGACGTCCCTGGAAAACAGGGACACATGGAGGGTCTGCAATAGTGACCTCCCACACCATCACAAAGAAGTGGCTGTCAGAATAAAAAGGTACTTGGGTACACACAAGTCCTTGTGTACATATAAGACACTCTCAGATACAGCATGTAGATTTGATATAATGTTAGAGGGATTCAAACTCTCTCAACTGGGAGAGTTAGTGCACTTGGTGATGTGTGTAGTTACTGACTACTCAGTTAAATATATTGCCTTACACCAGTGTTTCCCAACCTTTTTTGGGCAAAGGCACACTTGTTTCATGAAAAAAATCTCGAGGCACACCACCATTAGAAAATGTTTAAAAAATTAACTCTGTGCCTATATTGACTATATATAAAGTAACTCTCTTTAATAGGAATCAAATAAACACAAATAAAGTATTTTATAATTACTTTATTATGAAATAGTAAGTAAACAGAAATATGAAAAATTATAAAATACTTTATTCAGTGAACCTGTGAGGGCCCGCCCTTTGCGGCAGCCGATTGGCTGCCGCCGTGGGCAGTGAATATTAATGATGTATCATTTTTGTGCTTCATGCTGTGGCCACAGACATGTGATCTGATGGTGAATTTGGGGTGACCCAATGCAAAAATCCTGAGAATCCCTGTGGATCCATGTTTTGTAACCACGTTTTTGCACCATTGCAGCCCCAGGCAACAGTGGGTGTGTGATTTTGGGGGGGCAGGCTGTAGCCATGGACATGCTATGTGATCTGATGGTGAATTTGGGGTGACCCAATGCAAAGATCCTGAGAATCCATGTGGATCCATGTTTTGTAACCACATTTTTGCACCACTGCAGCCCCAGGCAACAGTGGGTGCGTGATTTTTGGAGGGCAGGCTGTAGCCATGGACATGCTATGTGATCTGTTGGTGAATTTGGGGTGACCCAATGCAAAGATCCTGAGGATCCATGTGGATCCATGCTTTTAAACCACATTTTAAGTGGGGAGGGAAGGAAAAACACAGAACGGACAAGGAGCACGAGAGGGGTGTGCAGAGAAGCAGCTGGCTAAGAATGCAGGAGAGGGGTATAACGGGGAGGGAGGAAAGGAAGGCAAAAGTTTTCCCTCACCTACTCACCCAAGCCAGCCAGCTCGCACGCTCTCTCTCTCTCCCCCCCTCCTGCCTGCTTGCCTGGAGGGGAGGGGCTTTCCCTGCTCTTTGTTCCGTTTGAGCAAGCACAGCAAGGAAACAGAGGCGGGTGGGCAGTAAGACCCTGAGGCAAGTGCGGCTTGTGCTTGCTCAGCAGCTTCTTCACGGTGCTCCGCGGAACGGTGTTCTTCATCCCGCCGCCGCCGGCTCCCTCTCTTTCCTCTCAAGCAGAGCGGCCTTCCTGCTCCAGCCGCGCCTGCGCCTGAGGAGTTTCGAATCTGCCGCCGCGCGCAGGGTGACGTCACGGCCGCCGCCGGGCCAATCCGCCTGCTCGGCCCCGCCTCCCTTCTTCTCGCCTCCCTCACGAGAGGAAGCGCCTCCCTCGCGCACGGCGGATGCAGCCTGAGCAGAGTCCCCTCTCGCTTAGAGCAGTGTTTCCCAAGCGGCACACGAGGCAACGTCTCGCGGCACACTAGTGTGCCGCGGAACACCGGTTGGGAAACACTGCCTTACACAATATACTACTTTCTCGATACTTTCTCTAGCTTGCCCCCTGGTGCTACATTTCCCAGAGGCAAACTGAGTATCAGGAATTTTCTCAGGTGCAAATGAATTAATAAAGTGGCCTTGGAGTTGCTGTTGTGTCCACACTCATGACAGGGGAATTGAATTATGGAGAGCTTGGGAAACTACTGTGTGTGAATATAGGCTGTGCTACCCTTGGGGGGGGGGTGTCCAGGGGCATATCCTATGCACAAAGAGGTTGGACCTTGGTCAAGTGAAGGTAGAACTCAGCAATAAAGGGATGGAATATGTACACATGAAGGCAAAACTAGCACTAAAAAAGGTGCAGAATTATGTGAATCCTTTTTTGCAAATGGAAACGGTTAAATAGATGGATAAATTCATTGTGGAGAACTGAAAATCCGCATAAAGTAGGTAAGTCAAAGGAGTGAGCCAATCCACAGAGCACAAACCAAGAGAATCCATGGAAGATGAAAAGCACTCAAGATGATAACTCAGCAAAGACCACTAGTCGAGTAACAAAAGAATTAAAATCCAGTTTTTACCCGGGGTTCATTAATTAATGCTTATAGCTCTAGCAGAAGCAGGGGTAAACAATGGATGGCTCTCTAGATCAGTGTTTCCCAACCTTGTGCCTCCAGCTGTTTTTGAACTACAACTCCCATCATCACTGACTAGCAAGACCAGTGGCAAGGGATGATGGGAATTGTAGTCCAAAAACAGCTGGAGGCACAAGGTTGGGAAACACTGCTCTAGATGTTGCTAGACTCCCCATCGTCCTGCTAGCTGGAACTGATATCCAGCTACATCTGGGAGGACCACAGAGTCACCGTCCCTGTTCTACAGGATGTGATTACTTGCACACACGTAAACATTTTATTGTATTGTACTGTATTGTATTTTACTAGGGTGTTTTGAAATCACACCTCAGACTGTTTGAATACAGGCAGGTCTTCTGCAGTTCCTATGGATACATACAATATAAGCATCTCATTTTATCCAGGATGTTGTTGTTTAGTCGTTTAGTTGTGGGCGACTCTTTGTGACCCCATGGACCAGAGCACGCCAGGCACTCCTGTCTTCCACTGCCTCCCACAGTTTGGTCAAACTCATGCTGGTAGCTTCAAGAACACTGTACAACCATCTCGTCCTATGTCGTCCCCTTCTCCTTGTGCCCTCAATCTTTCCCAACATCAGGGTCTTTTCCAGGGAGTCTTCTCTTTTTATGAGGTGGCCAAAGTATTGGAGCCTCAGCTTCACAATCTGTCCTTCCAGTGAGTACTCAGGGCTGATTTCCAGGATTTATCCAGGATAAATGTATGCTAAGTAATGGCATGATTTTTTTTAGGGGTGTGGGGACTGCTAGACTTCAGTTAAACATAATAGATTGTTGTAAAGTAATCATACATTTGAACAACACTGGCCACATGAACATCAGAGGTAAGGCAAATAAAACCTACTGCATTCAAAGTGGGAAGGTCTACTTAATTTTCTTGTGAAATACCAAAGAGTAAAAAAGCAAAGCAAAGAAGAAGAAGGAACAAACAAACCAGTCACTCTTTGTTGTGTATTAGGAGAAGCACCACTTACTGCGCAGCAGACTACTGACTATTCCATAATCTGTTTTCCCCTTCCCCCCCCCCCAATAGAAAATGACCTGTTAAAACATCCCTAAGAGAATATGAATTAGCCCAGGTCAATAGGAGGTCAAACAGACAGGGTGCTAAAATCCCTTTACTACTTTGTAGTATCTTATGCTAATTCATTCCCCTTTTCTGTGATAAACAAAGCCAGTTGAAAGTAGATAGCATCACACAGTGATGGGTCCCAAAGCTACAATTTAATACAAATCTAGTAATTCCATTGTACAACACATCCAGTTCATTTAGAAGTGATGAATACTAAAGAAGGTCTAGGATTGAAATGCCTTTTCTCACTGGCGGATATCCTTAGAATTCAAGAAACTGAGCACTTCCAATTGATACATAAACCTAAATGGTGTTTATGATAGCAATTCCTACAGCCTTCCAGAGGCCTTCGAAAACAAATCTCTGTCAATCAATAGACCCTTCGCAATACAGCAAGTACCTTACTTAAGGACACAGATTCTATGTATTTTCCACTTGATTCACACATAACAATAAGCCAAAGGATTGTTTAGACAAACTTGCAAGCTCCCAGCGAGGAGATAGTGGCCCCTTTGCTCCTGTTGCTATGCTCTTGCAAGCTAAACCATGGCTTGCCTCTTCTGAGCCTCAGCAATTTATCTCCTTCACAAGTCCAGGTGGATATGTCGGCTTGAAAGTCCAGCTATGCACTCTGCCTCTTTTGTACTGGTATTTTTGACAAAGAATCTTGAGCACTCACAAAACTAATTTCTAGGAAACTCTTTCAGAAAGCTACGGTAAAAAGAACACATTTAATGTAAGAGTACAGGGATCATGCACTTTTAGCAGTTACATAGAATCTTGTCATACAAGCTACACTAGCTGAAATTTTATCTTCTACACAACTAATAAAAAAGGTGCATGAAGAGTGTGGAGAGAGGACTAAAATCAGCCCTGCTTCCCAGCAGCCAGTGGGATGCTTTTTTTACAAAGAGTTGAGCCCCAGCTGTAGGCTCAGGCTGAGGAATCAGATGTATAACATAAATTCTGCATTCATTATTCTACACCCAGCAACTAGATCAGACAATGTTTAAGATTATTATTATTACAATTTTATTTTATTTTATTATTAGTATTATTTATATCGGCTGTCCAATGACAAGCTGTCTGGGCAGCTTAATAAGATAAAATGATAGAGAGCAAAATTTAAAATATCAAAAAATAACAATTTACAGACAGCAGAGACCTAAACTTTTCACTTTCCCTACTCCTCTCTGAAAAGTGCTTAGGTAGAGAGGCAATGGAATCTCTCTGCAAGTTTTGAGATAGGGCAATTTTAATTTTAGGGCAACTAACTTTACGGGTGCATGATGTGGTGAATATATTCTTCTTTCAACATCTCCTTCATCTCCTCAGAATGAAATTCTTTATGAAGTATATTTCTGAAATTTGCATTTAGCACTAAATTCTTACTGAGACCTCTCCCATCATGAATGACTCGTGTTCTATATTCTTTAGATCTTGCTTCTGCTACAGGAGCTCTTTTCTGGGTTTAATAATTTGCTAGGTGCCAAAGAAAGAAGAGTTTCCCGAACATAAGTTTTTTTTCAATGCTGCTGACACACATTTTGAATTATGAAGCATTAAATTCTCTCCCAATTAATGATTTTTTAATATAAAAAACCCCCTAATTTCTATTATATTATAATTTGAGGGAAAATAGGCTTTAGTTTCTCCCCACTCACCTCTGGCTTGGCATTCAGTGACATTGATTTTTAGGTTGCAGCATCATAAAAACAAAATCAGCTGCACTTAAAGTGAGAGCAATATCCAAAATTTGCACCTATGCACATTTCTTCTCTGCACTGACAGTTATGTATAGAGTACAGGCAGCATTTTTGCAGATGATTTCAAATGATGAATTTATACCAAACTGTTATATTAATACAGTCATCTTTACACTACAACAGGTGGAGTTGGCACCAGGAAGAATATCCCCTTAATTCATTCATACAGAAAGCTTCCTTAACCCGCACATTCCTTTCTCCTTATTTAGTATAAATAAATCCTGGGATGGGCCCGTTTTTGTTTCCTAAAGCACAACATATATTTTCACACATTTCTTGAGTTTGCCTGCTTTCTCGTCAGTCTCTTGCATAATACTGTTGCTCTTTCCTCTATGCGCCATTGTTACAGAGGAACTATTAAAAATAAATCATTTTAATGTTTCCATATCCATTTGTCCTGCCTTTCTCATGATAAGTTGTCACCTTTCCCTTCTTATCTCCTGCCTGTCATCTCCCACAACTCTGGCAACTTTCTTCTTTCAGACCCCTGTTTATGATACTTTGCCCATTGCAGGAGTCATCAAGGCCTCTGTGTCATGCTTGCCAAGTTGATAAGTTTGTGTAAATGTGACAGTTTTGGAAATTGGCAACTGTGTGTAGCTACTCTACATGCACAATTTTCTTCAGATCAGCTGCACTTTTTAAAGCCACCATCTTTAAAGAAATTATAGCACTTAGATGCAGGTGTCAGTTCATACAAACTGTGTGATGGCTTTGCCAGAAGCATGATGGCCCCTCTTGCACATTTTTAAATTGATCACCTTGAATCCATTCATGTGAACCAGAATGGTGTTCAGGCTCCCATCAGTGTTATTCACTAGCTTCTTCTTCCTTTGCATTTAATATAGCTCATCCTTACCACAAAGTCTGTTTATGGTCTTGCTTCACATAAATGTTCATCTCTCAACACGTCCCTTCAAGAGACCTTTGCTTTCATCATTCTCCCACCATTGTCCACTACCAACTTCTTCTCCTCCGTCAACTGGCTTGGGCCCCTTTCATATGTTGTCTTTTGCCCTATCTGAGGACATTTGCCTCCCTTCTGGATATAATTTCTCTGACAATTTTGTCAAAGACACCCTGTGAAATAATTGGTATATATTATTGATTTAAAGCTGAAATGCTGGCTGTTTTCTGAGAAAAGAAAAGAAAAATCCAACAGATTTCCTAGCACAATGCATACAGTTGTAACTAGTCACATCTGGTTCTTCACGTCATGTTAGATTATTACTCTTTATGGGCAATTAACTGGTTGGGTATGAAAACACCCAGGCTAGTAATGGGTCAGCAGACACATCCAGTTTCAAAATTCAGCTGAACTGTAGAAATCTGTCTCCGAAGAAATGCAGACTATCTTTATTCTGATAAATGTTGACAAAACCATGCTACGGTAAATTGAAAGCTTGCCATTGACATACAAAGCTCTGCAGCTCGGAAAGGATTCTCCCACTGTACTTTATGGAAAGACCAGTGTCTGTGACAAAATAACAGATTTCACGTCACTGCATTGTGATAGTCTCCGAAAACAATTCCCTAGTATAATCTATTTGCACCAGTTCTTCAAGTTTGAAGCAAGGGGAAGTTAACAATGTATTAGTTTTTAAATGTACTTCTGCGTAGTGCCAAATGTTGTCTCCTTTGCCGAATTTACTGCTTCTTTTGGAAGGTCTTCAAGGTGGGCGGGGGAGTTGAAAAGTGCATTAAAGAGAGAACAAGGAAAATGTTTTCATCTAGCTTTGATAAAACTTGTCTGAACCTGAAGGTTATTAACAGGAGCAGACAAGGACACTCACCTGACCTCCCGACTGCTGAGTCACTGTCGCTTACCAGGAAGCAAAGCAGGAGAGGTGAGGAAGTGAAGGAGTGCCCTATTGGCTTAGTCAGTGCATTCCCAGCATGCTGGTCTCCACACTACATCTCTCCTCCTCTCTACCTCTATTAAGGAGCAACTCAGCTGTCAGGGGGTCAGGCCATCATCCTACCACACTGTCCACTAATGTTAATTAAATAGAGGATATATAGACTGAAAAGGAAAGGTGTGGTTTTTTAGTCCAAGGGTAGCATTCCTTCTCCATGGGGTCATGAAGAGTCGGACACAACTAAACGACTAAACAACAACAGCAACAAGCATTCCTTTATGTAACATCAGCATATAAACACCAATACATGGTGTGTCTTTCCAAACGTTTCTGTCACCTATCAGGTCCCACTGCACTTAATTGCCAAGTTTTACCCCCCCCCCCTCATTTGGACAGTCACAAACATTTTCACCCTCATCCCTTAGGGATTATTTCTCCTGATCCAGATGTTCCTCAGCTCCTGCCGGGTTTCCCCCAGCAATCAATTTTAAAAGCTTCTCTGTCACAGCCTCCAGTCTGTGGTTTTTCTGCAGTTTCCCATTTTTCAAGCTTCATAATAATGAGAACGGATGGGTGAGAAGGGAAGTGTGCTGGAGTGATGCTTAAGTACATTGGATGTGGCTCATAGGCCACATGTTGTCTCTAGGACACGTAGACATAGAAGCTGGTCTGCATTACTATGGTATCTGATTTCACCTTAAAGGTATCACCTGACCACACGACCATCCCTTCCAGCCTTATCCCAACATATGGCTTCCATCCAAAAGCTATTTATCCTGAGCAGCAGTCCCACAAAATTCTAGAGCTTGTCTGTTGGCTTAGATGGCTTCTGATAAAGAGAAAAGGTACCCTAGAAATGGAACAAACATTTGTGAAATCAGATCTGGTCTTAACTGTCTGCTTAAAAAAAAAAAAGCAGCAGCAATGTAACATCTATAGTTTTTACATGATTTTTTAAATTTTAGATGACACCTTTGACTGGATGTGACAGTAGAGCAGATCATTTGTGTAATTACAGCAACAATCATCCAGGAAGGAGAGACAGTCTGCAAAGCATATAAAACATGAAATGGATTTGATGGTGTATGAACCTTGTAACCAGAGCTGCAGGAACCCCCTGGCTTAGTGAGGCTATAAACCCCGTAATGTCTTAGCCAAGCTACTAAAAAAGCATGAGATCATTTCTCTCCCTTCTCTCCGATGAAGTATGTATGCAATTAATAAAGTGAGAAAGTGAACTTTTAACGAGTTAGAGAAGGCTTATTCTTCCTACCGACAGGAAAAACATTCATACAGTGTGGACATATATGAGGAGGGAAATGTGTGTGTGACAGATGAGAAGCAGCATTTAGTATTTAATTTCCCACCATGGATTTCGGGTGCCACTGCTATTAGAAATATTCAGAAGTCCATATTGCAATTTGCAGTGTCCCTCTAACAAATGTGAAAACTTACAGTAAGTAATGGCTACTTTATCCCAACTGGCTATTATTTTGTAAATGAACATATTATAAGCAGCAACCACTTTCTACAAACCCTGTGTAAAATATACCTTAAACTAGGCCCCGTCCAACATAAATAATATTATGTGCAATATATGTATGTATTGATTGATTGGAAGACATATACATAAAAGGTATATTCATACCAGCAGAATGTTGTAGGGATCATCCAAAACACTGTACTCGTGTTTTGTCCCAACAGAATTTTCATTACATAGGAGTGAGACAAATACGTAGCTACTTTTATCATTTCAACAAAAAAAGTTCAAAAATCTGTACACGTTTGCTAACATATTATTATCCCTCTAAGTGTAATCTGGAAAATAGTTTTGTTCATTTATCAGCTATTTAAGAAAATTACCAAAGCAAATGTATTATTTTTTGCTATTCATGCGAGGATCATGGCTAATTAGCCTTAGTTAACTAAAGCATATCCTTTGAAAAATTAGGGACAAGTTTCTTTTGCCCTCTGAAGAATTGTCCATTATTTACATTGTTAATATTAATATCCTGCAGGCTTTTAATTGTGAGTTGGTGGTGTCATTGGAGACCCTCTTGTAACAAACAACTCAGATTGCTGTTCAAATAATGACTTTTAAAGATTTGTTTTCCGACAGGTTGAAATAACTGCTGGCAAGTCCGATATTCTTGTAATTTCTAATTAGATTCAGGCTAAAATGCTATGGAATTGCAACATATCTCTCCTAGCAGATCTCTCCACGCTTAACAGACTCAAGAAATTCAATGGCACTGTCCCATTGTGTTTTGATGCCCTCTGATTTGGGTGAGAGGATGGGATGAGATCCTCACCCCAACAAGGAAGGAATACCCTCCTCTGCTTATAGCATGGACTCCATTGACCAGAAGGTCTCCCTAATTCCATGAGCTTCGTAAGTGTGATAATGCATGAAGCACTAACCTAAGACATTTAGAGATTCTTACCTCAGCTTACTTCACACACATGAGACGTAGCGGGGTGTGTGTGTAGAGGAGGGAGGGATAGGCGAGAAATGTGGTTCAGGTCACATTTAAAGGATGGTCTATCAAATTCATGCTTTCAAAAAACCCTGAAATACAGATATTCTTTGAAATTCACACTTACTGTAATTTTGTGATGTTGTTCTCTGACCGATCAATATTTACAAAAATGCATGTTTGCGAAAAGTGGGGGGGAAACATATAAAATGAATTGTGTTATGAAAAGCTGCTTGCAAAAAGTGGGTTGATTGGTCAAAACTCTGTGTGAAAACATATTCATTAGGAGAATATCACACCAACATGTTGATGAATTTTCATGGTTTTTAAAAAATAAAAAAATCACAAATTTCTGCAGAAATTTGAAGAATGTAACTTAAGATGAGAAACTGAGAAGCTAAGTGGACCGAAATTGACAGATCCTTCGATCTCTTGCAGGAAGTACTGTACTCATATCCCAATTACAATAGAAGCCTTTACAGAACATATTGATATGTAGCTTTTCTGTATCTCTTTACTTCTTTCATATTAAGCTGCTATCTGTGTATTTTATGATTTCCCTCATTAAGATTGGTGGTCATCACAAAAAAGGTGCTGATTGTATGGGGTTTATTATTATTTTTAATCAAACAGTCAACACCTCCCAGAATCTGCATGGGTCAAGTTTGCCTGCCCAGCCCCTAACACGTGGTTTGTGCAATCAGCTTTGACACCACCAATTACCTGCTTGAAGGGGTGCAGGTGAATGAATCTAACTTCCCACTCAAAATATGATGTAAAAACTGGAAAGACTGACCTTCTCTCAGGCAGGTGGATGCACACAGATTGGACACAGTAGACATCAGCAAGAGGGAAGCATTTATGTTGGACATGTCAAACCCCATAATGGCAAAATCCCATTAATTTTGATGGCAAAAATCAAAATCCCCATAGCCTAGCTTATTTTTCTCCTCTGTGTTCATGAAGCTGAATGAAGTAAAGTTTCTAGGACATGATAGTTCCATATCAGAATAAGTCTTGTGTAAGTTAAATTCACTGGAGGTTAAAAATTTCATGATGGAAGAGGGTATGTACTGGGGAATCTTTAACAAGATCACTGAAAAGATTACTGGTTCAATAATGGAGATTTTATCGTAACTCCTCTGAGAAAGGGAAGACATCAAGGGACTGAAGAGGAGAAAATACAGCCCTGGCCTGAAAGAAAAGGGATTGGAAAAAGAACTAGGAATTAATAGACCAGTATGTCTGACCTCAGTGGTAGGCGAGATTCTAGAAGCATTAATAAAGGATGAGATCACAAAACATCTGGAGAAATAAACCAGCTAGAATCGTTTCATAAAGGGTAAGTCCTGTCTGACAAATAGGGTGGAATTCTGTGTGTGTGTGTGTGTGTGTGTGTGTGTGTGTGTGTGTTTTAAAGAAGATAATGTAGTCAACAGGCATGGATAATGTACTGGACACTTAAACACTATTACATTTGAAGATGCTTACCTCGAAAGAGAAGGAATTATTTTAGTATGAGAGGCAAGATCCAATTATAATAGGAAACTGTTGGAGAAAAAGTAATAAACAACGTGCAGGGATCTGACTATTTTTATCTATCTGTGTACAACACCCAGTGTACTTTAGCTGCTTCTTTAAAACCAAAAAAGGCAATCCTACATAAATATGCATAAAACCTCATTGTAAATCAAAGTCTGTGTGGGTGAGCAGTTCCCCCATGTCCAGGAAATAGCTTTTTGCTTGTTGCATTCCCACTGAGGAAGCAGGTACATAACTTGTCGGCTGCTGCAGGATGCCTTTTTTCCCCCCACAATGGAGGAGGTCCAAATGTCTTTAATGGCTAACAGCGCATTCTGCTAATTTCACCTGGTGTGACAGTTATGGACATTCCTGGATCAGGATAGCTTAGCTATGATACTCCAAGTGTTGGTAACCTTGAGACTGGATTGCTGCCATGGCACTATGTATGGTTTCCTTTAAGGTTGGTCTCAAAGCTACAGCTAGTGCAGAACGGCGCAGGAAGTCTGGAGGGTGTCCTGGAGAAGGGGGTGTCCTATCAACAGTACATAAGCAGGGTTGGCTCACCCATGAGGCAAGGTGAGACAACCACCAGGGCAGCAGGTCTGGCCTCCAGGAATGCATTGCCAACTGCTGCTGCAGCGATAACAACACTTGTGGTGTGCTTCTTGGAGTCCAGATCTGCAGCCTCCTTGTCAGCTACCCCCCCCGCCGCCGCCCATGTTGCCTCTATACCAGCCTCTCAGCAAACAGGAGGCTCTGCTGATCTCCTCCCACTCCCAGGGAAGAAATGGTGGGGGCTGCCGTCTGCGGTCTCGTGGCCTCTGCACCTTCCCAGCCTGATCAGTGTGAACTCCTCCCGCTGCCTTTGACATACCTTTGATACCTACTTCAGTCATCACGTGAGGTTGATTTGATTTCCCCATTGTTCCCAATTTAGATCTTTGTTCCTCCCCTTGTTGACAATGTTGATCTTCACTCTCCCCTTGTTCCTGATGTTGGCCTCCACCCACCCCTTTTTCCCTGGCAGGGAGGGCGCCATTTTGTGGTTATGCCTCAGGTTCCAAAATGTCTTGGGCCAACCCTGCGCATAAGACCTGTGGTGAAAAAAAGCCGCGCAGGTTGCCAGCATACTGATGAGCTAGGTTTATAGCCTTGCTATTGGAATGTAAAGCCCTGGACAACGTGGGAATGGGATAGCTCCCGGAACCATAGGAGCCAATTCCTAGGGGCTAAGGAGTCATTGCCCCCACAATACAATATTTGAGGGGACCGGGGACCCCAAATTGATGGGCATTGCCATTCAAATGGTGTGCGTGCACCACATCATGTGATTGATTATGTGGGGTGGGGCTAAACTCTCCCCCCCTCCAATATTTTATTCAAGTTGGCACCCCTGCTGGAAACATTTCACCTTATGTGTTTCTGCCTGGTTACTTCAGTCCTAAGGAGAGGCACTCTTAGTAGCATCATATGCCCTCAATCTTCTTCATATGTCCAGTAAGGCCAAGGGTGTTACTGTGGTAGTACGTGTCCTTTTGAATACACTCCTAATCAACAGCTATAGTGGTGGCATTTAGAAATGACTCATCTCTTTATCCAGTCTTTCACTGTGGCATGATCCAGCTATGTTGATGTATTAAGCTGATCTACTCATTTGTGATGGATTTTGTACTTGTCATATAAATTACATTTTATTGTTGTTGAATGCTGTTCACCACTCCCTTAAGGTTGGCGGTATAGAATCCCCCCCCCCCCAAGAAAACCCCAAATAAGAGCAAATTCCATTGAAATCAATGGAACTTCTGAGCGTGCATATTTAGGGTCCCAGCAAAATCTGCCTCTGCAGTTTGTATCTGGAAAAGGAGTTATCTAGCTAGCTATATAGATAAAAATAAGTGCTCTGGAAAAGCTATTGATGTTTGCGTAGGCCACCGTGTTAGTCATTAAATGGAGAAATGAAATCTCACAAGTTGTTCCAGACAAGACAGAAGAACTGAATGGAACAAATGGCTCATTACTTCCTGAGTATGTAAGAAGTAAAGAGAGCATATATGTTAAGCTGACATTTTGTACAACAAAGAACAGGAAACAGTCATTGATCTGACAGTAAACATAAAACCATTTCCAACTTGCGCTCATTTGCACTGTTAAAACAGAAGTATAAAACAAATACTGGAAAAAATATTGAATTGTTTTAGCCCATCTTGAAGAATACTTACCAGGATACATGTAGTTTAACATGTTTGGTTCAGACCACTATATCACAGAACAGACATCCCAATACTGGGGTTTTATTCAGTGTATGTTGAGAGGGAAGGTACCCCCCCCCCACTACTGGATAAGGGGGCAAATCGGAGTATGTCACTGGACAAATTTGGAGAAGCACAAATGACAAAGGATGGCTGTATTCTGGTTCACATCTTGTTTTGGCACATGCAAATTAGGTACATTCATATTTAAATGCAAACTGAATCAAATTTCTCAGCTATCCTTACATACAGCAATCCGACTCATTTAAAGGGTGACCACTCAGGAACAATTTGTGGATTAAAAAGTAAGGATAATGTAAACCTCTATAGTCAAATAAATAATCCATAGAAGGGTTCAAATATCCTTTTTTCAGACTGTGTTGCTTTGCCTCAAGGATGTCCCTCCCTTCCATAGAAAGCAATAGGATGAAAAAATAGTGAATGAAAAAGGGAGAAAATAGCTTCACTAAAGCAGAATTACAATAGTATCTCTATGGAAGTGTATGTGACATTCATATGAATACCAAATGAATTCATTATGATCACCACTCTTCCCATGAATACCAAATGAATGTATAATGAGTGGACTCTTAAAGAGCTACATTTAAAAAAATAATGCCAGAAATAATGGGAAAATTAACCTCATTATATTTCGAAGAGGTTATATTTAGACAAAGTATTTGCAGAGATTCAAGTAGCCTGTGATGATTTCTGGCCAGGCCTTTGTTGATAACGCTGCTCTCTCTCTAGCGCGCGCGCGCTCTCTCTCTCTCTCTCTCTCTCTCTCTCTCTCTTTCCTTCAGGACTTATTCCATATGCTAAATGTTAATTGATATTTATGCAGATGGTATACTGACTCACTAGTGATTTCAAATGTTTGTATATTTTCTCAGGCTAGTTTTTGTATGTACCCTACAATAAAATGTAGTAATCTAGTTTAATTTCCAAAAGGGTAGCCCAGTTACTCTGTTGTCACAAAACCAATGAAGAGACTTGTGGCTAAAGATTTATTATGGCATAAGCTTTCACGTACCACAGGATGGATTAAGTAGTTGAACACCAAGAGGGTTATGGGGTGCGATGTCTGCCATTCTGTTAGTTTCTACAGCAGGGAGGGATAATGTTTGCCCTCCAAATGTTGCTGGACTAAAACTCCCATCATCACTGGCCATTGGTCATGCTGGCTGGGGCTGATGGCAACTGGAGCTCAGCAACATGTGAAAGGTATGAGGCTCCCTACTCGTTGCAAAGCATGCTTGGCGGGTCATTTTCAGATCTCTGCAGCTCCACCCATAAAGGCTAAGGTTATGGCTTAGATCCTCATTACTGTTCCACTAGCAGAGGAAAGGAGCTATCAGTGAAAAATGCCACTGTGACCCCATATGCCTACGGAAGCTTTCACTGCATCCCATTCCCAAGGCATTATGTCTATTCCTAATGCTACTTATCTAGAAAGAAAACAAAATGCAAACTAATGTAAATTGACTGAGAGAGTTGCTGAAGTGCCTACCGCAAGTTTACCACGATACCTCTAACAGGAGGTGCAAAATGGGAGAGCAGCAAAAGCAGCAAAGCCTTAACTTGTTTATTTCAGATTTGTTTGTCTGTTTGTTTTACTGTGCTTCGCCTGCAGCCGAACTTTCTTTACTGTGCTCAGCCTGCAGCCGCACGTGTGACATAGTCCCTAATTGAGACACATGAAGCTCATAAGAGACTTTAGACAAGATTCAGCTAGCCACAAAAGTCATTATCTCATTTTCATTTATTAACATGATATTTCCAATGGATTAACAAGGGTTTCCCTTTTGTTGCTTGTGCTGTGACACTAGCCCTAAAGGAGCTGTTGCCTTCTCATATCTCAAGTGGCTTTTATTCACATTAGATTACAGTAACGTTCATATTAAAGGAACGAACATTTATTATACCTCTCGAATGAAAATTTCCTATTCAAAACAGGATTTACTTGGGGAAAAGTTTAGGGTGAAGCAAGAGGTTGTATAAATGTTTATTTAATGATGTACTAGAGTAAAATAAATAAATAAATGTTCACACATCAAATGCTTTTTATCTCAAAAGACAGATTTGGATAAATTACATGTCTTTTTAAAAAGCATTTCAACCCTGCTCTTCAAGACAGGAAACTTAAGAGTGGGTCACAATTTAAAATACAATTTATCAGCATAAACCAGCAGCATAAAAATAGCGGCAGATAAATTGCAACCAGAATAATCACTAAAGTTCAGCAAAGGCCTGAGTGCAGAACCCAAGCTTTAACCATTACTGAAATCTCAACAGTGCCAGTCATAACTGAGAGGGGAGGGTGTTCACAAGCAGCGGTGTCACCACCAAGAAGGCTCTCCTTTACATTATCACCAAACTTCAATAAAGACAGGGCCATCAAAAGAGCCTCTCTGGCTGGCCACCTTTAATATACAGGCTGATCTGCAGGGGACCAGGTGTTCTCTCAGGTGATAACAAGGTAAATCACAAACTTGGCATTTTCGACACATTACTGTTCATATTTATTTGTTTCATACGCATTCTGCCATTTCTTCAAGCAGCGCATAACACTATTTCCATACCTGTGTGGCAGAATATTTTGAGAGAGGATATATTACCCAAGATATTGGGCAAAGATGTATGTCAATTTACATATAAAATAAGGAGATAAATCATTCTAAATGTGGGTGGTGCCAACTTGAAGAAATTGTTATCACATGTAGTATCAGTGGCGTAGTGTGGGGGGTGCAGGGGGGGGCCGGCCACACCGGGTGCAACATCTGGGGGGCCCGCTCGCACTCGCAGCTCTCTGCCCCTACTAAAATCCATGGGTTGGGGGGGCGCAAATTACTTGCCTTGCCCAAGGTGCTGACAACCCACGCTACGCCACTGGGTAGTATGGCTACTTTTGAACCATGGGCTTGCATTGTAAAACTCAAGACATAATTAGTGTGCCCCAGTTTGGCGTTTCAAAGGACAGCCGACCAAATTTCAACACACCTTTCACAGACTCACCCAATGAATCTGTGCCCCTCAGAAAAGCAAAAATCTCTTCCTCCTTCTTTACAAGAAAAGAGTAATAGTGATATTTATTCCACAGAGCCTGGTATGCTATAAAATGTAGTAGGTTGCACCATATAAAATTAATCATTACAGACAGATCACTTGACAGATTTTGTTTTACAGATTTTCAAAACAACACAGCCCTGGTTGATGCGTTTTGGAATTTCTCCTGCCTTTCACATTCTGGAGGGTCCTTTGTGATTATTTTTTTCTGCACTGAGGTTATGCTCTTGGGATGCGGGCTGTCTTGACCAATCTAGAATGCCTGACAACAACAGCCGAAGCTGCCTACAGGTTGACAAGCATGCTGGTCAAATAACTGATTTAATCTCTTCAGTAATTTAGTGTCATATCTTGAATAATTTCTAAGGAAATCTTCTGGATGGGTCTTTAAGTAGGACTTCCACTCTGGGGGGAAAACTTAAAATACTCTGTGTTGTACATAAAGATCAATCATTGCATGAAATGTATTCTCATGTCTTCATTTTACATGTTTCTGTAATATAACAGTGCTCTAATGAAGAAAAATGATGAAATCCTTTGCCAGGCTGTGTTTTTACTGGAAGTGGTTTCTGAATTGCTCCTAAAACATAAAAGCTTATTTCACATTTTGTGTAGTACTGTAAAGTTTTAAGTGATACTCTGAACATCATATATTTTAAGATTGTTTCCTTATCTCTGTTGTTAATTACTCTTCGTAAAATGTGAAGAATGTTTAAGTGTCTAATTTCCTCGCTTCTTTTGCTGTGGTTGAGTTCTCTGCTTCATTTCTCTCAACTAGTGGGACTTGAATACTTCTGTTGTTTTCTTCTGTTACTTTGAAGCCAGTTTACAGTGGTGCCCCGCAAGACGAATGCCTCGCTAAACGAAAAACCCGCAAGACGAAAGGGCTTTCCGATTTTTTAGCGGCTTCGCAAGACGAATTTCCCTGTGGGCTTGCTTCGCAAGACGAAAGCCCATAGGGAAATCTCCGGAGACAGCGGGGAAGCGCAGCGCGCCTTCTCCTCTGTTCCCGGACCTGTCCTAAGGCTTGCGGTGGGAGGTCCGGGAACAGAGGACAAGGCGCGAAGGGCTTCTCCTCTGTTCCCGGGGCTTGCGGTGGGAGGAGGGTTTTTCCTCCCCACCGCCAACATTCAGAACAGCATTCTGAATGTTGGCGGTGGGGAGGAAAGCCCTCCTCCCACCGCAAGCCTTCAGGACAGGTCCGGGAACAGAGGGAAAGGTGCGCAGCGCTTCTCCTCTGTTCCTGGGGCTTGCGGTGGGAGGAGGGTTTTTCCTCCCCACCGCCAACATTCAGAACAGCATTCTGAATGTTGGCGGTGGGGAGGAAAGCCCTCCTCCCACCGCAAGCTTTCAGGACAGGTCCGGGAACAGAGGGGAAGGTGCGCAGCGCTTCTCCTCTGTTCCCGGACCTGTCTTGAAGACTTGCGGTGGGAGGAAGGTTTTCCTCCCCACCGCCAACATTCAGAAGGCTGTTCTGAAGGCTGGCGGTGGGAAGAAAAGCCCTTCTCCCCCGCCAGCCTTCAGAAGAGTTCCCGCCTAGGCTGCGGATAGCAGCCTGCTGCCCTGTGCGAGGGGCGCTCTGCTTAAGAGCGCCCCTCGCGCGGGGCAGCAGGCTGCTATCCGCGGCTTGGAGAGCCCTCTGGACCTCTTCTGAAGGCGGGCGGGGGGCAAAAGTCTTTGTCCCCCCTTCCTGCCTTCCCGGGGGCTTTTAAATCGCCCCGGGACAGCGGAGAATTCATCCGCTGTCCCGGGGCGATTTTAAAATGCTGGCGGGCGGCAGCGATGCCGCCCGCCAGCATTTTAAGATCGCCCTGGACAGCGGAGAAGTCTCCGCTGTCCCGGGAAGGCAGGCGGGGGGAAGCAAAGACGTTCGCCCCCCCCCCGCCGGCCTTCAGAAGAGGTCCGGGGACAGACTGTCCCCGGACCTGGTCTGAAGGCGGTTTCCATAGGAACGCATTGATTGATTTTCAGTGCATTCCTATGGGAAACCGTGCATCGCAAGACGAAAAACTCGCAAGACAAAAAGACTTGCGGAACAAATTAATTTCGTCTTGCGAGGCACCACTGTACTGTTATTGGGATTTCAAAGTTTCAACCTAGGGATATTTTGATTCTAGGATAGGGAGGAGCTGGAGAACTGCCCTCTGAGAAAGTATGCAATGTCAAAAGTTTCTTCGGTGGAGTCACATGCAATCCACGTTTCTCTCTGTTAGCATCAACACTATGGCTATAACTGAGATACTAACTCTAAAGGATTTTCAAGACACACCCCAAACTATAGGAGGGGGGCTGTCACTTTTGCAGTAGTCACTCATCTTTTATTTCAAAGCCAGTAAGGTGCTATTGTTTTTACCAATAACATGAACCAATGTTTCAGTTTCATAACAAATGAATATAATATTCATTCAGATGTGGCATTGTTAAGAAATAGATAACTACAGAGCCTAATGTCTCTGTAACCCTGTGTTGTACATCCTTTTATAGCCAATTAAGAGGATGCTTTATTTCCCTCATTAAAAGTGCAGCTCACCGTCACCATGTTGAATCAATAAGTACGAGCTTGCACATCCTGTACGCAACCTTTCCTTGAGTCACAGTAGCATTTGTCATCTTTACAATAAAGCTTTCCAATTTTCCTGATTAATATTTAAAAGAAATAACATGACCTGAGAAACATACACATCACACACACACACACATTCCAAGGCTTTATGTCCTATGCAGTTCATTTTCACTTAAGGTGAAATCACCTGGCCTTAGGTTATAATCTTCTTTTCGGAGATCCCCATCTCACCCCAGTTGTATAACTACACACCATCTTTCATGTCTCTCTCTCTCCCCCCATCCCCAATGTAGCTAATATTAAAAAAAAACTATTGCAACAGGGCTTTCTCCATCTCTCCTTTCCCCACTGGTTCTGGGGATGTCAGCAGAAGCCCAGAACAGCACCCAAGGGCAGGATAGGGGTGAGCATTCCCTCTGGCAACCTGGAATGCTTTCCCTGATATAGAATGATTGCCATAATACTATGTTGAACTCCTTCCATAGTCTCTCAAGCCAGTTTATGGTTTCTGGAGATTTGATAGTCTAATGAAGTTTCTGTGTGAGCAACATATATGATCTAAATATTAGAGAAGCTCCACACCCATTGGGTTATATAAAAGAGCAGGTGGAGAAGGAGATGAGACTGCACAGCATCTCCATCAGCTCTTCTGAAAGACCATCAGGTTAAGCTTTGGAGCAATATCTTTACAGGATAAGACTGCTGGGCAATTTTTGTGTGCATCTCCTCCAGCTACTCGCAATATGGTAGCAATTTTGAGTCGAATGGATTCGCTATTGGAATGGATGACTCAGGGTAGCCAGCTCCAACAACACAGTCTTTAGTGCTTTCAGTAAATCTGCATTTCCCTTAACACAATTTTCATAAAATTCATAGCGAGTGAAACTGTAGTTAGGGGAAGGAGAAACAACTAGTCTTCATGGTTTAGAACACTTATCATGAAGATTCATAGTATTCATCCTCATTTTCATGCAACCTTAGCTGAGTGCTTTTTATTGTGGATAAATATATATATTTATATATACACATACTATACAGGGAGCAGCAACAAGTGACTGTGATGCTGCAGTCCTCTCTCTCGCTCTTTCCCAGAGAAGCAGACGGCAGACAATTGGAAGGCTGATGCTAACGGATTCAGAATATTTGATTTGCTGTTCTCACAATATTTTCTGCTCAGCCTGAGCCAGGAAGGAGTGTCTCCTGGGAGCTTGTTCTCATGAAATTCCCAGCAACCAAGGAGGTTTGAACAAGAGGTTTTGATAAGCGCTGGATATGCATCTGGTTGAAAGATGCATCTAGAAGCTGGAAGCATAAGCTTTGCTCATCACTATCTATAATGCTGATTCAGTTCAGTGGCAGCATCCAGCCGCAGGATAAAACTGGAAACGATTAAGGGAAGGCGTAGGAGGCAGCTCTGGAATCCAGATTCTGTTAGGGGGAAGAGGCTCAGGATTTCATCTCACATCTAGAGTTCATGTTTGATGTTACCAGTACTGTCATTTTATACCCCGATTCTAATGTACACTTAGTGTGAAGCATTTCTCTACATTGTAAGGACTGGAGATATAGGGTCTTTTCACAAGTGATGCTTTTCTCATTTTCCCCAGTCTTCACGTTTCCACATCGGTTTGCAACATGAAAATTCAACCTCATTCCAGTGTGAACTTCTCTTAATGTACACATTTGTAGGCTCAATATTCGCCTTTTTGCGAAGCAACTTCCCCTGAAATACTGAACTTTTTTGTTTTGTTATTTTCACTAATATATGCATTTTAACACACACCAGCATATGCATTTTTGTCCACATGAGTTGGCTGGAGAACTGCATCACAAAATTTAGGAAAGTGTGAATTCTGAAGGATGGCTGTGGTTCGCTTCTCATATTGTTTCAGAAAGTGCCAATTAGGGCGGCTCCCCTTTAAACGCAAGCCCACTTGTCTTCCTCCTCCATCCTTATGAGCAACCTGGTGGAAGGTTTTTTTGTTAAAGCCTCCCAAGTCACACTTCCCTTTTCTCAGCAATCAAAGTGAAAATGAAGAGAGTCTCACATACAAGAGGAAGACGGAGTTCCTTGCATTCAGCAGCCTTTTATGGATTCAATTATGCTTCTCCCTTGTTCTACTTTGAAAAGGCAGAACAGAAAACTTAATTTTAACACTGGAAGAAAAAAAACCTATGAAGGCTCTTCAATTATTTATAACATTAAAATGTACAAATGTTTGATCAATGAACTTGGGGGGGAGAGACAAGTTAAACTACAGAAATGTTTCACAATGTTCTAAAGTTCATGTGGCAGAGATAGAGGAGCAAAAGGATTATTAGTAGATGAAGAGCAGCATTTTAATAACATCCAGGCTGTTATAATGAGCCTGACAAAAGCAAGGAATTTCAAAGCTTGGGCTTCTCTGAGGCTCCCTTCTTCCTAGACACATGATGCCAAATGCTATTGAATAGATAGGACAGCAACAGAGATGCATGTTTTTCTAATCCCAGCAATCAGGGCCAGCCACCCATGAGGCAGGCTGAGGCCTCTTGGGCTCCAGACCGCCTCTGCTAGCTGTGGTGATGGCTTCCGGTGACATCTCACCAAAATCTCGCCAGATCTCATGGAGTGCACGAGATCTTGTGTAATTTAAGCAAGATCTTACTGAAACGTACTGCCACTGCTTCATAGTCATTGCTGTGCAATATGGATAAAGAAGGCTTTGGCAGAGCAGGGCAGCATTGCAGTTTCCCATTTTGCCTCAGGTGGCATGACAAGATAAGCTGCTCCTGCCAGCAATATTAAAACCAAGGAAGAGAGGGAAAGGAAGTAGCCATGCCTCCTCACTTGGTATTTGTATTGCTGCAGATACACAAGTGTTCCATCGGTGTTTTCTGCAGCAAGCACATAAACTGTAAATGACAGGTCTTCAAGCTCTCGTGTCAACATGCCAAAGCTCCAAGGCACATCTACATTGGTGCCTTGATGTTGCTCTTCAGCAGTAACAACCACAGAGAAACTACATGCTTTAAGAAGCACTTTTCCTAATATAAACACCACATTTTCATGCTGTTTGTTCATCTGAGCAATTACTTTCCCCTTCCTGTGGCCCCTAGGACACACGCCACGCCCCTGTGGGCAGTGCACCCTGCCGCGGGATGCAAGCCAGCCCCACCCCCGCCTGTTCTTCACCCCCTGGTGCTGGAGCATGAAGCTCCGCCACTGCTTGGTTGTATCCAATGAACTGCAACAGCAGCGATCATTCAGTTTGCAATGTAAGGGTTAATACTGTTAGTGTTAAAGTCAATTAGCTAAGAGTGGGATAGGTGGAGGTGTTGCTTAGCAACCAGACACAATAGCATGATTTTCGCTGAACTGGTACATACTCTGGCTATGTTTGTTTAGGGGGATATATTCTTGCTATGTGCAAAGCCTGAAGTATGGAAAACAAAACCTCTGTTCATTTGTCCTCTAATTATGCATATATTTTGTTCAGTTTGCTTAGTAAAGTGCTGTCAGGACTTTCCCCTCTGGACTCTGGGTTATTTAAGTGTCTTTGCTAACACTGACAACTCCTTGGTAATTCTTGGAAAATTTTGACTCACACAGTCCCAACTTGTGTGAAGTGTTTTCTTAATTTCCTTCCTACTAAGACTTCTCCACCCCTTGTTCCTTTCCAGGCAGAGCTCAGAAAATCCTGTTTCAAATAATGGAAAGCCACTACCAGTCAGTATAGGCAATACTGAGCTAGATGAATCAATAGGCAGCTTCCTATCTTTCTTTCCTATCGAAAAACAGTTCAGAATCAAACAAACTGGACATAACTTCTTTGGAAATTGCCCCATGTGCCCTGAGCAATGACATCACAAAGAGAAAACACATAGAAATGGGGAGATCATCCTATGAGGGCACCAGGGGGCAGTAGGGAGACACTCAAAAATTGTAAGATTTGAAAAATTGAGTTTGTTAGATTCTGTGGCTTTTACACTTGTATGGAAAGTAAAATGGCTAAATGTTGACATGGATAATACAGTGGTCACAAGGACAAAACCATCTCGGCAATCACCTGGTGCAACTCAGGCCAGATCACAGGGGCAGGAAATGTCAAATGTCAAATGAAAGGAATTCAACTTAACTATTTTCTTGATATAGTACTACTGTTGTCTATACATGGAATGGTCTTAATATGGCAGATCACTGAAACATGCCATTCTCCTACCTCTGTTCCAAAAATGGTACAGTCCAGCAAAGGCTACACCATGTGACTTATCAACCAGGTTGTTTCTGCGGTCAAATAGATGCTAAATACACCTTAGCATTCCATGGACTCTGGACTGTGAGATCCAACAGATATGAAAGTGAAGCCAGAATGGGAAAAGAGATGACCAGAGCAGAGATGGTGCTCACACTAAAACTGATTTACTGCAGCAGCAAAGCACCATATGGCAGAATTTGTTACTGGGCTATATGTATAAAGAAGTTCTACAGTATGTGTGTGCCCTCAACAAAACACAGGTGGAATTCAAAACCTGGTTTACTAGTTCAGAATGGAAGGTGCATGTTGTTCAGTGTACAAAATGGGGGGGCTTGGATGGATGAATCAGTTACTCACTGGGTTACAGCTTCTGAATGATCAATTTTCCAGTGCCCCCCACTGGCCAGACAAGTGTGGCCAGCAGATGGGAAATATCTGGTTTGATCTCAAGCTATGTAGGAACATCCATATATTATATATTTAGCAGTTGCAGTCACTTTGCAGACTTCAACATTTATTAAAATAAAAAATCAATGTGAGTTTTTTCCATAAACTTCAACAAAATGTAGACTATATCCTTAGCATCACAAACAGTAGATTCAGTGAATAGAAAACTCTCTGATGCAGAGATGATTAAAGCTCCAATCTGAAACACTCTTATCCGCAAATAAGGCCTATTGAACACAGTGGAACTGACTTCTGACTAAACATACAGAGTATTGCACTTTAAATAGCAGATTGAACTAAGCAAGTCTCTGATACAGATGTTCACACACAAGAAGGTGTACAACAACAACAACAACAACAACAACAACAACAATTTATTATTTGTAGCCCGCCCATCTGGCTGGGTTTCCCCAGCCATTCTGGGTGGCTTCCAACAAAGATTAAAAATACAGCAAAATGTCACACGTTAAAACCTTCCCTGAAAAGGGCTGCCTTCAGATGTTTTCTAAATGTCAGGTAGTAGTTTATCTCTTTGACATCTGATGCGAGGGCGTTCCACAGGGCGCGTGCCACTACCGAGAAGGCCCTCTGCCTGGTTCCCTGTAACTTAGCCTCTTGCAGTGAGGGAACCGCCAGAAGGCCCTCAGCGCTGAACCTCAGCATCCGGGCAGAATGATGGGGGTGGAGACGCTCCTTCAAGTATACTGGGCCGAGGCCATTTAGGGCACACTTTGAATTGTGCTCGGAAACGTACTGGGAGCCAATGTAGGTCTTTCAAGATGGTGTTATGTGGTCTCAGCGGCCACCCCCAGTCACCAGTCTAGCTGCCGCATTCTGCATTAGTTGTAGTTTCCAGGTCACCTTCAAAGGTAGCCCCACGTAGAGCACATTGCAGTAGTCCAAGTGGGAGATATCTAGAGCATGCACCACTCTGGCGAGACAGTCTGCGGGCAGGTAGGGTCTCAGCCTGCGTACCAGATGGAGCTGGTAGACATCTGCCCTGGATACAGGATTGACCTGTGCCTCCATGGACAGCTGTGAGTCCAAAATGACTCCCAGGCTGCGCACCTGGTCCTTCAGGGGCACAGTTACCCCATTCAATACCAGGGAATCCTCCACACCAGCCCGCCCCCTGCCCCCAAGAATAGTACTTCTGTCTTGTAAGGATTCAACCTCAATCCTCCATCCATCCTCCAACTGCCTCCAGGCACTCGCACAGGACCTTCACTGCCTTCACTGGTTCTGATTTGAAAGAGAGGTAGAGCTGGGTATCATCTGCATATTGATGGACACCCAGTCCAACCCCCCTGATTATCTCTCCCAGCGGCTTCATGTAGATGTTAAAAAGCATGGGGGAGAGGACGGAACCCTGAGGCACCCCACAAGTGAGGGCCCAGGGGTCTGAACACTCATCCCCCACTACCACTTTCTGAACACGGCCCAGGAGGAAGGAGCGGAACCACTGTATGACAGTGCCCCCAGCTCCCAGCCCCTCAAGATGGTCCAGAAGGATGTTCTGGTCGATTGTATCAAAGGCCGCTAAGAGGTCCAGCAGAACTAGGAAACAGCTCTCACCTTTGTCCCTAGCCCGCCGGAGATCATCAACCAGTGCGACCAAGGCAGTTTCAGTCCCATGGTGAGGCCTGAAACCCGATTGATACATGTTACCTGTGCTAGCTAGTTCCCAGCCCAGATCCATATCCACATCCATATTCCACATATTCATATATCCATATTCCACAGCTGGAAAAACACAGTTCCACATATACAGCAACGTGTTGTATGCACAGAGTTTCACTGGAGTGAGGGGATGAAGTGCAATGTGAACAAGCCTTCTGCATGGATCGAGTTGCCACACAGAGACACTTTCAATGGCAGTCTAGAATTAGCTAAGTAGCTGTACGTAATGGCACCATCTGCATAGCTGGCTTGTAGTCACAACTCTGAAAAAGTATATTTGAGGAAAAAGGACCCCAACCTTAAAATCTGGGCCTTGCAGTTTCCAATTATGCCCCGTATCAGCCTTAGATGTTAAGTCTGTTGTAGGAGCAGGATGATGACGGCGATGAAAGGGAGCAACATCAAAAGTGTCAGCAAGAGGAGAAGGCAATGGCATATCTGTGCAGAAACTGCATGCATATTCCAATTGGCTATGTGACTGGGCTACTAATTTGGAAGGTGGAGGGGGTGAAGAAATCAGAGAATGCACTGAATAGTATTCCATAAAGCATGCAAGGTGTGTGCTGCTAAATAACCTTCACAGCAACTACCACCCCACCAAAGAGGTCAGTTATAGTGAAGGAACTACCAGCAAAGAAACATGCAAACAAAGGTCTGAAACAGAATCTAAAGTCACAGAGACAAAGATCTATTGTACCTGAAATCTGGCACCAACAGGAAGGTGAAGAGAAACCAGAGAAAAGCAGAGTTTACTGAAGGGTAAGAGAAATTGGTGAACACAACCTAGTGCATGCTACATTTAAGGAAAATGTACAATGTTATTTTTAATCTGGCGCCTTAATATTTTTTAATCATATCATTAATCTGTAGCAGTAACAAAAAGGTTTTTTTAAAAAAAGAAAAAATCTATTAATAAAATTTACTAGATTAATAAGACTGAGTAGTATGTACAAAAAATTGGCATTAAATATTTACAAATTCTATTAATAAAATACTAGATTAATAAAAACCTAATATTAAATATAAAATTTTAATTGGGTGTAGTTCATTGGCTTTTAACTTGACACTTTGTAAACTCAAATTTCTAGCTGTTGGATGGGGAAGGAAGAAGAGGTGGAGGAGGCTGGAGTCAAAATACACTCTGAGGTGTTTTGTGGGATGTGCTACTCGCTTTGCTAGAGAGTCTTTTTTTAATGGCAATAAAATGTTGCACTGTATAAGGGTGCGTTCCGACACAGGGAATAATGCATTAGTTTCCCCAATTACAATGCTAGCGCCTCGCCCACATTTTCTGGTGTTCCTTTCACACTGCAGTACCTTTTGTGTTATGGAACAGTGGCTTTTTTTATCGCTATCATGCTAAATTTCATTCACACAAGTAGGTATGGCGTGAGACAACAACAACTATCATTGAACAACATTGCTACTCCCCACTCTTTCCTTACATGCATGCTTCTTTTCCCTCACGAATGCCTCACAAAAACTGGAGGAAAGTATGTTGGTATACTGCACCAAGTTAGGGGGGCTGCAAACAGATTCCCCCCCCCCCCCCGGAATCAAGTAACATGGAAATGAGCACTAAAGTCCATTATATTGTATGAATGACTAAAGTCCATTATATTGTATGCAGAAATTAACATTTTGGGAAACACTGGGGGAAAGGAATAAGCTGCTGTGTGGGTGCACCCTTAGTCTGAACTTTGAACGTAACATTCAAATAATGCAAACAAACTAGTGTTAGTTCTCTGAGATCTTATCAATCACAAGCCACAGCATCTTCTGAAATTACATCAGACACCTGTATCGGTAGCAATAAACAAATCAAATATTTGAATTTATTATTTCGGTCACAGACCAGTTCCAGCTCGCATACAATATCAAGGAAGTCATAAAACATGATAGGGATACATTTGAATTTGCAATTAAGTATAACAGGGACAATACAGATATAAAGGTAAAGGGTAAATGGACCCCTGGCCATTAGGTCCAGTCATGGCCAACTCTGGGGTTGTGGCACCCATCTCGCTTTATTGGCCGAGGGAGCCGGCGTACAGCTTCCAGGTCATGTGGCCAGCATGACTAATCTGCTTCTGTCGAACCAGAGCAGTGCATGGAAACGCTGTTTACTTTCCTGCTGGAGCGGTACCTATTTATCTACTTGCACTTCGAAGTGCTTTTGAACTGCTAGGTTGGCAGGAACAGGGACTGAACAACAGGAGCTCACCCCATTGCAGGGATTTGAACCGCTAACCTTCTGATCGGCAAGTCCTAGGCTCTGTGGTTTAACCCACAGTGCCACCCGCGTCCCTAATACAGATATAGCAGCAGTTAAAAATATATAAATTAAAACTTAGTCACTAAAATATAACCTAAAATTATCATTTAAGGCCTTAATCATTATGATAGCACAGCTTGTTCCCTATGTTTTATGGCAATCACACAGAATTTGGTTACCCTTAACATGATCTCAGGATCCTTGTCCTCTACCATGGATTTTAGACATCAAATCGATTTAATGGGTAGATTGAATTTAGTGGCTAAGGAACCTGAAAGGTTCTTGGAATCAACCCTGCATCACAGCATCATTAAAACAGAAGAACTAAACGAATGGAACATACAAGCAGCAGTAACCATTTGCTAAGATTAGTAAGATATAACAGACAGTCCTCTTTCCCCTTGCTGTTAGATACTTTTAGGGCTGGCCAAAAACATTTTGCCACCTGAGGCAAACCACAAAATGGTGCCACTTCCTGCCAGGGAAGAATGAAGATCTACATCTAGAAGGGTGGGAGGAGATCAGCAGTGCATTCTATTTCTCAAGAGGCTGCTGTTGAGGCAGCACTTGGGGGGGGGGGCGTGTCTGCTGAGAAAGCAGGAAATCCGGCCTGCAAGGAGCATGCAGCAGTGGCGGCAGAAGCAGCAGTGGATCCCTTGGAAGCTGGATCTGCTAGGCCAGCTGCCGGAGACATTTGCCTCACCTTGCCTCAAGGGTCTTCTATCCCTGCTTAATTTTAACTAGAGTTACTCAATAGCTGGTTCCAGAAAAAGAGAGGAGGCCCAAAGGGAGAAGGAGTGTGAGATTTTAGAGAACTTTAGAGCCCTTGAAAGGGAGGCAAATGTTGATCCCACATAGATTGGAGTCCCCTGCCACCATTGATAAGGAACAGTAACCTACTTGCTGGGAAGCTAGCAGAGCAACTCAACTCCACCCAGCAAGCCACTTCTGGTCAGACTGAGATGATTTCTTGACCCAGAATTGGATTGGGGAGAAGAAACTCCGGGCTGTGGGAAGGATGAGTAGAAAACTAAAAGGTGTTATAACCAGACCAAGCAGAGTTTGGAAGAAACACTGCAGAGTGAAAGAGAAAAAGGGAAAGAGTGCCTAGTGTGATAAAAAAAATGAGAAGGACCCCAGAATAGTTAGATAGCCAACTGAGAATTAAAAGATGCAAGTTTGTGCAGCTCAACCCCAATGGCTCAACTTCAAAAGTTTGATTTTCAAAATGCAAGTTTCTGGTCCAGCTGGATTTGGAGATTTGAGAGTTCTAGGATGGCTTCTGGGTTGATGCTGAAACCAGAAAACACCAAGTGAACACTCTCATCATTTTTGCAATGGGGGATGCTTCAGATGATATTCTCTGTGGTCTATCACTCACAGTGGTATAAGGTAATGAAAGAAGCTTTTGATAACCATTCTGTAGAGAAATAGTATCATATATTGAAGAATGAAAGTTAACCCAAAGTGCCAAGGGTAAAAGCAAACTGCAGAGTGGCCCACTGTGCACACCCTACAAAATATTGTAAATATGGAACATGAAAAGAGTTGTTTGTAAAGGACAAAATAATTGTGGGTATGGAAGATATTAAACTGATGGCTCAACTTCTGTTGGATCCTGATCTCACTGCAATGTTTGGACACTTGGTTCCTCATTTGTTATAAAAGGGCATCTAAAAGTGACTGTAACTTTTCCCTCTCTTGGTCATATTGGATGAAATTTACAGGCCTAGAAGGCCATCCACAGTGGATTAAGCCTGCAAAATTGCAGACAAATGGGCCCAGGAGCTTTTCATAGGGAAAGTAAAAGGGTGTCTCTCCCCTCCACAATTCCTTCTGAGGTTTGTTTCCTGGAAAAGAGAATGCACAGCAGTGACTACTTATCTCCATATATATTGACTTTGCTTTTGTTGCCAAAATTTTGTCACATGGAAAGTTTCTCTTCAGACTGCAGGAATAGTTCATTTTAACCATAAGGAATCCTTTTCTCCATGGTCTTAAATGGTAAAACCTTCACAGTGATAAGTTCTGATATCTAAGGTGTCAGGACTGCGTGCAGGAGCCAGGCCCTGTGACAAGTAGGACTTTGCAGGAATGGGGCCTTCCTAAGTTCTTCTGAAGAGGCTAGGTGCAGCCGCACAGGTGAGGCCAGTTGGTAACTCACAGCACTTGGTGGCAAGAGCCGGGAAGGGATATAAGGTCAGCATTTCCCTTCGGCTCTTTGCCACAGCAACACACTTCCTGGTTTGCTGTTTGGCTTCTTGACCCCTTGCTTCTTGATCCTCAGACCCTTGACTTCGTGACTCTGTGCTTCCTGACCCTCGGATCCTTGGTTTCTTGACTCCCGGCTCTCTGACCCTCAGACTCTTGGGTTCCTGGCTTCTGGACTCCCATTCCTGCTCCCACCCCACCATCTTGCCAGCATCCCAATGTCCCCAGCCAGGACTTTGATAGCCCATGATCCAGACCGTGACATAAGGCCACCAAAAATGCAACCTCTTTACTGAAAAAGGGTCCACCTTTGGTGCTTCTTGCCTGAGGTCCCACTTTACATACCACTTTAAACAGCCATGGCTTCTTCCAATAAACCTGTGGATTGTTAAGGGTGCTGAGAGGAGATACCCCATTCTCCTCACAGAGCTCCAATTCCCTGGAAAGTGGAATTGATTTTTAAACTCCTCTGGGAATTGTAGCTCTGTAAGAAGAATAAAGAGTCTCCAAAGAACTCTCAGCACCCTGAACAAACTACATTTCTTAGAATTTTGCAGGGGATGCCATGTCTGTTTCAAATGGTATGATACTGCTTTAAATGTATAGTGCAGAATAGTGCCTAGGTGTGACAGAAAACCAAATAAAAAAAATTTCCTTCCAGTAGCACCTTAAAGACCAACTAAGTCAGTTCTTGGTATGAGCTTTCGTGTGCATGCACACTTCTTCAGATACACCAAGTGGAAACTTCTGTTTCAGTGTATCTGAAGAAGTGTGCATGCACACGAAAGCTCATACCAAGAACTGACTTAGTTGGTCTTTAAGGTGCTACTGGAAGGAATTTTTTTTGTTTTGACTATGGCAGACCAACACGGCTACCTATCTGTAACAGAAAACCAAATGTTAGAGAAATAGCTCTTCAAGAGAAGATTCCATATGGAAGAAAAGTCCCAGAAAATACCTTTGTAATAGAGTCCAGAAGAATAACCGGAGTACCCCAAAGATTTGGCCTTTAAATGCTACTGTATTAATAATTTGACAAGAAAGGTTCACTATTTCAGAATGCAGTTCAAAGTCAATATCGTAGTAAAGATAGAGAGATGTAGTAGGAAATAGCTGTGATTCGTTTTGGATCAAAGAGAGCATAGGAAGAAATGGTGCCGTTCAGTCAAAGGGAGTCTATCTCTTCAGGAAGAGGCACTTAAGTTTCTCCTTCAACAAGGCAAATGGTATTTCATATATTCTACCACACCCATCTTCCAGCTTCACTAAGGCGACCCTATTCTATGAAGATCTCTTTAGGTCTTCTAATGATAATTTGCAACCAAAGAATGAGAACTATTTTACCATCTATGTCAAGCGTTTGAGAAAACACTCACACAACACCTTGGATTCTTTCCCTCTAGCCAGTATTTCACAAAAGATATTCAAAACTTGCATTTAAATGACAAAAAAAGAAAATTAATATTTACTGGCTTCATGTTTCATTATAGTTAAAAATTAGTTTGTTCTTGGGGTAAACAGTTTATAGCAAGATATAAATATGTTCCCTTGACCTATTAACTGTCCCCATATATTATGAATTTATTGACAGTTGCTGTAAAATTTACTAACAGCTATTAAACCTTTTTACATACTTGATATTCCTTTGTCTCTATAAGGCAGAGAAGATGAAGGGTTGGAGAGAGCTAATCTGCTACAGATATTAGATTCCTCAGAGATTTTAATATATTGTCTAAGTTTATGGGTCATAAAAACTAGAGCTTACCAAAAAAATTACACTAGAATATTATTTAAGAAAAAAGTCATGTAAATTTTAGTGTCATGGACGTGATATAATCTACTGAAAACTATAAAATTATATACCAAATGCTAGATTAAAATAATATTTAGATCTTCCTAAACATGCCACACTGAAACAATCTGAAGTTTGCATTTCTATTATTTTATGTCTCTTGGTGCCTTTCATCAAAAGCCCAATATATATGGAGGTTTTTCAACCTCATCTTTTAAAAAGAGAGATGAACCTTTTCTTAAACAAGCACCTCTCACAATATCTGCCCACCTGGGCTTTAAGATCTGCAACAGAGGCCTTTCTTCTGGTCCCATTTATGACTGAGGCACATTATGTGGTCACTCAAGATAGGATCTTGTCTGTTGTGGCAACACAGTTCTGGATTTCCCTTCCATTAGAAGTATAATTATTTTCTCATGTTCCCACCTTTTTATAGTCAAGTTCAGTGGGGAGGGGAGAGCTGAAATATGTTTTGTTCTTCATTGGAGAACATATTTTGCAGCAAGATTGTTAGATTGGTTCTGGTTTAGTATATGTAATAGGGGATATTATATTTTCTTTGTTGCTATGTAACATCCTGGAATCCCCTCAGGATGAAGGGTGGTTTAGAAATATAACAAATACATAAACAAACCATGATATGCATGTATTATTGGAATGCCTGGAATTATTGAAAACTCATATTTTCATCAGATGAAATCAAAGGAACCATCGCAAGATCACTCAATTCTTTTAGACTGCTGAATTTTTTTTTCTCTGTTAGCGGAAATCCTAAGCAATTCACTCTGGGAGTAAAAACATGGTGGAACACAGGACTGTCAGGGATGCCTCCCATACATAATTGTAAACGCATAGCGGTGCAACACAGCCCACTTTGCTATTGTTATACGTAATATGAAAAAAACGCAGATCCCCCACACACAAACACACATTCTCTCTCATACACAGTATATATGTACACAAACAAAATCAAATTAGCATACCTAAACCAGCTTCCTAATCAAAACAAAAAAAATTCCTTCCAGTAGCACCTTAAAGACCAACTAAGTCAGTTCTTGGTATGAGCTTTCGTGTGCATGCACACTTCTTCAGATACACACTTCCTAATGTTGGTTTTGAGCAACATGAAAACGTGTTTCAATTAAGCAAACATCACACATTAAATTATTGACAGTGTGATCCGATGCATCTTTATTGAAAGGCAAGTCTCACTGAGTTCAATGGGGCTTACTGCATTAGGCTTGCAATTTAGCTATACTTGTCACATGGAAAATGCAATGTGTGACTCCATCTTGTAAATATTCCAACAAGCATGGACTGAAACAGCTGGATATTGCATTTGTAAAAGAGATTTGTGTGTTGTGAATATGTGTCTTCTTTTTATGGTATTCAAAATAAAGTTTTAAAAATTAAAAATAAACCATTGTGGTTAAAAATAAACTTCTATTCTGTTTACCTTTATTTTTAAAAGTGTCTATATCGTGTGAAATAGCTTTTAGAATCCATATTTATCAGCCTTCAAAGCACTCTGTATGGGTCCTAATGATTATTTGAATCAAAGGACGTTGTCAGAAAAGAGCCCAAGGTTGCAGAGGATTTATTCTTCCCTGATATTCAGAAATATTCTGCTTACTTTAAATATCCACCATGCAATGGAGGAATACACCTTATGCACCCTAACGTCATATTTTATACCTTCCCAAAATGTGGATTTCACCCAGAAATGCCACTGGCAAGATATATCCAGTGGCTGTGTAACACTGGAGGGTATTGGTTTGTTTTTGTTTTTGTATTTTTTGTTCTCATACTGTATTTTTATGTTGTGAGCTGCCCTGTGATCTTTGGATGAAGGTCGGTATACAAATTTAATTAATACTAATAATGATAATAGTCCAGAGTCTATATAAAATAAAGGCAGCTTTGGTTCTCTATTGTGCAAGCATGCAACGTATAACCGATGTGACTTTGTGGTTTCCTGTCGAAGCTTTGAAATATAGCAAATTCACAAAAGCTACTGTAGAGTTCAGAACAAACACAGGGGGTATGTTTAGTTATTTGTTTTTGTAGTAAAATAAAATATTTATTATACACAGACACCTACTGTGAACAGAGGGTAAGGCCACTGTGTTTTATCTCTAGGGTGTCATGTTTGACTTCCATTAGGGATGTATTACAGACCTGTGGGTTTTCATGAATTCAGAAAGTCCACTTTGAACACTGATTTCAAAGCCTACAGGGGGTGTGAGGGATGTAAGAACACTGCTTCGTCGGAAGGAACCTGTTGCATCCAACACATACCTTATGTTTTATAAGTCAAAACAACTTGCTGCTGCAGAGAAAGAGGTGATTTTTTTTCTTTAACGTTTTTAGTAAAGGCAAGAAAGCTTCCCCATTGTTTCCTTAAAAAAAAAAAAAACTTATCAGAGAGTTCAAGGTGAAGATAATGAACATAGGAGAAAAAATTACCATTACATCAGCTTTCTCTCCTACATTTAATTTCAATTCTATCTCAATGAATCATAATGGAGAAGATAGTATGATCTAAATTATCAAGTGGATATCAATATTTCACCATGAGTGCCTCTTACAGGAATGTGACTTTACACAAATGTGGTTCTAAATAGGACCACAGCCTTGTAAGGTGAAAGAAAAAAATCAGTCTGGAATCTTATGTGACTGATGGTCGGAAGATGGGGAAAATATATCAAGACTTGGAAGATTCAGAATTTGGTATATTCAGATATCACAACTTTTCATCTTGGATATCACATGCAGCAGTGATCATTTCGAGAGCTGAGCTGAAGATTCTCAGAATACATTTTCTTCACAAAATTTCTGAGAGTTTTTTCAACAGCCCTAGGGGAAAGGTTAATTTGCAGATCCCACCCCCTCCCCCCAAAAAACCCAACTGTCTGAATCTTCTCTTTTTCTTTTTCGAAGTCTCAGTCCTACCACCACCACACTCCAAATGATGCTGGTTGTGCTTATGTCACTGCTGAAGGTGAGCTTTACCTCCAAGAAATTATGGGAGAATTTCTCTTCTCCCTGGAAATCTTCAGTGAAATGCACTCTCACATTTCTCTGTTCACAAATAGGATGGGGAATTTTCAGAGGCCATTTGGGCACAGTTGATAGATTGTCTCAGGAATGATCAAAACGCCACAGAATGCAAATATTTCTGAGATCAAAACTATCTTTAAAAGACAATCATGCCAAGTACAGCAATGGCTCTAAGCCTATGGTTGAGATTTGGGCTAAGCAGTATTCAGCACCCTTGTGTAACCATGATTCTTTGTTTATTTATATGGACTATTGTATGCTAGAACCATGACATTTCCTAATCATCATAGATTTCAATGAATTTTTTTAGAGTACACCTTTTGAAGCCAAGACTTAGAACAGAGACCTCCAAGTGATTGGCCCATCATCTGGCACACTAGATTGCGGGGTGGGGGAAATAACCTTCAAGATTTCCAGAGGGAATTAGCTATAGAGTGCAATAGACTAGTAGTCTGACCCACCAGGCTATCCAAAAAGACACCATATGTGATTTCACTATGTGAAATAACTATGTAACATCTGATCTTTGCTTCTCTGCACTGCTTGCATAAATTGGAAAATCTGTGCCAAACTGCTGTGGAAACGCAACCTTTTGGAGCACAGGGCTGCAATCCAACACAGCTGAAATCCATGGCTGAACTCCTGTTGCAACGGGGTGTTATATGCCAGTGCAGTCTTCTTTGAATCTGCCTCATGCAAGAGCCTGATCAGTGGTCTCTTTCTAGCCCAGTAATGTCAACTCTAACTGGCAGTCACTTTTCAAAGTGTCCGTCAGGGATCTCTCCTGGCATTGCTTGCCATCCTCAGCAGGATTCAGGGCGAGGGGCCCCATAAAAGGACCTTCTCAGTAGTAGGACCCTCTGTTCTCCCTGCTATGCCTGCCTCACACACAGGTGATTTTCAGAAGTCAACTGCAGACATTTTTAGTTACCAAGCAATTGTAGTCTGAAAATGTACCTTGCAATGAATATTTACTAAGTTATTGGTTTGTACCTTGTTTTATAGTTGCTTGTTTCGTATCACACATACATGTAGCTGCCTGAGGGGTTTTTAAACTTGAATTCCAGTCGTTACATCTGGACACTTCCTATAGACCCCTGACACCGTAAGAGACATATTATGCAACCCTGGTAGAGAAGAAAATTAAGTGCATATGTAACACTAGGATAACAAAGCATTGTTTTCCCCTTTCATCCATTTACTTAAAACAACAGACTTGTCCTTACTTTGAATGAAGACTCAACAACAAAAACTTGGCAAAAAGCACTAAGGCTAGCCAAATAACGGAATTTCTGCCACTGTGGGAAAACCAACAATGTGGGTTGAGGTTTTGTACCAGAATGACATGGAATCTTGCCCTGATGGACTTTCTCATAAACATTATTTTCAGGAAATATGCTCTAAGGGGTGGGGAGCCATGCCAGTGAGGTATACATTTCCCCCATGATCTACTATGGTCCACTCCTAGAAAGAAAGGAAAATAAGAGCCTCCTTCCACCCCAACCCCATGGTCAAAGTTTGGTTTTACAGAGGTGGTGATGAGAATACTGCTTAAGGGTGAGAAACATCCTCTTCCTCAGTGGTAAACTATAGTTCTAATAATACCTTGTAATAGTAAATGTAGGTACCCTATGACAATCAGTAAGGTGATGAAATGGGACCACACCTACAGACCAGGTAGGGTTTTCTGCAAACTTGGGGCAGCTCTGCTATGGAGCCCCAGTTCTAGATTCAAAACAAATAGTGAGGCTGCTCATACAGACTGCTACTACAAAATGATTTTGTACAGTATGACCACAGATCAGGTACGCTAATATTATCCCATTGAGTCCCACACTGTGGTTAAGTTCCAATTATTTCTCATTATGTGTATAGAATTTGTGTTTTAGGCTGTGTGATTCTGATGTCACCAACCCACAGATAGAATGACCCAGGCCTCTAATTTGCACTTCCTTAAGAGGAACCCATTCAGAATGCTATCCTTGCTCATTTCCTCGGCCTCTACAAAGGCTTCCTTTGCCATATGAAGATCCTCTTGAGGTTCTATAAACAGTAGGAATTGTACATTTCTGCTGCAGCTCCTATAAAAATAAGGTTATGTGCTTCCTCGTTCCACTTCAGTTCCACCACTAAATGTGAACTTCCACTTCAGATTAAATATGTCATGACCAATGTCAGATATTTGGACAACTTCAGAGTCAAATAACCCAAGGCAATCTGCTCTGATCATACCATGCCTTCAGTGTAAGACCATACCATTTGGGAATTTAATAAAATACTCCGTCCTGCATTGATCTTTTCCTGATTCTTTCCTCTTTGCCCTTTCCACCACTTCTTCAAAAACAATACTAGAGCTGCCCCATAATATTGTGCTTTGCTGCAAACACACAATTCCACATATAGGTACCACTATGGCATTTTCTTGGCAATTCCTAATTTATAGATGGCACAAACTTTTAGCCTTTCAACTGTTTTTGACTTTAAATAACAGGTACCATGGTAGTTTCAGCTGCAACTTAAATATACAGTGGAACAGAATAATATTCCTCCTGTTATATTGAACTGTACACTTTGTTGATGCTTAAGCCCCTCTCCCAAATAGTAGTATAAATGTGCACATTAGCTCATGAGCAACTGATTCTTTGTTTATATACAGAGTACAAGAGGGCAGGTTCCAGTCCCTAGGAACTTACAATCTAAAAGTTGATAACAGGGAAAACAACAGAGGACGTTGCATCAGTTGGACATGCCTACGTCTAGCTATAAATTGAGTTACAATAGGGCAGGGGAACTAAGAGCTTGCACTAAAGGCTTCAGAGAGAAAAAATAGTTGAGAGACTTCCAAATTTAAGGAGCAGGAACAAACAACAAATAGAATCTTTTGAGGGTGCAGTAACACTTCTGATAGTGAAGTATGGTGGGGCTGGAAAAAAGAAGCTCACCAAACCGGCAAGGGATGTACTAGGGTATAAGTATCAAGGTAAAGGTAAAGGAGCCCTGGATGGTTAGGTCCAGTCAAGGCAACAATGTTGTGGTGCTCATTTCACTTTCAGGCCGAGGGAGCCAGCATTTGTCCACAGACAGCTTTACGGGTCATGTGAACAGCATGACTAAACTGCTTCTGGGCCAACGCAACACCATGAAGGAAGCCAGAGCGCACTGAAATGCCATTTAACTTCCCACTGCAGTGATACCTATTTATCTACTTACACTGGTGTGCTTTCGAACTGCTAGGTTGGTAGGAGCTGGAACAAAACAACAGGAGCTCAGCCCGTCGCAGGGATTCAAACCACTGACCTTCTGATCAGCAAACCCAAGAGGCTCAGTGGTTTAGACCACAGTTCCACCCACGTCCCTACCAAACTACTTGTATCATACTACTTGTTCAACCCACCACACCCCAAAAAATTATTGCTGCACCCTAAACCCTACATTTATGCATCATGCACAGGTAAGTTTCATCATGCAGTTAGTTACCAAGGATCTAGTCCAAATGTGCAGATGTTGTGCACAATGTTATAACATGATGGCTATGCTCCTCCTCCAGTGTTGGAGGTAGCTATGCATCTGAATACCAGTGGCTGGAAATCACAGGACAGGAGAGGACTCTTGTACTTGGGTCCTGCATGAGGGGTTTCCCACAGGAATCTGGGTGGCCATGTGAGAACAGGATGCAGAAATAGATGGGCCATTGGCCTCAACCAGAAGGCTCTTCTTATGCGCTTATGAAATTAAGGATTTTCTCCCCCACCCAGCTGCTATTTATCCCACTCCTCAAATCTTCCATCACACTACATTTGATTGTGCATTGAACATATTGTGTCTTTTGGCCCTAAGCCAATTCAGAGAATAGGGCTAATCGGGTGCACAACAGAGGGCTCACCCCACTTGTCCTATGCAAAGAAAACAGCGGCTTTCCCCTTGCCCTGCTACTTTCCCAGGGAAAACCAGCTCCTTAGCTTTCTATGATCACAAATGGCAATCGGTGGAAACCTGATTGCCGTTTGCTCTGATTGAGAGCTAAAGGGAGGTTTTCCAGGGTGTGTGTAGCAGCAGAACAAGACAAAGTGTGGATAAGCCCATATAGCCAGCCCTGGTTTAAGAAGAGAAACCTTAAGGAGCATTTTTTAGCCTGGATGAGTGTACAATTGCAACCAGCCAGGCTGTGGTTTGAATAAAAAACTATTTAAGTTAAGCTTGATAGTGTTGGGGCTGGCAAGGGACATGGAGGAGTAGCAGAAACTCAAAGAGCTCAGAAATTTGACCAAAACATGTATTCCAGTGTTCAGGGAAGAGAAAGAAATGAGCTGCTAATGAATTGCTGCGTTTTCAATGTCATATTGCCATGTGTTGTTTTTATATGTTGTATGATGTATTAAGGCTCTTCTGGTTTGTGATCTCTGGTGGTGGTGTTTCCAGCTTTCTGTGAACCGCTTTGAGCCCAATTCCTTTAAAAAAATTAAGTACATAAATAGACTACGACTAAACTGACAAAAATTTATGTGGGAAAACTGAAAGATTTTGCAGACTCTTGAGTTAGGATTTAGTGCCTAAGCACAGGAATAAGTTCCTCCCTTCTGATGGTATTAGGACCCTTTCCCCAATCTGATTCACTGAGGCCATAAAACAATTGAAGCAACAAAGCCAGCATCTAGATAGATAAAAGGATCACTTAGAAGAGGGGTTTTTAAAATGCATATGTGCATTATGAATTATCCATATTTATATTTGCATTGCATGTTTTGCTCTTTATGACCCTTTTAATTTGTAGCTTTAGCCTTTAACACACACACACACACACACACACACACACACAGTTAATTTAAGGGTTGCTTCTCAACAAAGGCTGATCGCAAAGCAGATTTCCCAACAAATCAGAATGTGTGCAAATGTTTTCTTTGCTAGCTCTGTTTGCTATCAAAAAGCAGACCAATTAAATTGCCGGCACAAACTTCCCTTTGTACTTGTCATGCTATCAGGTATGGGCAGGCCACGTAAAGAAGTGCTACCAGCAGTAGGGAGTAATCATTTCTAAGTATAGATGGATTGTGTACCATTTGCCATTCCCTGGCTGGATGCCCTGCCTTTCTTCATCTCAGCTGTTTGTCATATCTAAGCCATATGTTCTCACCCGCCCACCCCAGCCCCACTAAGTGGCGCAAACATTCTAAACAGTAGGTAGGAGGCACCCTTTGTTTTCCTTGGAATCTCTTTCATGGAGTCTCTCAACCCTTTTCAGCCTGCCGTTCGCCTTTAATGCTGGCCCAGATCCTTGACCCTGGATGGAGAACACTTGGGACAACTCTCAAGGTGGCTTTCAGCCAACTTCACAGTAGTTTACGTAGGTTCATTAGAAGATTGGCAAGGAGAGTGTGCTAGGGGGAACAGGGGAACTGTTGCGCATGCTTTCAGAATTTCCTGCGCTTCAATTTAAAAGAAAACAATTTCATAAACTAAAGGTTCTTAAACAAGACCGTCGATTCATGTTAATTATGAAAGTGACAAATAAAAGCTTGGATTTTAACATGAAAATGATTCGTAGTTGAAAGCATATTGCTTAGGGTAGAGCAGGGGTAAGCAAACTTTTTCAACAGAGGACCAGTCCACTGTCCCTCAGACCTTCTGGGGGGCCGAACTATATTTTGGGGGAAAAACCACAAACAAATTCCTATGCCCCACATAGGAAGGGGGGAGGGAGGGGGGATGGTCAAGGCTGTTATTATCTTAGGGATGAGTGCAGTGTCAGCAGGGCAGCAGTGACCAGGCAGCTATCGCTTGCGCTGGTACCCTGTTCACCCTAGAATCAGACAGGCTTTCCCTGCTACAGGCAACCCAACTGTCCCCACAGGCCAATAGGTGTGGCAGCTTACCCAGGCCTCTGGGCTTAGGAAGTGACCCTTGCTCCCATGATCACTAGTCTGGTTTTGTTAATTGTTAAGAATTATTGTCTTAAAGGAAAGTTGCAGCCTATTTAAAACCCATTGATGCATCCCACTCTTTATTTGCCCCCTGCGAGTTCCCAGTGCAAATCTCATTCAGCTGTGAACTCCCTGGGTGGCAATAAACAGACCACTGTATCTCATCTTCCCACCTGTGATGCAAGAATAACAGCAGTAGTCCACCTATTTATTTAGTTGAAAGATTTCAGGCAGTCTTTCAGCAAAGATAGCAGCCACACTGATGTGAACAGAAAGGGAGGAATGATGTTGCAAACTGTGTTTAAATTGTGTTTAGAAAACTAAGTTCTTAAAACAATCCTACGATATTCTGTCTGTCTGCCTATTTCAACCTGATAAGAGCATAGCAATACATGAACACTATTTCCCATATTCCTTCAGTCCAAACCAAAACCTTGGTCATCCACAATTTGATAATGGATGAGGGGAGTGACCTTGTTTGGATGCTGGAATTAGGAAAGTGAAATATACTCGGAGTCGAGAATGGATTTCATGCTCTTTATTCAGCTCATAGTGGGAGGAGGAATGAAAGTTCCCCCAAAGTATCTGCTTTATATACATTATCTACAGAATGAGCTGCACGTGATTGGCTAATTCCGGAATTCTCCTGTAGGCCAACCAGGTTGTGGATTCACTTCCATCTGGAGCTGGATTGGGTGGCTCCTGCAGACCAATCATACTGCTGCATTGTTCTAGGACCAATCAGACTGCTGCATTCTGAATCCTATTGTTCTAGGACCAATCAGACTGCTGCATTTTGGATCCTATTCAACTCAGTACATAACAGAAAGGTTGCTCTTTCTTAGCTTTCGCCCCACAGTAATTGACCAGGCAAAGTGGGGGGGTGGGGGGCCCCCAGGCATCCTAACTTGTTTGGGATGGCTATGAATTTCACAGGGCTTGAGATGATCATGGCTTTTGAACTGCACATAAGCTGAGTGTGCACTGAGCAATTCACAAAGCATGCATATCCCTCTCCCCACCCAAAAACCCCCAACTGCAAATAGTCACCCTGTAGTGGGGGAGAAATGGTTAGTTGTGAATCCACCCTTAGCCAATTTGATTCCTCTTGCTCTTCTTAGGGACTATTACATTTGCTTTCTATTTGACCTGTGTTGCAGCTGAGATGTTTAATCAGAAGATTAGCTATGGTAGAAGGATCACCTTGTCCATCAATGAGAATAAAATCCCTCAAAGCGTTTACTCCAGAGAAGCCCAAATCCGTTCAACGGGACATTTGCAAAATAAGATGACTTAATGACTGTAGCGTAAAATACCGGACTGGGAAGGGCAGGGTAATTGTTCAGCAGTATGTGTAACTGTTCTGTCTCCAGGAAATTGAATTAGCACATAGATTGTAAGCGAAGGATTCAAAGCATCTCTCACTTGCCTTGTACTCATGATTATGCGCTAAAAGTACTAAAGTGCATGGAAGGATCCTTTAACACTGGTGTCCTAAAAGCAATGCCCCTTTCACTCCCTTGGTGCACTGACTGCTCATGCTAATTACCTTTGCTTTAGCCCAAATTTTAAATTAATGTAATTCATTTCTTTGCATATTTTTTCCCTGACATAAATTTTTAAATCTTACCCCAGAACATCACTCCCCCCCCCCCCACCTTCAGAGTTTTCCTGGCTTTTAAAAATGTTCCGTTTTCCACATGAGTACCTCCCATAATTATATACATATATAGTTTATCCCTAGAGGATGCTGGATTTTCATGTTTGCTTGTTCTTGCACTTGTTCTTTTAGACCTTCCCAATTATTTTTCTTGTTGTGAATGTATTTTCCTCTATCTGTGTATTTATTACTTTTTCTAGTCATTCCCTCCCCCCACCCCCAATAGTAGCAAAGGTTTCAATGGCACAAATGTGCCTCTATTTATACAAATGCTCAATGCACACATTGAGAAATGAGGACGTGGGAATAGAAATGTACATGGGCAATGATTAAGAAATATAAAATACACATTGGTCTGTATTGAAATGAAAGTTGTAAAGCTGTTCAATAGATGAATAAAGGTTAAAATGACAGGGACATGCCGGCCCACCTACTCAGATTCTAAACATTCATATGCTGCAAGCAGAAAAGTGGAATGAAATTTCACAAAGAAATATAGAATGGGACAATATTTCACAAAGTATTTCACAAATATTTCACAATATTTCACAAAGATTTCATTCTTTCAGTTGAACCTTATTTCTAGGTGGCATTTACAATGTTCCCTCCACCCTCAAATAACAGTCAGTCCCAATTTGAATCAATCTGTAGATTTAAATTGGTTTTTTCCAGCTGATGGTGAGAAGAGTGAAAGGTTTTCCCCCTTAATATGACTCATATTCATCCCATTCACAAATCTCTGTAGCATCCCTTTCTGGAAGACTCCACAATCTACATCTTAAAAGGCACCAGATAACACATACAATGCCACACACTCTCCATGTGTTGATTCTCCATGTATTGTTTCTGACCATGTGAAAAAAATTACTACTTTTGCCGACCGGACTTACAACTATGTCTAATGCTGAGTTAGAGTATTTGTCCTTATGGCTTAGTGCTGTCTACTGTGACTGGCAAGCAACTGACCCAGGGCTGTCTTTCACATCATCCAGCATCTACTTGGAGATGCTGGAGGTAGAACTTGGCTCCATAAAGGAGTGAAGGTCCAACTCTAAGGTGATAGAGAGAGAGAGAAGGGTATTCTACACTCAGTAATTGGCAGCTAAATGTAGGAAGTTTACAACAATGACAGACTTTATGAGATGGACAAGCTAGGTGAGAACCCTTCCCCACCATAAACCCGTGGGCACTCCACAATAAGGATCTGATGTGCAGAGATCCTTACTTAAGGAGCAAGATGACAAGATCAATTGTACCATAAGCTGACAATGAGGCAGCTGTGGCTTACTCTGCCCAGTTTGCCTCACAGTCATTTTAACGGAACTGTGAAATAAATATATAAATAAACAATCAGCTTGGAGCCGTGCAATATAAATTAATACATGAGAACGTAGAGCAAAATGTCTATTTGTTTGGGTATGATTAGAGACAGCAGTATCCTGCCCAACATTTACTCAGCAATACTAAGACAATTGTTTTCTGGATGAACTACTGCTGTTGAGGGTGGTCATTCTGCCTATTTTACATACCATTAAGTTCTAATTGGTTTGTCACAGACTTTACTTCTTTGCCTTTCATTGCCACATAGCCCCACTTTTACCTGCTCTCCATCTACACACAGGTGTGTGCTGTGCACACACACACACACACACACATTGATTACGCCAACTGAGGATAGCACTTCATGAACTAAGTGGAATTCAGTGACTAAAGCATAGTCCATGGAAAATTAAGTCATATAATATTTTTTATATTCCTTATGACTCTGTGGCTCCCCCCTACCACTCTTACAAGCCATGCATTTGTACCTTAGAAATATAGATGGCAAGAGATGCAACAATGCGTGGTTTACAGTATGACTGAGGCTACAAGCATCCACTTGAAGTACATGAAGTACAAACTGCCATTGCCACCACTTTATAAAGTGTTGTGTTCTCCTATCCAAAGACACGTGAATTCTACACTAAATCTAAGTTCTAGATTCTGCAATGGGCTTTTATTACGTGAGTCTCCCTGGACCAGCTTTTGAACCACTTCCACTTGCAGATACCGGCTTCTGGGCATGAATCAGCACCGTTGCTGAACCAAGCCACTGACTGATGGTGTTTTCAGCTGCATCTTATGTTTTAAAGACTCGTCATACTCACTGTTGTTCCAGACTCTTGTTATGCTAAGCAGAGGCCTACAGAAAATCAGTTTATGGGGCCTTGAAAGAGTTAAGGCTCCGTAGCAGTTTGTACACATTAGAACAATTACAATGATTCATTGTCTATGTCTAATGGCATAATCGGACTATAAAGACAGCAGAGTGGGTGTTGGAAAAATATACAGCAGCCCACTATAGTCAGTGTGTGGCATAACAGGAAATGATTGTGGGTGTTAACTATGTCACAAATGATTGGCCTGGATACTGGCTCCATAGATCAAGTACAGAAATGGGAAAGAAATCACAGATATTTCAAGGAACAACCATGAAATTATCTCACAGCAATCTGCAACTCTGAAAGAAAAGGACTGCATCTCTGCTAATTCCCTTACATTTCCCCCATATGCAACAACAAGATTCTACATCACATCTTCAGTTCCCAGGGTGATACGTGTGTGTATATGCGTGTGTAAGCATTAGAAATTCATATTTTATACATTCACAATAATTTTCTAGGGTTTCACCGAAAAGCAAGGTGTTCCATACATAATTTATACATAAGTAAATAGGAAATATAACTCTGGATTACGATAGTGTCATTAAGGTACTTGTTTTCAATTAAGAATTTTTATTAGCTCTCATCAAGTAGAGGTAATGAAAGTGCTGTAAAATATACATCTTTTCCCACCCAGTTCTTTCCTTAGCTTTTATTAAAACCCTCCCTTTGCTCAAATAGATCAAATAGAAAAATAAAGCTTACAGGTGTAATAACATCCAGTTGTTGGGGTTTGTTGTTGTTGTTGTTGTTGTTGTTGTTGTTGTTGTGTTGGCTTCATTGTACTCCACACACAATTGGAATTCAGAAGCAAGCTTGCCATTTAGTTTACATGTGTGTCTAGGTTGTGTGTTAAGTGCCAATTTCTCAATCCTTACCACATGCTCATGGTCTAGTTATACAGTGTCTTTCGACTATCTAAAAGAGTGCCCTGTTGATCTGATACCATCTGCTGTGGGATGATATTTGGTTCCTTTCCCTACTCAACATGACTGTGCCATTTGGACTTTTTTTCCCTGGCTAACTTGGACTAGAGAACCATGCCTTTGCTTCATTTTTCATTTCCACCTAGGGAACAGAGTTAGCCAACCCAAACTTTCTTATCTACTGTAGCAATTTCATTTTGTTAAGGTCCTGAAGGCTTAAGAGTGTTGATCCCATTTTGGCAAAAAAATCAGTGCCTTGGCAGTGGTCAGCTCGTGGCTCGCTTGGCGGCCTGTTGGTGGAGACGCCCTTTCACACATACTTTTAAGGAAAACGTCTAGTTTTTGCATACAGAAGACAATCACATAATGAACAATATTTAATCCACAATATAATCACTTCACACAAAAAGAATACTGGCAACATTATTATCCGCTTGGCTTCTGTGACTAGTTAACACAAAACAGACACCAGTGAGCATCTTTTTAATGCAAGTGTCTTCAGATCAGATGGACAGCTCAATCCCCGACATATCAACTCAGAAACAAGTTCGGTGGGATTAACTTTCCAATAAATTTGCATGGGAGCTATAGCTGTAATAAATCCATAGGGCTGCAATCCTGCATCTATTAACCTGGGAGTAAGCTTAACTGAACTCAATGAGACATACTTTTTAGCAGACGACGTATAGGATTGCACTGTTAGCCTTTAAGCTCCCACAGAACTCTTTTGGCCTAGGCCCATTTTTGTTGGCTTGAAAATAATAAGTATACTGTTATGAAATTATAGTAGTTTAAAGTCTGTGGAGACTCAATGTTATGTTATTTTATTTTTTACACTTTGCCCGTTTTGCTCCTATCTTCTTTTGCATTCTCAGAAACAAAAAGCAAACAAACCATGTGCCCAATATTATCGAGGAAATTCTGTGAAAGTGAATGCTGGATATTTAACAAATCTTGCAAACCTCCTGGACACTCAGCTATGGTCCAGTTACCTTTCCATTGTGGCAACATGTTAAGCAACAGTCACCATTTTTCTTATCCCTGAAATAGTTTGTTGAAGACAGGATGGCACATGTAGGAGCACACAGGAACACAGAATTGCCAGCATGAAAAAGTATTGCGGTCCTTGGTATTTTGAAGCACTCTCGGTTTTTTAATATATAAAAGCAAGCTCCAGCTATACTCAGGGAACTGTCACACAGAAGGTTTTTTTTTTTACATTTTCCCTCCTCCTTATTTCTGCATTCATGCTTAAATCTGATTTTATTTCTTCAGAAAGTTTTCCTTTATTTTTCTCTCATTTCTCAATATTATTATTTGGCTCTTCTGTTTCATTCTAGGTAGCCATCTACATTGCTTGGGTATCCTTTTTCCATCTGTCCTTTTCCTGCCTAAAAAATAAATGATGCACTATGTGTATCTTACAGTCCAGTCCTATACATGTCAACTCAGAAGTAAGGATCATTGAGTTCAATGGGGTGGACATCATGTTAAGTGTTATGCAAAGGATTCCACTTTTACCCATCTCCCCAGATATCCTTGGTCTATAGTACTAACATTTCTTCCAAACGATACTTGCCTGAAATATGTAACTGATATCCCAATTTGGCACTGACATTTTCTGTTCACTTAATATTTCTTGTGAGTGTTGTACATCAGCCAACACTGCACAAAGGAAAACCTCTGTAAATAAAGCATCATGAAGCTGAGTTTCACTTATGACCTATTTTGAAAACTAATTTAACCTCTTTCCCGCTCATCCCACCACCCCAACATGTGAGCTTAGATTGTTCTGCTTTCACATTTTTCCTGTGGCATTCAAGAAACAATCACAACAAGAGACAGTATGTTGGATGGTAAGGAGTTGCAGTCCGGTTTCCTCATGCCCAAAATCTGACCAATGGCTACATTTGGTATTAGGGAGACATTTCGTTCCAGTTTACATGGGCCAACAACCCAGTGTTCATTTTAATTTTCCTTTCTGCTGCATACACTTCTTTGTCCTGGCCAGCATGTCTGAAACTGTTCTTAACCTGAAGCACCACTTTAGCTAATGGGGCCGCCTGCTGCCGCCGCGCCGCCAGAGCACAATTTCTGTTCTCATCCTGAAGCAAAGTTCTTAACCTGAAGCACTATTTCTGGGTTAGCGGAGTCTGTAACCTGAAGCGTATGTAACCTGACATACCACTGTATTGCACATTTTTCTGCAACTGTCATGAGCCACCATATTGTCCTTGAGGGAGTAATCTCAATGACCGAGGGACTTTTGTAATTGTTTTTAAAGTTTTGTTGTTGTTGTTTTTAAGATGTCAAAGGACAAAGATTATAGGAGATCAAAATGGAACCCCAGCCAGAAATCTGGCTGCTGCATTTTGGACCAACCGAAATTTGCAAATCGTCTTAAAGTTATCCCTGTCATCTCTAGGATCCCCTTTGAAGGGACCCTCCCCACAAAGTTCTGACATTTCAGTAGCTGAATATATGGAGGAATCCTATAATGCACAGTTACAAATAATGGTGTGCTCATTTAACTGCGGATGCAAATTTCAATAGCAATTGCACCAATATTTTTGTCTAGCTTCACTAGTAATTACTGGTTTTGCATCTTACCCAACATGCCTGCACATGAACTGCTATTGCCAGCTGTAACTCTTATAGGTAACATTTAGGATATAAACAGATTGTGTAACACGGCTATAATCCAACACTTTGTACCTTCTCTCATTGCAGAATTGGGCTGGTAATGAATTGTAAGACTTCTTTTTAAATACTTACATATAGAGCCTTATGTTATGAGTCATTTTGACATACTTTACTACTGCCGTCATGAATAATTTCATTTCCATTACTCACATGAGTAAGAATTACTTACATTAAAGGAAGCTTGCAGCTCCATCATTGCATCTTTAATTGAAATGAAACAACATATGGTTTTTGTAACTACATTTTCACCACATCAAAATGACATGACAGCAGTTTTGCTCCATTGTTTCCCCCTTGATTTTACAATGAAATTTGAATGTCCATAAACACTTCTGTGGCACAAAACATGTTTTATATTTATTATATAAAGGACTGGAAAAGAATCATTGTCTTTTCTCCGATATCAAAACCCTAAGAATGATACATGACCACTGTTTATCTGTCCACAAGAGAGGCAAAATTGGTTAGATGTTGATCTAGTTTTCAGCACATGCTGTATCTCTTTTGCTACCATTTCATAGACCTTAACTACAGTGGGCTCTTGACCATAGATATAAAAAGCAAACACTATATCCAGGGTAAGAGTGTTTAAATTTCACAAAGACCAAATTGTATATAAGGTATTTGGGGCCTAAGTTCACAGGAGCACAGCATGCATAACTTTGGATCATTTAGTCAAGATAATAGAGTGTCCTCATAAAGTAATCTGGGAGCAGAGACTAGATAAGGGCTTTCCAGAATTTTATTGAGAAAGTAAAAAATAAATAAATGTCATAGCTGTGAAGGCTGTCACACAGAAATGGGGAGAGAGGGTGATGAGGAGTGGTGTAGCTGCCAACCAGAGATGCTGGCTTGTGTTGTGGGGAGGTTGGAAGTTTCAATAGGAATTGGAAAGCTGGCAGGAGGGGGTGGGGGGTGGAGAACTCTTCCCTTCCTTACACTCCCTCTAAATCCCAGGAAGGAAGGAAGTATTAAATACTGGGGCAACTCTAGCAAATAAGAAGAAGTGACTTTCCTCGGTTGGGACAAGGCTGCGGCAAGACTATGTTTATCAAAGTGAGATGCTTTTATGGAGTCATCTGGAGTTCAGGGTTCTGGAGTTGCAAGAATAGACACCTAACTGGCCAGAAGCTTCAAGTTCCTGAAAGGCTGAGTGTCTGCTCATAACCCTTGGGAAAGTCTTCTCAATCAGTTCAAGAATCCAATATCATGGGCAACAAAAGGAGAAATACAACAAAGGAGGATATCCAGAATTTAGGTGGTGTCAAGGATTGTATAAGAACCCACAAAATAATAGGGCTTTCAGCAGACAAGTATGGCTTTGATTAGATTAAGAACTGGCAATTTCAAGAGGTCCCATGCCAGTAGTTAGAGGATGAAGACCGATCCTTGTTCATCTTAATGGAGGATTTCCATGGGAAACTTAAGTGGACTTTGTCATAGCTTTCTAGAGCTCTCCATCTTGCCTTTCCAGACAAATTGGAACAAACATGGGATGAGACAAAATGGAGACAGTAGGTGCTTTCCAGCAACAAAATCTGCTTTTGAATGAAGCTGAGCCATGAAATTCTCCGAGTATCATTAGGTCAGCCTATATCTCTCAACCTAACCTTCATAACAAGGTTGTGATAAAAAAGCAGCATCTCTCAAAAGCCAAACATCCTTGAGCATATAAATCCACTGCTTTATGAAGTACATTTTCAATATATATGGGGCCAATGCAAGTACTTCTGATGCCATGTGTGAAAACATCCTGAAATATCTCTACGTCCTAGGAGACAATGTTCTTTCCAGTGTAGATACCCTTTAGTTCTGGTGTGATTAGCATTATTAATCCTGCTTTTTGGACAGAGTTTGTCCTCAGCCTTCTAGAGAGGGCAGAGATTCTTTTTTAAAGAGTTCTCAGATCTAGCAACACTTCCTTGAAGAACTGGCAGGCTTATTTCAAATAGAATAAAACAGGATTTCACAGTCACTTATATGTGCAGAAGCCAGCTTCCTGATTTCCCTCCCCATCATTCTCTAGGGGTTAATGGCAACTTCAGGTGGCTTTCTCTCACTCCTTAAGCTTTTCTTGTTTATAGCCCCAGCAGAATCTCCTATTCCTTTGAGTCCTTTGAGTTCTGCTAGGCCAGTTTTAACCAAGAAAGAACAAGCAAATGATCTAGCACTTAGAAGTAGAGAAGGTAGAAGTTATCTCTATTTATTAATGCATTTTAAGTATCTGGTTCTTTAAAACAAGTAAATAAACCAGGAATCCCCACATTCAGACTGTTTCTGTTCTAACTGCTACAATATACTGTACTGTTTTGGAACAAGGGGGCGGGGGCAGATCTGTGCATGGGATCTGAATCTGTGCGTGGGAGCCTGGAAACATTTGGCAACATCAGATGAGGCATGCTGAAATCATTTTCAGCTCTTGCGTCCAATCTCCTTGCTGTGCAAATAAGTAACGCAGAACAAAAGCAGGCTTTTATTGCTTTTTTATTGTCTTCTTCCCTGTTCTCATCAGTCCTAAAAACATCTTTCACAGTACGGGAGTAAAATGAAGAAATCAAGCCAAAAAACCAAGATGCCCGTCCTCTGATTTGATGCCTGTTGAGCATACATTTAGAAAATAAAGCCAGGAGCATTAAAACTTAAATTTACTCAACCAAAGAGGAAAAATGATATAGACATACATTAAAATAGTCCTTCCTTGCCTCCCAATTATCTCAGAAAGTACCCTTAAGGAATTAGATGCTTTCATCACCACACACTTATTTTTGTAACACACCCCATTCACATGCAACATTGCACACCTACTAGGGATGGAAGGATCTGTCAATTTCAATTCTCTCCGTTTCTCATTTTTCTAATCTTAAATTCAGTCCTCCCTATTTTGCAGTATTTTTTTGCAGTGATTTTTTTAAAAAACCCCTACTACCAGGTTGTGAGGAACCAGAGCATAAAACTCTGACCTTATTTTATCTGCACTAGTTGCCCCTTGTTTCTTAGCTTGACTTAAAATGCCAGTGACATTGCTCAAATAGGCAAAAGAGCAGATTGGTTCTGAAACACTGTGATCCTCTATGAGTCTGCCCAGCCCCTATGATCAACCTTGGGGCCTTGCTCCTTGTTTCATGATATGAGGCAGGTACATTCAAAAACCATTGTCTTCTTGGTGGTGGCACCAAGACTGTGGAATTCCTTCCTGGCCTATTCTTTGCTAATCTTCAGACAGTTAGTGAAGATGATGGTTCAGGTGATGTTTAATGCTACCTGCTGGAGCTTATAGTTTTGTACTGCTGTGATTGTTATATTCTGCATGATTTTTCTGATGAAAATAGGGATATCCTATTCCATACCCTCCAACATTTCTCTGATGAAAGCAAGGTTGACCAGTGACATTTTTCTAGAGAAAGATGTGCTGGAACTCACCACCAATGCCTTCCTTTTTCTCTTAGAATGGCAATGGCGCCAACCTAAGAGGTGCCACAACTAAGTTCTGGTGAGTTCCAGCTGAAAAAAAAGCCCTGGGGATGCCCTATTCCATACCCTCCAACATTTCTACAATGAAAATAGGGACGTCCTACCATATCCTCCAACATTTCTCTGATGAAAATAGGGACGATCTAAGGAAAAAGCAGAACATTCCAGGATCAAATCAGAAACTGGGGTGGCTTCTATAAATCTGGGGTTGTCCCTGGAAAATAGGGACACTTAGAGGGTGTGAAATACAACTGCCCAGGTTTTGGAGTGCTGCTCTGAAGTGGAGGGCTCAAGGCCTCACTACAAGGACCAATGCTCTGACCGTGTTGGGCAATTTGACAGGTCCGAGCGTTATATTGCACAGAGAACACTTGGTGGCTGGATTACCAAAACATTGTCTTCCTGGAGATGTTTTTTTTTTTTTTTTTTTTTACAGAAGAGTAATGTAAATCAGACTGAGAAGCGACAATTGCCCTTTTGCATCTCATCTGCCTTTAGTGGGAAAAATGGCAACTCTACGAAGCTGTCCTGTTTTTAGAAAATCCATCCCTCACTCACGATTTTGTTAATCATCATAGAAAGCTCTTCTTAACTATTAGAATGACAGACTCGCTTGCAAAAAAATGTTTTGGCTGCAGTCCATATGGCTTTTTAAGGACTTTCTGGAGGAAAATCACATTCCCCTTTTTCCCTTCATGGGAAGCATGCTTTGCCATGATTCATAAACCCCATTTTATCCAGTCCATGAAAGGGCTTCTCTCCATTATGTAAAAGAGAGCTGACACATTTATGTGCAAAATTGCTGGAGCATTTACCCCACTATTCATCAAGACAATGTCTTGTGTTCTAGGAACACAGCAATTGCCTGGCACAAACAGTTTAAAGCACATATTTACAAACTATGTGAAACCCATGAAAAGAGTTTAAATCACATATACAAACTATGTGAAACATAACAATCCTTGGCACACGTGGCAGGTAAAAAAAAGTGACAGATGTGATTATGAATAAACTAAGTGCCATTGTCACATTAGCTTTCTACTGAATAGGCTTAGGGGACTGGAAATGGCATGCAGTGCGGAAATTTCAAACTGGTGTTTTTATATCAAAATATCTGCAATAGAAAATAATGTTTGGCCCATTAGTATTGAAAACTGTAGCCACCCTCGTGATAAATGTCCATGGTGAATTGATTTCCATGCATATACAATGTAAATAATACCGCTAAACATTGTTTTTAAGTAGTTAAAATTGATTACATCTGTTAGTTGTCTCCTACTCTTTTGTCTTAATAGATTGTCCCAAAGTGAGCCATGGGACCCCAGCATTGTCCAACACCTAGGCCTGAGACCTGTCAGCAGACCCCAAAATTGAGCCTAGCGTAGAAACGTAGGAAGCCTGTCTGTTGCCGAGTCAGACTGTTGGTCCATATAGCTCAATATTGTCTACACTGATTGGCAGCTGCTCTCAAGGGTTTCAAACAGAAGGCTCTCCCAGCCCTACCTGGAGATGCCAGGGATTAAACCTGTGATCTTCTGCTTCCAAGGCAGACACCCCACCACTCAGCAATTAAGCTCCTTTGATACAGAAAATCTCCATCCTCCTGAAGACACAGCAAGCCCAGCTCATTTAGTGTTTACTTTGTCTGAAATATATGCTTTGAACCTTTTGCCCTTCATTTTGGTAGGACTCTCAAACTTGAGCCAATATAGTAACAAATTTGTAATGAAGCAAATTTATGAGGTGTAAAAAAAGGATTTAATGCTACAACGCATGAGCTAGGTAGTTATTCCATTTTTCCTACCTTGCCTTTGAGAGCATATTACCCACCCCACCCCCCCAAAAATGAAGCTTTAGTGATGCACACTCTTATTTTCTAGATTTATATCTGAACAAGTTGTATAGCTTATACAAGTTGGCAGTTTCTTCCATGGAACCTGTTCTGTTTCATTCTAGATCAAAACCAACCCATGGCATAAGAGACTGAAGATGCTTTAACATGAAAATCTTAAAAACTAGTATAGTAAAATAGCAGCACTTTTCTGTGTGTATGAAATAAAATTGCAACACGTACTTCCCTCTATGTGCACATTGATTAGGATGGTCTTTCAAAAAGGGACTCCCTCCCTTCATTTCCTGAGATGTGAGTTTCTCCGGGTTCAAAGCACACTCCTGAGTTTTTATAAACCTCATTTCCCTTCCCACTAATTTAGGTGACTATCGATCTGGCTTACACCAGAAGGATGTTTTTAATACCCAGTGCACCTTTCCATAAAAGCACTGCAGTTCCTCACTTCGCACACCGAATTTTTTCTCCAAAAGTGATGGTACCAAAAAGTAGCAAGGGACAGCAGCTGTCCCCATTGCTCAATTTATTCCTGTTTTCTCTCTATATATATTTTACTATTCACCATCACATTCCACTTCCATAAAAACATCTTTGCCGTCCACCCTACAAATTCCAGGTGTCCAAATTGTTGACCCTCCCTAATGATTCCTGAAGTAATTGTTAAATCCAACGGGAAAGCCATATTAGTGTGCATGGCAGGGGAAAAAATACACTGTCTTGTGGTACTTTAACAAATGTATTGTGGCATAAGTTGCCATGATTCACAGTGGCAATGCCTGTTTCTCTAGTCTATAGCCTCAATCATGACCTGGGTAACTAATACATTTAGGTGCATATGGAAGTTCAGGATCCAAGCAGGTTTTCATGCTGCTTAACAAACATATCCACGCTCCGCCTTGTCTGCTTGTGGAATCTGTGGTGTATATAACAATGATTATGTCCACAACTCAGAGACCTTAATTAAATAAAATGCAGACCACAGCAGATGTGGGACAAAGGAAGGAAATTAATAAAGGGCTGGTAGATTATAAACACAAGGCAAAAGAGAAATTTGTCTGCAGCTATACCACCTTGGACTGACACCGCCAGATTGTGTAATGCAAACAAGATTGGGATTGGTCAGTATGTTGATAAGAGACCCCAAAGAATATCACAGGGTTTTACGAAATATTATAAGCAGAGATGTTACCATTTTCAATTACTGGCATAAGAACATAAGAAGAGACTTGCTGGATCAGACCAAAGGCCCATCTAATCCAGCGTTCTGTTCCCCCAGTGGTCAACCAGCTGCCTATGGAAGCCCACAAGCAGGACATGAATGCGAGAGCACATAAGTGTCAGAAGCTGCAAAGCGCCACAGTCAGAAAGCAGGACGTGGTAGGATAAGAGATCGCATTAATCCTAAGAAAGATCAAAATATGATATTTTCAAAATTAGCTGGCTCAAGCATTTGGAAAGGAGTAATCAAAAGAGAAAACTTGATTTCCAAGTTCCCCCTTGAATATACTTCAGGCCTCCAGTGACCCAACAATCACCAGGCTCATCTGTAAACTGCCATAGCTCTCAACTTGCTTAAGTAGTTCCACAGTTCACAGATAGCTAACGTTTGGTACAAAACAAGCTGGTTAGGATTGGGACAAAGAGCACATAAACTCATGGGTGGAAGGCAAAAATCAGGAGGCAGATTTGCTGTTTTTCAGAGGGGAACGTGCATGCCTTATTTTGCTACCTTCAGGAGGAAGGAGCCTAACCTTTAAAAGTGGCTGTGATAGGAGTATCTTCTTAGTTCTAACTTTATTTTACCAATGGCAACAGTGGGAGGGTAGGAGCTAAGTGGTAGACTTTGCAGGCAGGCAGTTCCGGGTCAATTCCCAGCATCTCCAGGTGGAACTGGGAAATACCCTTACTGAAATCCTGGAGAACCTCTGCTAGTCAATGCAGACCAACTTTTCATATCAAGTGGGCCACAACTTTGACACAGAACCCACAGGCTGCACACTGCCTTGCAGGGGAGGGGAGCAGTGGGGCTGAACCCCCCCCCCTTGACACTGCTGGGTAAGTGAGGTGTTGAGCTTTGGAAGGAGGTGTGAGGCTCTGGCGGGGTACTAGAGCCCCCCTACCTCCTTCCGAAAGCTTGGAAAGCACTAACTAGGCTTTGGGAAGGAGGCAGGAGGAATCTACGACCATGTCAGAGTTCTCCCACCTCCTTCTGAAGACTCATCGCCTCATTTACCTGGCTTTGGGAAAGCAGTGCAAGGGCTGGGAGGCATCACATGTTGCTGAGGGCTGCCCAAAAAGACGTGTTGGCCCACCCTGATGTAGATGACACCGAGTTAGATGGACTAATGGGCTGACTCATTGTAAGCTGGCTTCTTGTGTCCTGATGGAACAGCCCTGCAACCCAGCCTCCCTACTCACCACACCAAAATAACCCAAACTGTGGCCACAATGTTTTCTTCTCAAAATACTCTCAAATAACACTGCATGTGGGTCGTTTTTGGAGTTTTGATGATAACAGTGCAGAGCTGCTAACAGTGAAGCTCTGCAGCTAATGCCCACAACTAAGGATGCCCAGGGCTAAAGGAGAAGGACTCCCTGAGGGTGGCAAAGGGTTGACATTTGTCCCTTGAAGATAAAGCAGGGTGGGGTGGGTGGGTACAGACCTAAAAATTATGATTTCAAAATTCTTAAAATGGGATGCAACCTCAAAACCCTTGATCAATAAAACCATCTGCCATACTGTGCTTAGAACAATTTTCTCAGTAAAAACAATGTAAGTAAGGGGTTTTTTTGTGAGAAGGGATTCATAGCACGCACCTCAGCTACAAGTAAAACTTGAATGTCCTAAAGCTCTACTAACATTCATCCTATGTATGTTAAACCACATTTTTGTTCCCCCTAACTTCCTCAGTTTGTGGAATATGTTCATTTTTTGTTATGGAATGGCTAGGGTATGCTACAACTAATAGCCGCTTTTCACTCCCTTGTTGGTAATAGAAATTTGTCCCTTTAGTGTTTTAGTGATCAGTAGTACAACCAGGCTGAGGGCCTAAATAAGCATATTTTTGCAGCCTTTGTTGACTTTCCATCTGCTTTCCATATAGTGAATAAGAGTCAGCTGTGACATAAATTGGCTAAAACTAGTATCAATAAAATATCACTTCGGCTTATTGAGATATTGCACCAAGACAACATGCAAGTTAAAAGAGGTCTACAAGGTATCTTAACAGAAGGAATCCCTATCAACATCTGAGTAAACAGAGCTGTCTTCTGGGCCCTTTTCTCTATAACATGTCTATCAGGGATCTCATTCCTATAATGACTTCCTCTTTATTCTTTGCACTTCCAGTTGTAAATTGTAAGGTATTGGTCCTGCATTATGTCAGTGATTTGGCACTGATTTCTTTAAATAGAAATGGCCTTAACAGAACATTGCTCAGCTTTAGACATTTTTGCAGGGAGGAAATCTAACAGGTACCTACCTAAAAACTAAGGTTGTGGTCTTTGTAAACAGATGTCGAATTGTGGGCCAGGCACAGTGAGGCTGCAGGTGGCAGGGCCAAGGCATTGGAATATACGAAAATCACAGGACAATTTTTCGGGGATTAAACAGGCCACAGCTTTATCAATTACAGATGTCAGTAGGTTTTGGCGTAGGCATTGGGTATATATCCCGAATCACCCAACCCATCTTCTGGTCGATTATTTTGGCAGGGTTAATCCAAGGTTAAGGATTGCCCTATGGCATACATCAAATAGGGGCGACCCCTCCTAGATCACCATTTGGGGTGTGTGATATGGCCCATCAGCCCCCATCTGAACATCAGGGACAGAAGCACCTCCCCCTGGACCTCTTTAACGGGGTACCCTGATTCCTTGAAGCAGGGAGGGGGCTCCCAACACAAACACCCCATCCACTAAAGTAAGGATCTAACCTAATGTCTTATCTGCCTTATCTGGCAAAACCCCCAGATAGGCCCAATTTGTCTGAAGGCAAGTTCCTCCCTGGTCCTGAATATGGCAACCAAATATTTTCCTAGCTAGGTCTTATGTGCGACATACCTGCTTACCTGCTTTGAGCAGAATCCCATTCCCTGTGAGAACTGGGATGGACCAGATTCTAATGTGCCCATTCATTCCTACTCTTTTGCCATGCTCTTAGAAACTAAAAATTTGATCATAATGCACAGTGATCATAAGTGATGAGGTTTCCCAGCTAAGACAAGGAAGTTATTCTCCTAGAAATTAAGAATTGCTGCATTATCCTGACATATGTTTTTAACAGCTGCATGAGGGGCAAATCTATGCTCATTATATCTCCATGCCAGGAAGAGCTGCACCTGTTGAATTTCTTCGTGTCAAACTGCTTAAAAGAGGCACAGAGTCTTTGTTAGGGTTCCTTTTTATTTTTGCCTATTAGTAACTTGAAGTAAAATTAATCTTTTCTAACTTGAGGCTTTCAGTGCAGAAAGACTTCCTGCTCCATTAAAAAGAAATTTTCACTCATGTTGTAATGGAAAACACCGAGTTCAGGTAGGAAAGTGGGCTCCTTTAAATATTTCAATTCTTCTGCCCAAATATGCTTTAAGTGAAACAGACCCTGACCAATAAATTACTTTACCTGTCTATATGCAACCAACTGATTTAGTGCTATCCACAGTACAGATGATCGGTGATAGCATTGTAGGTGTTTAAACATTTTAGCACTCTAATGTGAAACAGTGGCAAAGTGATGGAAGCCTATGGATCCAGGGTAGCGCTTACAAAATTAAGGCCATGCCTGAATTGATAGTGGAATTGTTGGTGCAAGGAAAAAATAAACAACACAAGTACGTTTTGGTGAGAGAACCCCAGGAGAGATTTAAAATATGCAGCAAGGTAAAGCCTGGAAATTATGGCTGTTAGATGTTTAAAATATGCCCTTGTGAGTTCCAAACTAGTCCTCTCTTCCCCCAACATAGAAAAAGACCACATATTTTGGTACATTTAAAAACACAAAAACAAAACTGGTTTACTTACAAACTCTTCAAAGGTCAGGTTCATGTGCTTTTCCATACATTTACACAGGAACCACTGGTTTAGTTACAGTGGTGAAAGTTTCACTGTAAGAGCACCCAGCTCAAAACCTTTTCACAAGTTGAGCTTCTCTGGTAGACAAAGGGGAACAAAAGTGTGATTACCTAGTTCCTGCCAAGGTGAGCTAAGCCTGGCAGGACAGCTTACTCTATAGTTTTAACCCTTTATGCATTAATGAGACTTGTGCATGTTGGTTATATAAGGCTGGTTATCCCACAGGACTGGGCCACTGGCAGTTTGCAGAGAGGGCGAAAGGACAACCACCATAGAGGCATTAGCCAAATCCTGAGTGTCAATTTGGAGGGTCATGTTGAAGCAAGCTACTCTGTGAAATGAGGCACAGATAAGATTCCTTTGCCCTGTACCCACTGGCCCCAACCTTTCAGCGTCCTCTATAAAGCAAGTCAGAAACACTTTGTTGTTCTGATTGTCACTCAGGTCCTCAGTACAAGTTCTTGTTCTATATCAGCCTTACTCAGGAATAAGGTTGGTGCAATACTTCAAAGGGTGTGGGTGGTTGTGTCTCACAATTAGAATAGCCGCTACTTGGAAATTGTGGCCCCAATTTGAGTCAGGTCCAGCTTCCTTCACTTGAGAAATCACGGGAGGCCTGAGCAGCAACATAGCTAAAAGACTTTAACCAGGTGGAGCTTAATTTGTGCCAGGGCTCACCATGGTTCAGTCTTAGCATCTGTTTTCCATGCCAAGTCTCCGCGCTGGAATATATCAAGTAGGAACAGATGGATTTTTTCCTGAGCAGGTACAACATGCATTTCTGTATCTCCTGACACACCAATGATTTAGGGAAGTACTTTCAAATCAATGGGTGCTGTTTCTGAATAGTTGGGCTTAATTTCTAAAAAAAACCTAAGCAGCACACCATGTGGACTGAAAATGCCCACAGCAATGATGCTGTTCTCTGAAACAGTGCAATCCCATACATGTCTACTTGGTTAGCAGTGCCACTGAGTTCAATGGGGCTTACTCCCAGGTAAATGGGAGTATTCCCAATAATTGCTTGACAAGAGAAGAAAAAGTGTGATATTCAGAAGTTTTAATATCCTACCTTTAAAATTAGAAATGCTGTCTGCTGTTTTCTAGGAAACTCCAGTGAAAACTACAATGGCCTAAAATGGGATATAAGAGAAATACAATGGACTCTCCAACATTAACGCAACAGGACTCTTCTTCTCTGCTCAAGATATGCACCCATGATTTTTTAAAGACACATTCTTTGTGGTCTGCATGGTTTTTAAATAGTCATGTAGAAAGTACAGCTGAAAATACATCTAGCCGCTTACCTAATCCCCAGTGAGAATAAAAATAGATAACAGTTAATGAGAGTATATAGGCACATGTATGGGGTTACGTTAACAGTGAGAGCTGCAAATATTTTTTTAAGTCACAGTAGACTTCATTGTATACATTAGGGAATGTGGATGAGATCAATCAAATACATCTAGGAACACAAGTCTCCGATTAATATGGATGGAAAACATTGTTCAGACTAAGAGTTAATTCATTCTTAGGTCCCATAATAAATAGCACATGCACCAAAATAACTCTAGCATAGTAGAAAAAAGTTTGTTAGGAAAGAGGAGTGTAAGCTCTTGTTTTATGTCCAAGCAGAACTACACAGGCAGCTGCTTCAGGTGATTGAACATATGTATCTCCCTAGCCAGTGCCACAGATCCCATGTCATATTGTTTCAGAACAGGAGTCTTGTGTTTGTAACAACAAAAGTGCTAACCTTGTAATCTTTCCAGGGACCCGGTTGGGATTCCTATAACTGGGTAATTTGACGGTTTGATACCTGCATCCTCTTTTTCTTAGTGCTTAAAAGGAAAAGTCTCTCTCTCTTTCTAGTTTTCACCAGTTACACCCAAAAATGTATAAATATAAATAGCTTTAAACCACAAACAAATGCGATCCTCCTATTAGAGGGTCCTGGTTGCGCGTGGGCTCCTGGGATTTCCCCCATGGGGTTAATTGGGGGGGAGTAGCTAAAACCCTGGCCATAGCCCCTGGATCACGCCAGGCTGTTTTAGCCAATCCCCAGAGGGTGGTGTGATCCCAGGGGCTTTAAAAGGCGGCAGCGTGACACAGGTAGGGGCAATTTGGTCTTGCTGCCGAACACCCACCCTCCCTCCCTAGAATTAGGTAGTTTCATCTGGCCTTGCTTTGGTTTCAGTCACCTGTTTTGGAACAGGGGCTGGGTAGGAATTTTTTCCATTTGGCAAATTGGCTCTAGCCACTTGGTTTTTGCCTACCCCTTAGAAATCATCACAACTTGAGTCCCAACAAAAAATTTATAATTTAGGCAGAATATTTGGACTATTTGATATGTACTTGTATAATTTGGAACATTCAATGTGAATTGATTGGATTGTTAAAATGGGAAACGTAATAAAAATGATTTAAAAGAAGAAGAAATCATCACAACTTGTAAGGTGGTGGTTAGGCATTGGCTCAGTTGGATTGTGGGGTGGTGTGGTGTGGCCATCACCTGCCACTCCAGGAACTGGGTATTCCATTAAAGAAATCTGAGGGTCCTGGATCTCGTCTGAAGCCTGCTTGAGGGGCTAGGGCCATGCCAGGACCACAGGAACCCTGGGGTGAGCTTCGGTTGGACCGCATTGACTTTGCTCCCTCGTTTGGTTTACCCCATCGAACTGCCACCCAGAGAGGTGGAGTCAGTTATAGTCAGGAGTCAATGCCTAAGCCAATACCGCTTACGTAATTGTAATTCAATAAAGTTGTGGCCAAAATTTGCCCCAAAACTTAAAACTAAAATATGTGTCCAAGTGAAGTTATTATCGAGGCGCAATTGAATGCCTCGAGGCGCAATTGAATGCTTGGGGAGGAATCTTTCATTCATTCCTAACATACATATCTAGTGGCACAGGAGAATGGAGGACCACAACAGTGTGAGCATTTCTAGACAAAAAGTAGAGTAGTTGTTATGCTCATTTCAATCTAATGCAGAGATCTCCACTTAATGGAAGGTCATCAATGGGTGCTGAAAAGAATAATGGAGGTGGTTCCTGTCTGATATATAAAAGGATGGAGTTTCAAACAGTAGATGCTGCCACACTAACTTTGGGGGAAGTCGTGTTTTTAAATGTGCATTGAATGTGCTTTGTGAATAAGCATATGTGTCAGGGCTGCCCGAGGTCCCAGCTCACAAAGGACCAACGCCAGTTCGTTGTTATATACAAACGTCTTTATTGAAGTTCAGTTTCGATTTCAAAGCCGTGGTGTGCAGCTCTACGTCTCAAACTCTAGACCGCTGAAGCTCCGTCTGAATCTCCTCCCCCCAGACACCAGTTTAAGACTCTAGCCTTGCTCCACCTCTTCCTTTGCTCTTTCCTCCTCTGGGTCCGCCTGTCCGCTGGGGTCTCGCCCTTTCTAGACTCTTCTGACGCTGAGTCCCCTGAGTCTTCCCCCTCCCTCCGGCGGGCTTTAGGACCTGGTTCCCAATCCGGGTTTCCTGCTGTGCCACGCGCCTGTACATTCGAACTTGGCGTGCGCGCCCAGCCGGCAACCTTCCTCCTGACCGTTACACTGCTCCTGTCACTGCTTCCCCCTTCGGAGAGGCTCGCTGGACCTGACTTCCCCTCCGTTCCCTCACTCTGTGATAGAGGCGTGGCCAGCCCTGATTCATCTTCTCTCCCTGCTGGAGGAGAAGCTGGCCCTGATACATGGGACTCTTCCCCCCCACTACGCTCTGGTGTAGGAGCTGGTCCTGATCTCCCGCTGCTGCTTTGGGAGTCCCCGCTGGCCCCTTGCTTCTGGTGTGTCCCCCCTGGGACCCCCCTTGCCCTGGCCATAGGCGCCCCCCTCTGGGAATCTTCTAATTCGCTGGAGAGGCTCATGGAATCTCTCGGGCCACTTTCATACTCCCCTACGCTGCCCTCCGATTCTTCCCCTTCGCTCTCCATTTCCTCTCTCCCCTGTGCCTCTGCTCCTGAGCCCCTGACAATATGGAATAAGGCACACAGTGGAAAATAGCCTTTGTGGCTGGAGCCTCCAAACTAGTTGTGGAGGATTATCAGTTCCTACTACTCTTCTCTCTGAAACTGCACAGCAACTGTGTTGTTAGATATATATATCAGTCTATCTGGCAAGCATATTTCCAAACATCTGTGCAGCAACTATGTGAAGCTGTATGCATGCCATTTCTGATCCATCTGCACAAGTCAGCATGCCATGGGGCTGTGATGAGGGAATCCATTAGAAGGAGGAAATCAACAGTGTAACTTTAAAAAGGGCTCCCTTCCTCCCAGCTGTCGAGATTTCTCCCCCTCCCACACTTGCCCCAAAATTCTTCACTGGATTTTGCTTCAGGTAGATTTACAAGCTTGGTGAATGCAGAAAACGGCTTTCTAAATAAATTATATTTTAAACCAAACTCAAAAAGAGAGAACCTGCCAAGCAGGTTTTCCCAAGTTCTCATAGCTCTACATTATGTGACTCTCTTTTTGGATCAAGTTCCCAGCTTGAATTCCAAATGACCTGGAAGCAATCCTAAACTAATGTGGATGCAGGCATTTCAAAGCTCCAACTCCACTGATAGTGACAAGGATGAGACAGGAGAACTAAAGAAGACAAATAGGAATTCAGAAAGAGGCCAAGCGCTGTGTTTTTCAATTGTTTGAATAACCCAAAAGGCTCCCAGGTTTCTGCTACCAAATTTGGTGAGCATCTTCAAGTCCTAAAAGCATCTCAGGTAGCACAAATGAGTGACATTTTATAAGGAAGTGGATGCCATACTGTATATAAGGCTAGTTACTACACACATACATCTTTATAGAAAGCCAATAGGCTTCTGAATATCTTGATTCAGCCTCTCTCTGTAATGCCAAGTATTTTATAAAGACAGAGCAGAATCTGCTTTTCTTTTCCAACCAAACAGTGAAAATCTCAGAAAGGGCTTTTTGTCAGCGGGTAATCAATGCTGGGCATTCGGTGCTTCCAAAGGCGATATCTGCATCAGTCTTGAAGCAAGCCAAGAATAATATGATAGCTGCTTAGCTGAAGTGCATTTTGTGGTTATGAGATTAACAGCTCAAGCCTATGCTCAGGAGTATGTTCAATAGGGTTTATTAAGGTGTGTTTGGGATTGCAGTTCAGTATGCATAAGTTGCACTGAACTCCATGAGACTTAGACCTCCATTGGACTGTGCTGTAAGGTGCATAGGACTTATTAATGATGAAACATCCCGCTTACTAAGCATTTTAAAACTAACTTTGACTTCTAATAAAACATGTATATTTGTGAATGGTTAAGAGGATAAACTGCTGTGGTGGACTATGGAGAGTTACACCTGCTGAAATTCCACCTCCTACACAACTTAGAGGTGCAATAACCCTGCTTTCTTTCTCACCTGGCCACTCGAGAAACTACAGGTATTTTGATTATTTGTGGCTCCAGTATTTAAGCAAGTTTTGTGATGAAAGAAAACCACATTTACCATCTATGCAGCAAAACAAGATTTAACAAACAAGTTATTTACTTTAAAAGTTTTTTTTTTTAAAAAAAAAAATGTCTGTAACTCAAGTGGACTCATCGTGAAAAGAGCTTATAAGCTCTCTGCCTTATTTGCCAGCCAAGGCCCACTCAGTGCACCAGCTCCGGAAGACTGGGGCTGCTTGCAAGAGCTGAAGTATACATATTTTTGTGTATATGCACCACCACCCCAAATGTACCCCCTGAGTAAGATGTAATTGTTCTGTATGAGCGTTCAGAACCCTGAATAAGTTAGGCCCAGGATACCTTTACCCTGTACACCCCAAATCAATCACTGAGCTTAATGGAGGAAGCACTATTAGCGATTTCCTATGGGCCAGAAGCACAACTCATGTTAATGCAGAGTGTTCAATGCCTTCAAGTGTTGTGGGTTCGACTCTGTGGAACTCCCTTCCAAAGTAAGTTAGAAACTCCCTCCTGAGTTTCCGATGTCTGGTCAAACCTGTTTTCCTTCAGGAGGCCTTTGCACTTCTGAGTATTATTATTATTATTATTATTAATAATAATTATTAATAATTATTAATAATTAATTATTATTATTATTATTATTATTAATAATAATAATAATAATAATATTATTAATAATAATAATAATATCCCACCCATCCAGCTGGGTTTCCACAGCCACTCTGGAGGGCTTTCAGCAAAATATTAAAATACAATAATTCTTGCTTCTCATGTGTTTTATATTCCCTTTCTTGATATTTTAAATTCTGGAGGTTTTAAGTTTTTTGTTAGATTTGACTTTAAATTTGTATGTTTTAGCATTGTAAGCCACTTCGAGACCTACATGGTGAACAGCGGGATATTTTTTTATAAAAAATCAATAACAAATGTATTATTTAAAAAAAAAACATTGTATAATAGCAAAATATATTGCTGTATCATTCTGTGAACTGCTATGCACAACTTAGTAGCTGGCCTTTGGTTCACCACCGTTCTGATATTATATATATTACATATTTCTTAACCTAACTTGGCAAAGACCATTGTTTTTTCTTCAAACCCGAAAAATGCAGGTGCCCATTAGTTTCTATAGCTTTGGAACACATATGCCATTTAATCACTGTTTATAATCATGTGAATTGATCCTGCTGGTTCTGTATTACATCTGTAAATGATGGTTTGCAAGAGGCATATGTAGAGCTCTCAGGAAGGGTGTGCAGGGCTCCATGATATGTGAGTAGCTGGCAAAGCAAAGGGTCAGAGCAGCATTCTGCAGCTGAGAGGAACTGGGCAATCACTGAAGGGGTTATTTTGGTTTTAAATAAATGTACTTATCTGAAACCAGAGTCTGAGAAAGGTGGAAACGGGGAAGCAAAGTGACAGCCATATATTTTAGACCAATTATACTCCCACTCCTGCCTCATTGCTGTGTCAGACAAAACAATATTTTTTTAGTTATGGAGAAATTTGAAGCATCTGACCATGTGAGCTTTTGAGAAGAGATAAATCTCATTTACTGGTTTTTTGTTGTTTTTTTGGTGTGTGTGTGCACTCTTTTTAGTTACAAGCCAAATTCTTTGAGAGTTACCTCAGGTGGTCTGACAGACACCTTAGCCTACCAATAGTCTTCAGTAAATATGGGTGGTAAAACCCAGCCCTTTCATGTTACCTGTCTAGCAGACATGCTTGATGTTCAAATCAATTACATAGACATTTAAATCCCTTTCCCATGCCAGCACATTGCCCTTTAAGCCTTTAAGTTTTCATTCTTGCCTTGGCTCATGTGTTCAGCCTGCACATTAACTCTGAGGTGGAGATCTGTAATAAATCATTTAGAGTCTCTGTCAAGTGAATTGTTGTTGTCGTTTTTTGGTGAATTGGGACCCTCATTTCTGCACCGTACTAAGCTAATAATGGATGGTGCCGGAATAAACCATACCGTAATGCATATTGGGGGGAGTGGGGGAAGAGTATGGAATTATTCTGAAATGGCAATTCTCCTAAATAAATAGCACATCGGTTTACTTAAAGCTAATCATAAATGGAACAAATTGGACCCATGTGCATAAGAGAAACCTGAGCAGAATGCAGGAGTTAAAAGACCCCATTGTTTTCTAAGCTGACCTGGGGTATGTGTCAGGTTACATCTGTTAGAGTGATTCTAATGCCAGCCCCGTATTTTTAATTATAAATATATAAAACATTTTAATAAGATGACATTCTGGCCTTACTAAGCCTTTAAAAAGCTGGATGTGGGCAGAGTGGGTAGAATGGTATTCCATGTGCCCCAGAAAGAGTGCCAGCATATAATGATTGAACGCTTTCCTGTAATAAATTGAAAAAATCTGGTTTGTAAGAATGGATCCAAATCACTTGGCATTAGAACGGTAATTTGTTACCTAGCTTCCTCTTCACAACTCTTTCCAAGTTCTGCGGAACTTAGTTAGTAGGGGCTGTAATGTTTTAAAAAGAGGCAGAGAGAGGAGAAGGAGAAAAAGCTGGTTTAAATTTTTGTTTTGCATTTAGCTTTTTAAAAACAAAACAAAACAAAACTTATGGCTCCAAACTAGGGGTTGAGCAGCCAAACAAAAAAGAGGAAGGTGTGTGTGTGTGTGTGTGTGTGTGTGTGTGCACGTGCTTAGGACAAAAGCCAGATCCATAGCCACCTCCTTTATACCTTTCCAAATCTCAAGCCTGCTTAATTATGATTAATTGCCACATGGATAATCAGATACAGTTTCAAAAGGTTGGAGATGACAGCCCAAGGACACCAGGGAAGAAGGAAGGTTTGCCTTTGATACAAGGGAGGATGCAGGGAAGGGGGGGGGGGGACATAACCAAGCTCCTTCCTCAGCCCCGTAACCTTTTCTTATTTTAACAATTCCAAACAGAATTAATTCCATCAGTATATTGTTCCTCCCCTTGGGAATTGAACTTCAACTGTACAATTTCTGCAGCTGTCAGTTTTTTCAGACCTCCTGTCAATAATGCAATGTTGGGGTGCCCTTCTTCTTGAATGAAAGCAGTTTCAAGTTTCTGCTTTATGTCTGTGCTTTCTGGGTGGTGTGACATGATGAGAAAGTTATATACAGTATATATATATATATATATATATATATGCCGTTAAAAAGCTTCTACTCTTGACTTAACTGGATCAAATGTAATAGACTTCAGTCTTTTCTCCTTATTTCCTTTGCTTGATTTAGAAAACACTGTGAAAAGTGCAGCAGATTTTGTCTTGCCAGCTCTTTCCTCCATTTAAAATCCCTTTGGCTAAGTCAAGGATCACAGTATGTCATTTCCAGCCTAACAGAAGTGCTGGGCCTCGTTCAGCTCCTATTACTAGGAGGCAAATCCCTAGGTTCCAGGCGCCAGTGTTTCTGCTTTTTTGGCTCTTTTCCCAGTATTGTTTCCTTCATTACATTCCAGAGTGCCTCTCAGCCAGTTAATGTTTGCACTGGGAGGTCCAAATATCCAGCGATCAGCTCTGAACTTCTCTCTTTTTGTTGAGAATTGCAGGTTTCAAATGCAATTGCTGGCTCTCAAGGAAAACGTACAGGTGAACACACCAAAGCACTAATTTTCATTTTATTCACAAACAGTAATATTTGCTGCAGCTTCACCACATGCCCTCATAAAAATGGTTGTAGAAAATGTCTGGCTTTTAAAAGATCTTATAGAGGTTGGATTTGTTGTTTTTACCAGTTTTGGAGCGATCATTCCTTTCTGCCCCCTCTCTGGCCTCTTCCCCCAATGTTACAAATACGTTTTAGACAGAGGTTGCAAGTATTGTTTATTGCATGTGACTTTTCTTATTGGTAGGCTTTCAACAAATGTCCTTTTATTTAGAAATCTAGTGAGCTAAAGTCAGATAAACTAAGGGCTTGCTGACATTTGAGCATTGTTTTATTGTTAATCCACTCCACGCCTTCAAATTAGACCAGAACAGTCCACATCCACACATCTGCAAAAATGTGTAATTTTGGGTCTTCCCCATTTATGCCACTAGGCATTATCTTTTGTGTTCATCTTTGCCTTCTGATCTGATTTTGTTGTGCCTTATTTGTACTTCAATGTCATATGAGCAGATCTGTGCACATACTTTTTTTTTTTTTTTTTTAAAAAGGCATCATCATCATCCCCTGCCTAGGAAGCACACAAAAGCACCATAGCTGTACATACTCAATGCATACTTTGGCAATTTTCAGTTTCTGTGTACAAATGCTCTCTTCAGGAACATACAGGAAGAGAAATGAAAGCAATTGTAAATTCTCACAATGCCACCCAATATATTTGGTGTTTATTTTTTTACGTTAACTTGCGCAGTTTTCTGGTTTGGGGCACATCTGAGTGATCAAAATGAGGCCATGCTCTTCTGTTCAGGAGTGTGCCAAAAATGCAAGCACAACTGGAAAGCACAGAGGGAACTAGTGGGCATGAAAAAATGGGGTGTGATAGAACTCCAACCACCCCAAACCACTGAAACAAATTGTTGGAAATCCTGAGTGGAGTGGTTTTGAGTCCAGTCCCCCCCCCCCAACTTAATTGAATTATCCCCATATTGTAGACCCAAATTTACATGGGAAAGCACTGAGATTGGTGTTGTTTGAGGGTAACAGCAAGCGGACCACACAAATTAAATAGGAACATGAACAGCTGCAAACACACAGTAAACTCCAGCGTGGACAAGCCCTAAGCTGGATCAGGTTATAGTTAGTATATAGGCCAGCTTTTGTTATTCATAGACCATTGTACTTAAAACAGTTGCCTCAGAACTGTTTCTATGTGGGAATACGCCAACGAAAACAATACATGGATTTAGGGAATGTTAAAGGTTTAATATAGTAATGGTAAAAAGGTAAATGACCCCTGGATGGTTAAGTCCAGTCAAAGGTGACTATGGGGTTGCGGCTCTCATCTCATTTTCAGGCCGAGGGAGCCAGCGTTTGTCCAGAGACAGCTTTCCGGGTCATGTGGCCAGCATGACTAAACCGCTTCTGGCGCAACGCAACACCACACCGTGACAGAAATCAGAGCGCATGGAAACACCATTTACCTTCCCACCACAGCAGTACCTATTTATCTACTTGTACTTGGATGACAGATATTTAATTTTAGCCATCGCAAACCAAAATACTAACATTTCTCCATAGTTCTCTTAGTCCATTTTTATTTAATAGAAATGTCATTTTATTTTAAAGTTGGGATGGGCAAATGTTCCACTTTGCTTCTCATTTTTCCAATTCACCACTTTTCCTGAGTTTGCAATTGAAACAAAAAAACAAAAACTTAGCCTCTAGAAGCCTGGAGGTCTGAGCCACCCTAACCCAAGTTATAATAATTTTGTGGCAGAGCTCTCAGTCTTCCTGACACCAGTGGGATACCTAATTCCAATGCTGGAGTTTGGAAGGGGCAAATTGGCGAGGTGGAGGGGCCAGTCATCAAAAAGTCATCCAGGTAATGGGTCAAGAAGATAAGATTGAAAAGTTCAACCTGACGTTCTATGGTTTAATTAAAGGGGTGTTTCATTTTTACCAACTGTATTGCAATAGACGAGTTTTGGTTTGCTCATCTTATGCAGCCAAGGTTCATGGTATTTGATGTTCCTGTTTAATGACTGTTCCACCTCTTTCTAAATCCTTGCACACTCACATCTGCACACACAACATTCTGCATGGACTATCTATTCTTCATGTGCTCACTTTCTAAAAAAGCTGTCACCAAGTTTCAAGACATAAAAGAACAGTTGTTAACATTGATTAAGCAGTACAGATATTGTGATCACTGTCCTGGGTACCATAATTTTATAGATTTCACTATTGGTTTCAATTGCAATCCGTAGCAGTCTCCTACTTTTCCTATACTACCAAACTTTACCCCGTTCAGTATCTCCCTTCAGGACCATTTTTATTTTATGCTATTATGTGTTCAATATTTTTAACAAATCCCGTCCCCCAAAAAAAACCTGAACAAAAGAGCTAGCAGATGTTGATTTCCTCACTTAAACACACATATTTAAGAGAATTATTTCTCTCTGATTTCCTCCCAAGACACCCTCCCATGACCTCCTTCTTTCCCTGCCTCCCCTTCTGTTCTATACAATACTCTTCAAGCTGTGGCCAGACACAGCTAATCATATAGGACACAACTCCAAAAATATGCCACAATATATATGAAATTTTCTCTTTGACCTTAACACTTCACCTGCATTATGAAACAGTATTTTCCCTTAACCGTAATGATGCCCCCCCCCACACTATGCCCTCAGCTTTTCCTTTAATGGAGAGAAAGGATCTACTTGTCATCAGGCCATCAAAACCAAATAAATAAACAAATAAATCACAATTGGTAAATAAGTTCTTGGGCAAACTTGGTTAATAACGGCATCTGAGTCAGAAAAAGACTGTTCTTCAGGAGGTTGTTATCTGCCTAACCCCTGTGGAGGTCCATTTCTATATTTGGTGGAAATTTGCCATGTGGGACTTTTAACTCTAATGTGATTTGAAGGCAAATGTGGATATCTCTCCCTCAAAAGCAAGATTAAGAGGCTTGTTCCAAAATAGCCCTATACTAAGCAGGAAGTTATATGGTATACTCATAGGCCAATACATTTTTGTATACAGTATTTAGCTGGAAGACTGCATTGCAAAAGTGAGAGGAGTATGAATTTTGAAGGGTGCCTGTGTTTCCATTCATGCATTCTTTACACATACATTTAATCAAATTTATCTCCTATTTCAGCTGCTGTCTCAAATAAAAAGCACAGGTGTGTGACTCCAGTCAGGACCATGGCATGGGCAAAGGGTTAAAGCACCCTTGTTCCTCACTGTTACTCAGATCCCAGTCAAGTTGGCCTTGCCATGGATGCTGAAAACCCCCGTGCCATAGTCTTAATTGTTTTCAGCACCACCTAGACTATCGCTGCCAGCTCATGTAGGGAATCTGCTGGGCTGGATGATCCACCAGATAATTCTCCCCTTCTACTCAACACCAGGAACAGACTCTCAAACCCATCCTCTAAGCCAGTGTTTCCCAACCTTGTGCCTCCAGATGTTTTTGGCCTACAACTCCCATCATCCCTAGCTAGCAAGACCAGTGGTCAGGGATGATGGGAGTTGTAGGCCAAAAACATCTGGAGGCACAAGGTTGGGAAACACTGCCTAAGCAAACTGATCTCCTGGAAACGGATACAGAACTTCTACAGATGACAACAACACACCACCAACCTGTCCCTCTAGCCTGTACTGAAGTTGTACTGAGTATCTGGGGGGGGGGGGGTGTGAGCTAAGTTAGGTCTGACCCACACAGCTAATCCATTCAGTCTTGGCAACACATGTGAAGTTGACCCCCCCCCCCCATATGTGATAAGTTTCAGTAGAGTCATCCCTTTATGCATTGCCGGAGGGTTTTATCATTGCTTTCTGCTGCATTACTTAGACTAGTACATAGAAATGTCCTCACAATCTTTCCCCTTTTTTTGCATACTGATAATGGTGTTGTTTCAAAGAGAACAATAGCTCTTTGCAGTTAGGCTGTGTATATACCATACATTTTAAACATCTCACTTCCCACAATGAATCCTGTGGACTCTAGTTTACCCTTCACAGAGCTACAATCCCCAGCAACCTTAACAAACTACAGTTTCTAGGATTTTAGGGGTGCGAATTATGTGATTTAAATTTATGTTGCATAAGCAGCCTTACTCATTGGCTCCTAGGAAATTTTTCAAGGTTGTTGTTTTTTATTTTAAAAAAAGAAGCTTGTGAGAAGCCATTTATTCCATGCAATTCGACACTTCGAAATCAAATCATAACACAGACAAGACCACCTGATTCCCAACTGGTATGGTGGAGAAGATGTACTAATTCATAAGCGGCCCCACCTTTTTACCCACACATTAGAATATATGCCCAGAGAGAAAATCACAAGACAAAGTTTACATTAACACAGAGAAAAACCATGGCAGGGCAGGACCTTACCACTTGGTACGTCAGCCTTCTGTACTGGGCCATAGTGGAATAACAACCCTTTCCTACCAAAGGAGAAGTTTAAAAGCCCCCAGAACTAAAACAAGTATTTTATGAGTAAATTCTGCGCAGGCCAATACTTTAAGAAGGTTACAGGAATATTCGGATAAGTGCACCACAATTATGTGAAGAAGTCTGGAGAGAAAAGATTACATTGTTCTGACAACAACATTTTTCAACCATCCCGGCCTTTCATATCGTTAATTTAAAGTGTGAGATTAAATATTTTATGCAAATATTAGACAACAGCAGAGAGCTCTTCAACTTAGGATTTGAAACAAATTGAAAGCATGCAAGACATATTCATTTCTTAAGCAGTTTAGTTTTAAAATCTGCATTGTCTCTTTTAGGATTAACTGACAGTAACTCTTTGTGTTCAAATGGATTTAACTTCAGCATGGTTTGTTTTCCAGATATCATTGTCCTCCAGTACTCTGGCATAAAGGGAAATGTAAAAGGACAGATCAAGCAAAAAGTATATCTTCACATCATAAACACCAAATTCTGTTTAAATTTCATTACTAAATAGGATTTCAGCTTCATGTTCCATGCCTAATCCTGAACTATAAAAGATGCATAAAAACCTCTTGACAAATTATAACAGACTTTTGTGGAAGTTGCATATATTGATTAAAACATCAAGCAGTTACATATAAACCAATAATGAATTACTTCTTCTAGAAAGATAAAACTTTGTGATATTTAAAATTACAGACTTGAAAGTAAGTAAAATTACCGTTAATTATGCAAGAGGGAGCAACACCTTAGCAGTAAACAAGATAAGCACCTCAAACGGCACTAATAATTTTAATTAACGTTTCCTAGTTTCCTCTCACCTCCTTTCAAGGTCATCTACTGCCTTCTTCTATGAAAATATTACTGTGCTCTGTTAAAAACTTGCAGGCCTTCATTAACAGTTGTGATAAACCCCCTACATTGTTTTCTTGCAGAGATTTTTTTTTTAAAAAAATCACTTAATCACACACACACAGAGAGAGAGAGAAATGCAGGCATGTGTAAAACACTTGGCCAGATTCTAGTTAGAATTATAGGATTATGCATATTCTGCTGCGTTAATCTGGGCATGATCCTTTGGACCAAGTTCCCAACCCTACTGCACTATCCTCACCATGGTTAGCTCCAAAAGGTCCTTGCTGAATTCTCCTCACTGCCTAATGCCCTTATATGGTCTTACTGCCAATCTTTGGCTTAAGTCAGTGATTTAGCTCTAAACAACCAAGCTTCCATAGCCTCAGATGGCCTCTTGTCCATCTTGTTTTCTGCTTTAGCTTTGAACTCCAGATTCCAGCCTGCTCCTCAGTCAGCTTACCTATCTTCTTTTTTTGCCCCCTCATCTCTTGTCTTCCATCAGTAGCATATGTATGTTCCAGCCAGTCTACCATTCAACCAATCAGATTTGAGTGGCATAGAAGCCCATCAAAAGTATGATTTTACAATCCAAATCTCTGTATTTAAAAGAACTTAATTTTCCACAGATCAGCCACAGACACCTGCATAATGGCCATCCATTAACCATCAACAAATGCTTAGGCTATGTATACACAAAGCCCTTGAAAAGGACAGGGTGCTTTTCACTGTGCACTTTTGTACATAGCTGTTTGCGGTTTACACCCCTTTGCGCAACAGTGTAATCTAAAGTGGCAGCTGCTATCCAACACACAAATGGACATGTTTTTAAACTAGTATGCAATGGTTTTCACTATTCTCTTGCCTTCAGTTAGTATTTTTACATACACACACACACACACACACACACACACACACACGAGGGGCAGGAAACAGAAGTGGCTAACTGTACTGCTTCCTCCTTTGCTTATTTCATTCACGGACAAGCTAAACTTGGTTGGGGTGAATGGCACAACCCTGCAATGTTAATTGGTCTGCTCCAATAGGAGGAGACCAGAGAAAACACTCCCTGTGGTACACATGTAGGCAGCAAGCACTTGAGAAGGCTATTCTTGGCACAAAATGCATTATAATCATTCCAGCTGAATGTGATTTAGAGTTACAAATAGTGCGGGGACAGGGACGACCTGGGGTGACACTGTATATGCAGCACCCCCAAAAACTGCCTGCATCCATCACAGAATGCACATTATCACACAATGCGTGCAAGCAGCTCTTAGTGTTTTAAATATAACCCTTATATGACCCTCATGCACGTATATTCAAACCCAGTTCAAAAGGCTATTTCTCCACAGACTGCTTGAAAATAGATGGCTGTCTTGTGAGGCCACTTAATGATTCTTCTTGCCTGTACATGTTTTTCACAGATATATCGTAGACCACCTGAATGAAATTCATGGACCACAGTTTTGGAAGCCCCGCTCTATTCACTCACAGCAATGTTAGGATAGGGTGGGATGTGTTTGGTGCCCTTGCAGGGCCTTGCATCCTGTGAAGGCATCCACTAACCAAAGAGCAAGGATGGTGATTTCTGCCAATTCTCTGCATTCATTGCAGCTCATGGGTGGTCACCCAAAATCAGATCCAGAGAGCTTGGGGAACCCTCAGGAACAAGAGTAGCAAGTGGGCATGCAGGGTTAACAGAGAATTAGCAAAACAGGGTTGCCCTCCTCTCAGCTTCCACTATTGGACACCTTTGATGGATCAAAAATCTTTCCAAGAGCACAAGGGCACCAACTGGAAGATCCAGCAACTAATGGCATGAGCACATGACCCTGGTGTGTGGGGGGCTTTAGTCTTAAACTCAGAGATATATGGAGGGATCACCTGGTTCTAAATCTAAATATCTTTAATACGGTCAATGACCAGAAAGGGATCACCTGGTTGTACTAGCAGAGTAGAAAATATAATTGGCTTGCCCCATGTAGTCACTTTCTAAGTTTTACAGCTGAGAAAAATATCTGAAACATTGATTAATGAGGTTGGAATCCTAGTCAGAAAAATGCAAAACAGTAAACACAGCAAATGAAAATGAGTCACACTTCACTAGTCTACAGTTTTTGTTATCTTGGTGCGCTGATTAATACATGTATGCATTTAAGATTTGTGGTTTTTAAAAACTATTTGCCAGTTTTTTTTTGTTTTTAAAAAACCCACACAAACAAAAATTGAGAAACTTAGTAAGAAAAGGCCGTTGTTATATCAATGGGTTTGTTCCATGCCACAAATTTAATGCACCAGGTCACTTGGAATATAATGTGTAGTGAAAGAATCTCATTAGGCTAAAATGAATGTAAAATGTGTCAATTTGATCCAAATGAGAACTGTAGTAAAACCATGTTTGATGTTCATGTGCAATAAATCTTTAACATTTGTCTGTAAAGTATTAGAGAATCCATGGGGAAATCTGTATTTGTGATAGCTTGCACATTTTCAATGATTTTTCTCTAATCTTTTGTTGACATTTAAAGCGCATGGAAAAAGAATGTAACATCTTAAAAATACGAATTATGAACTACTTCTCCAAGGTAAACAAAATGGGTAGTGATCCCATATCTATTGCATTTGGGGAGTACAAAAGGCAGAAATCGTTAAATACTTAATCCTAGATGCAAAGAGAAATCTCTTATTTTTTCAGGTCAAGACTAGTTAATCAACCAAATCAAAGGTACCATCAGTTAAATCTGAAAAATGCTTGCTAGTCAGATCCTGGCAAAAGCATTGCTACCCCAATGTATTCTCTCCCTTTTTAATAACTGCTGTATTTCAATTTTCTCCCCAGTATTCTTCTGCATTCATAAGAGCTTTATAGTTCAGTAGACCAAACTGACTAAAGTCATTCCTTCTGAGAATAATTTGCAAAATACCACAATTTTTAAACTATTCCTGATATTTCTCAGTATCTGAAAGGGCCCACTTCAACTCAAATCTGTGGAAAACCACACCAAGCAGCATTGGAATAAATATGATGCCATAATTCTAAGTCCTTTGAGAAAGTTTGAAGAATGTCAGGTGAAATGTCAGAAACAATTAGCAATATGGTGTGATCTAATTTACTCAGTGTTGAGAAGTATGGCTTTTTGTCAAAGTTCTACTGAATTGTTATAGTATATTTGATTCCTAATTATCAGAACTTCCTTTCCTTAAACCCAACCTCCTCCAAAAACCCCTCTTACAACTTTTAAGTCATGACTATAATCAGCACAGTGTTGGGAAGAAAAATGAAAATATTATTTAATAAGAAAAGCCATCAAATTGAGTGTAGTCACTAAAAGTTTCCACTCTATAGCTTCACTTAATGGATACAGAAATAAATTCATTATTTTCTTTCTTCTTTGACTACTGGCCACGTTTGTGGCATTGGTCCTAATGATTGTTGTATGGGTTTGGTTATCAACAAATGTGGTGTTTTAAACATAATTTACTTGGCTTGCAGTCTCTTCAACAAAACCACGGCATACTTGACAGTTTGCCCTTTACCTCCCCTTCTGAAGAAAAACAAAACACTGTGAATGAAATTGTATCTGGTGTTGTAAAATCTTGAGCAGATTCTGAAATATTACCTAGACTCTATTCCAACTGAAGGTGATTTCACCACACAAGGAAATGAAAGTGTGTGGCCAAACAACTTTTCTGATAGCAATGCATAAATTTTTTCTTTTGTTTTGTCCCTTCAAATTTCTAGCCACATTCAAGATTGTCAGCTATTCAGTGTTGTACACTGAAAACCATTTTATTCATGTAAACATTGTATTCAAATAAATTGAACATAGCTGTGTTCATGTTCCCTAATAGGTGAGCTTTCAAATCTACAGGTTTTGTAGTTCACATGAACATGTAACTTCACTAACTTTATTCTTTAAAATGAAATGCGAACCTGAAGACATTCAAATCCAAAAGCACTGCAGAAGCATATAAGAATTATTCTGTCATCTTAATTAATAGAAATGCATTTTTAAGGAGGCTAATCATGTTCGAGAAGGACTGGAGTATCAAAGACCTCCAAGCATATACGTATTCTAATAGTTAAGCTTTTCTGAGTACCTTAACATGCTGAAGACTGTGGCAATAATTTTATTTATGTACCCCATGAAGCTGAAACATCCAGAAGCATGTGGAACAGACACCATCTTATGATACAGCAAACACTCCACTTCTACCCAAGAAAAAAACAGCATAGCATTTTCCTTACCTCTCATCCTACTTGTGGTCCCCAACATCTATAAAAATGGAAAGGGGGGCAACCATTGTTTTATTTTCTGCATTACCTCATGTCATAACCCTAGCCAGTTTATCTGGCATTCATCTAGGGTTCTTAACGATTCATAACTGATAAATATGATTATTAGTTCTCTGTGTATATACAAAGACCCATATCTCCTGTCCACTATTCCCTGCTATCTATTCTGCAATATGACAGGCAGGTTTTTTTATTTTAAAACTTTAATACAAGGCAAAGTCATGAACTGGCAGGAGAATAGAGAGAAGAAAGAGGGGTGTAGCCAGGACTGAGACACACCTGGGCAAGCAGGGGATGGGGAAGGAAGTACTCACAGGCTGACAGAGGATGGTGAAGGGATGGAGGTCAGTAGACAGGAACCGGAGCAGCAAGACCTATCAGCAAAGGCAGAGGAGCCTTAAAATGTAGAGAGCAGCAGCAGAGGTGCTCTGGGAGGCTGAGGCAGGCAAGGGCCCACAAACCAGCTCCCTAGCTGGCCAGGTGAGGCTTGCTAGCTCTGAGAGGAGGTGTGTGATTCCTCAACTGGAGTGGGCTCAAAACAGGTGAGGGTCATATGCCTTGTCAAGCCCAGATGCTGCAATCAGCATGCAAAGTACAAAAGGGAAGCAGAGCTGAGCTGCTGTGTCTGCTCAAACTGCCCATGTTGATGGACCTTGATTGGATGTTCCTGGACCTCTATGGGACTGTGCTTTGGGTTTGACTCTGGACCTGGCTGCTGGACTTCAGACTTGGCTAGTTTGATGTTTCCTGATCTTTGGACTTTGCTTGTGTGGACTGACCCTTGGACTTTTAACTTTGGCCTTGGCATACTGATTTGCTGCCAGGCAGGCCAGGGGTTCAGGAAAGGTAAATACTACATTATCTACCTCATTCTGTAAGTCAGTAGCAATTTTCCTCTTTCAGAAGTGGTCCTCAGTTCATTCCCCTGAAAGGAACATCCCTGACCCTTGTGCCTGCTTCATCAAGAGTTTAGCCTTGATTAGAATCATAGAATCATAGAGTTGGAAGAGACCACAAGGGCCATCGAGTCCAACCCCCTGCCAAGCAGGAAACACCATCAGAGCACTCCTGACATATGGTTGTCAAGCCTCTGCTTAAAGACCTCCAAAGAAGGAGATTCCACCACACTCCTTGGCAGCAAATTCCACTGTCGAACAGCTCTTACTGTCAGGAAGTTCTTCCAAATGTTTAGGTGGAATCTTCTTTCTTGTAGTTTGGATCCATTGCTCCGTGTCCGCTTCTCTGGAGCAGCAGAAAACAACCTTTCTCCCTCCTCTATGTGATATCCTTTTATATATTTGAACATGGCTATCATATCACCCCTTAACCTCCTCTTCTCCAGGCTAAACATGCCCAGCTCCCTTAGCCGTTCCTCATAAGGCATCGTTTCCAGGCCTTTGACCATTTTGGTTGTCCTCCTCTGGACACGTTCCAGTTTGTCAGTGTCCTTCTTGAACTGTGGTGCCCAGAACTGGACACAGTACTCCAGGTGAGGTCTGACCAGAGCAGAATACAGTGGCACTATTACTTCCCTTGATCTAGATGCTATACTCCTATTGATGCAGCCCAGAATTGCATTGGCTTTTTTAGCTGCCGCACCACACTGTTGGATTAGAGTCATTCTACACCAGGCTTCCTTGAGCTCGGCCTTCCATATGTTTTTGACCTACAACCCCCATGATCCCTAGCTAGCAGGGCCAGTGGTCAGGGATGATGGGAATTGTAGTCTCAAAACATCTGGAGGGCCGAGGTTGAGGAAGCCTGTTCTACACATTGCACAGAAGGAGATGGCAGACTAACATGGCACTGCACTGGACTGTAGTACTTAAAGCTACAGGTTGATTTTCTAATACCTGAATGTCCTTGGCATTTATTTATTTTTAATTAGGGCTTTCCAAAAAAAATATCAGGGCTGTTTTTATTATATGACTGTGAAGATGGAAGGGGAGATTAGTGTCAATGAATGTGATGGGGGGGGAATAAACCCATTTGGGAACAGAAAAGGATACAATGAAGTTGCATACAATTCGTTTACACTGATGTGGAAGTGGCAGAAATTTTCCTGGTCCCTTAAAGCAGTTGAAAACGGCTATAGTTAATGGCCAGCTAGGCTGCTATGTAAACCCATAAGGCCACATTTGGAATGACATGATTCGCCTTGGCGGGGTAAAAATGTCATTTCCCCAGTTTCTGAGTCTGCACCAAATATTATATGTGGCATGCTGAAACGAAAGCCAAAACTGGTTTATGTAAATGAATGTTCAGAGAATAGGGACTAAAAGGCTCTCGATATTCCTTTTTGTTTTTTTGCTTCCTTTCTCATCTTCTTTATTTTATCCTTTTCAAGCTAACATACTTCAGGAGCCTCTCCAAATGACCCTGACAGATCCAAAGACTGGACTGGAAATAATTTAGTACTATAATTTTATGGTTGTTTTAAAGTTCCTGAATATTATTACTTTATAAAATGGGATTTTCCTCTCTTCCTTTCCGATGGGGGGGTCTCTTCATTGTAGATGAAGTGCATTTATGGGCAAACTTCCCGTTCTTTTTCATACACTTAAATATTGCACTAGTTACATAATGTGTGAGGGCACATACTATAATTTCAAAGGGACTTTTCTTTTCTTTTTCTTTATTGGGGAGGGGGGCACAGCAATCTGAGGCCCACCATGTTGTTTGGTACTTACTCATACACAATTCCTATCAGTTCCATTAGTTTTCTTTCTTCAGAATAGGCCTTTGTACCAAAGGCCATATGTCTCTAGGTAGGATGCAAACACGTGGTCAGTAAAACCAGGTGCTCAAAAGCAAGAGGTGAAGCATACCGCAATTGTGTAAAAGCTCCAATTAAAAACGCAATGTTCACAATATGCAACACACCATTCAGCAGATTTTAGAGCCATAAAAAGAAACATGCAAGCTCACCCAACCATCTAGAGATGCACTTTGATAGAAGTTTAAGGTCTTCACATGAAATAACAAGTATATTTCTATGATATAGCAGGCAAGCTGTATTTTTATTAAATCAGTGAAATCTGGACTGCTTACTTTCCAGAACTGGCTCCATTAAAGTCACAAGAACCTTTAAAGGGATTTTTTTAAAAAAGTAAATTTAAAAAGGGCAATCTATTAGCTTGCCTTCAGTCCTGGGCCATGGTAGTGGAATAGGGCCTAGTTCATTTATTTGTATTATGAGCACCAGGATAAACTTCCAACAGGTGAAAGTTTGGATAGGAACTTGACCACAAAAGAGGGGGCAACCACCCCTTTCTTTCTCCCTGTATGTGACAATTCAAATTCTGGGTATTCAAATTATGAGAGGACATATTTACCAATCCTCCACACCACATTGTCACTGCAGTTGGCTGCTATTTTAATGCCATCTGAATAACACATCAATATGTAGCAATGGCAAGGAGTGGAGCAGGGTAGGGACCAGTGAGTTTTCTGTGTCACTGCCAATAGTAGTTGAGGGTGGCATGGAAACTTTCCAAAATGATATGGCCAAAGCATACGCCATCTCAGGTTAAATTGGTGGGGAAATGGCACAATGGTCTTGGTAACGCCATCAAAGCTTCCTGTCAGCCCTAAATGAATTGGGGAAAACCCAGTCCTTTTTAGGCATGCTTTTGATGTCATTTGAGCCCCAGGTTCTGATTCTGAGTGTTTTGATGCTGCAGTGTTAACTGAACTATGTTTTAATTTGGCTGTTGCTTGCCCATTGGCACTATGGAGTTATTATATGTTACAATGCAAGTCACTTTGGAGGCTATATACAGGGCTGAACATAATATGAATGAGATTTGTGTGTTGAGCATTGGAATGTCTACCACACAGTGGTTGTTTCAAGGCAGCTTCCAGTTCCTTATGGCGGTCATAATGTGTAACTAAGATGTGTTCTGAAATCAATTCATCCTTATGTCTTTTCCGTCACATTTTTAATTAAAACCACCATCTTGGTCATATTTAGGGGCTATATCCATGCCTTGCAAAAGTGTCCCATCCATGCCAACCGCTCCTTCATGTCTGATTCAGTTCTTTGACTCCTTTTCTTTGGGTTACCCCAAGCCAGGAAATTCAATTCTTGTCCTAGGCAATATCATTTCCCACTCTTCCCCTTTAAGTCTTTGCTAAAATCGACTCACCAGCCACTGCTAAACCTCAGGTCCCTTGTTACCTTTCTAAATACTTTATTACATTTTGCATATAAAAGTAAAGTGAAAGCTCCTGGACCCAACACGAAGCAAGCCTAACTTAAACCATCTTTCAGCAATTACTTCCTTTCTCTTCCATTTAAGCTGTATATTAATCTCACTTGCATACTTTCCTTTGGTAGAGATTGTGAAACACATCTTATTACAAAACTGAAAAGAGTTTATATCTTTGGAAGTATAAATATAACACCAATAACATTTGCCAGCAGTATTCCTTTAAGCTAAACAAACACTGGTCCCAATAAGTGTGCAATCTAGAAATATTGGGACCACCCCATATAATTCTATATATGACATACTAAAAGAGAATGAAATACATACTTTGGGGTAATCAATGAGACATACATATTTTTTTCCCTATGTAAAACATATTAAAGCACATTATATTGAATTTACTTATATTTTATATAGATGCATCATATTCATTATTTCAAATGTAATATTAATCAGTTCATCATAAAAGTGTGTTAATATTCCCAATAACAGCACTGGTTACTTTAAATATTAAAAATTCACATTAGGAATTCCCCTGCCTATATGTGCAGTGCACTATTTGCATTATAGATTGTGGACATGACTGGATGTATGTTTTCCTGTTCTTTATTTTTAAATGATCTTACTTCTTGTTTGCAAATGCACAGCAAATGCCAAAGAGATTAGTGATAAACTAGGTCCTAACACTCCAAAATTAAAAGCTCCTAATTATCAACTTTAAATAAATCCTTATTGTATGGCAGAAATAATTTCTCATAAAGTGTTTCTAACATTCAGAGAATGCTTTTAGGACATACAACATTAACATAATTTTTTCGACTGGGGTTCTCTCAGGACATCTGATGAAGTCTCTACCCTTAATTTTAATTGCATAGGCTGCATTCTTAATTAAAAACTGTACAAATGGATTTTATGCCATGCCAAAAGAAATCTGAGTTCATTAGTTATAAAACCTTTTAAAAATTGATGTAAATATGTGAATTCTTTAAAAGTTTGAACTCTGAGTCTTCATTTTATGTCGAGTACCTTTTATCTAGAGAATAATGAAGCCAATATGAATTAGGAGAGTCTGTTTTTCTTCTCCAGCGTTTTTTCCCTCCAGGAGGGATAGCAGGATGGTTGAAACGATAGAAGGTATCTCTTTATGTCATTATGTTCTTCCTTGTAGAACCTGCTTAATTTACAATTTAAGGAGGGAAATTAAAGAAAAGCTTTTGTTGACCCCTTCTGTTTGGGTTATATAAATAAAAGTTCACATATATATTTCCTTAATTCTAGATATTAAAACATAGCTGCGTCATTTCAAGGCGATAAAATTAATGGAACTCTGTCAAACTATACCTTTTCATGAAGACTCTGGTCACAATTCACACAGAGAAAGGATCTTTTGCCTTGCTAATTTTTTTAAAAAAAGTTGTAGGAAGTGACTAATAAAAGGTAGGAAACAATAACAAAAGGGGAAATGCAATCGGGTAGTTTAATCTATTTCTTGCAGGGCTTTCTTTCCCCCCGGGTGCTTTCCCCCCTTTTTTCTGGATATGGCTAATAGTCCTGAGAAAGCTAGTAAAATGTATTAGTATGATTACCTTTGCTTAAGGCTTCACTATAGACTTACCTTGGAGTAAGTTGCATTACAGTAGGATGTACTTCTGAGTGGACAGATATGGGGGGGAGCATGGGGTGAGCTGGGGGTGCCCAGGCACACCCTAATTTCCCCCCTCAAAAAAACCTGGGAATTATGAAGAGGGCAAGAGAGTACAGAGTGGCAGCACACATCCCTCAGCTGTCATGATCTTCAGGGAAACAAGTGGCTGGGAGAGACAAAAGTGGAAGGGAGGAGGGAAGCAGATAGTGACATGGGCAGAATAAAAAGGCTGGAATGGATCAGCAGTTTCTGCCTGCATCTGTCTCTGGAAGTGGCAGGGGGTGCTGCCACGGCTTCCAGATACCAGGAGTGACAGCTTAGCCCCGCGAGCACAGCTGCCTAGAGCCATGGGTGCCATGCAGCGTGCATGGCCCTGGCACCAAAATTTGTGGGCGCCCGGCCCCTTCATGGGGAATTTTGTGGGTGCTCAGGCACCTGGGGCCACAGGGAGTAGGCATGTATGCCAGATACAGACACGGACAAAAGCTACAGATCCATTCCAACCTTTTTATTCTGCCTGCATCTGTCTCTGTCTCATTGCTCTCTCTTTTTTCTTTTCTTTTTTTGGTGACTGGATGTTTTTGAGCAATTTCTGAAGAAATTTGGCCAAAATGACACTGCCACCATGGGCTGCCACACATCTGGATTTTCCCAACATTCAGCCGATTTCTGCCTGGACAATTAGTGCAGCTGCAGTATTCTGTATATGTCCGGGAAAATCTGGACATATGGCAACCCTAATGTTCATCCAAACTGCTAAGCTGGTAGAACAGCAGTGTTGGAAACAACCTTTAGTCTGGAATGACACTGTACTGAAACAGTTTTTAGCAGCATCCATGTGGGCACTGTAACATGCTAAAACAGGCATCCCCAAACTCAGCCTTCTAGATGTTTTGGGACTCCCATGATCCCAAGCTAACGGGACCAGAGTTCAGGGATGATGGGAATTGTAGTCCCAAAACATCTGGAGGGCCGAGTTTGGGGATGCCTGTGCTAAAATCTCTAAGTTGTGGGAATATGGTGTATTCTTTTATAGGGATACCTTGGTTTACAACCATAATCCGTTCTGGAGGTCCGGTTGTAAACCAAAACAGGTTGTAACCCAAGGCGCGTTTTCGCCAATGGGGCCTCAAAAAAAAAATTTGGTTGTAATCCAAAAAAGGGACACACACTTCAGGGTTTGACGTGGTTGTAATCCAAAACGGTTGTAATCCAAAATGGTTGTAAACCAAGGTACCACTGTACAGCCTTATCAAATATGGCACATATTTAAGACTGTTTATTCTAATGAAAATGAGAGCGCAGGAAAACGATAGGAGTTACTACTGACCAACTAAAAATAGGTAGAATCTGTCTGTATGTTTATTTATTACGTAGGCCTTCTGAAGAACATTGATCTTTTTCAAACAGCGAAAGAGAATATGATAAAGTAACTAGGAAAATTAGTCCTAGTTGTAGTAAGATTTGATCTGACACATGTATGCTCAACTGAACTTTTAGTTTCCCACATTGCTTTGTGTTTTTGTATATTTCTGTGTTACTGAGTTATGGCAGGCCCAACAGCAAAGGTGTTGAAATGCCACATGAAAGGCAGTTCTTATAGTTTTTCCAACCTGACCCAGAAGCAGGAAGTAACCATAATCACAGCGGAAAGTGTGTTTTACTTGCTTTTTTCCAGTTAAGTCTGGCAAACCCAAGAAGCCTAGATATTACATGCAAGCTTTGGATAAGATCCAGAAATGTTAGTTACACTTCAGCCCAACCAAACCTCTGTACCTTTAGAAGTTTAGCCTTTCCAACAAATTTAAGATTATGGAAACATTACCACAATATCTCCTCCTTCCCCACCCCACCCCCCGCAAATGTGGAGCATTCTGCAATTCATCAGAGAATGGTGTAGCCTTTATTTGGGCAGAACTATACAGGTCTGGACACTGCCAGCCATATACAAGTATATATATCCAGTGCACATACCACTGAACCCATCCAACTTGGGGGAAGAATGATTATATAATACATCTGTGTGGGTCTTCACACCAAATTTGTGCAGTTTTTCCTCATGATTTGTCTGTATTTCTGTTCCAAGATACTAGATATGAATAGAAATTACCCTAAGGTAAGTCACAGTTGGTAACACTGAAATTTAAGCCTATCTGGATTTATTTATTTTTTTACTCTGCCCAGTAAAGGAATCATTGCTTGTAGCAATATCATTGCAATATGGTTGTGGCTTGTTGATCTCATGTCTTGCATCTTTCTCTACATTTTGGAGGCTGGGTGGTTTTTTGTCGGGGGCAAATCCTCGATTCATGTCATCCTTGGATTTTCCAAAATTTCCTCAGAGTTCTTTCACTTCCCACAATCTGCCCATCATATCTTCAGTGCTCTTTGACAATGGTGTTTGGGTGTTCTTATTTTTTTCATATGATAGGACTGGACAGCTGGTGACAATGCTCAACAGTCCTCTATAGTGACCCACCAGACCCTTGATAAACCTCTTGTCTTTGTTGCCTGTGAAAACTGGGAAGGAAGGAGTGGTTGCCAAGTCAAAGTATATGGTTTGTGAGCTGTATATCGTTTGGCGGATCATAAGCTGTGAAGTCCTGCCATGACAGCTAGGAAACTTTGGTTTCAATCGTTCAGGCTTAATATTGTAATCCAAGCAAAATAGTATCTATAAACTATGCAGGAAAAGAGAATAAATATGTGTAGCGCTTCCCCCCCCCCCCCATTTGATTACATAATTCTAAAGAGGCTTTAGAGATGACAACCTAGTTTTAAAACACTGAGTGTTTGGTACCAGAGTTTTATATAGTTTGACTTTGTACATGAGGTAACAAAGAAAGGCAAGGGGGTCTGTGTGCAAAGAAGGCAGATGTCTTGATGAATACACTTTAGCTGTGCTTCTGTTGAGGAGTTATTCCTTGTGAAGGAAGTCACATTATGTTTACTAAGGAGATATTTAACTGCTTGATACTATATATAAGAATACCCGTCTTTACACTAACTCTGCGGTCTTCCCAGAACTGTATGAGAGATTTATTCTTCTGAAAGCTTTTGAAACATAGCTGTCAATGTTTCCCTTTTTTAAAAAGGGAAATTCTCTTATTCCAAATAGGATTCCTCGCAAGAAAACGGAAAAGTTGACAGCTATGTTTTGAAAGAAAAAGCAATTTTATAACACTAAACTTTATTTTTATTTCATTTCTGCTACTTGGTGTTAACCAATATCTATCTTCATTCAGTTCCTTCCAAATCAAGTTTTGCAATTAAAGGAAATTTTTAAAGGGTACTTTACTCAGGAGGGAAAAAAAACAGTGGTACAGAGTTGTAGATGGTGGATCATGAATTGGCCTGAAGGGTAGCCTCTAAATTTGGATTGGGTTTGTGGGTTTCCAACTGCCTATACTTTTGCTATGATACCAAATACATGTTACCTGAAAAGGATTGTCAATTTGCCTAAATAGGAACAGTGTGAGGTAAGAAACAGTCACTGTTCTTTAAAAGATATCTAAGAAAATGCTGGGTCACTCTGCATTATTTTCCAATTACGTTCGCTGCAAAAATCCTAGCTCCTTCATCCCCTCAGTTTATCGGTCTGTGAAAATGGCATGAAGCATATAAGATGCCGGTGTTGAAAGGCCTGGCTAGTTAACGTTTACAGAGAGCTTTGAGAGATGTGGCTGAAAGAAAGCATAAGTAAGGTAGCAGCTGTACTATTCCATGCTGTGGACGGCAGGGAACCTTGTTAATGATTCAATAGGTGGCCCTTGTCCCTTTGATTCAGTACTGAATCACTGTGCCAAAAGGAGCTAGGGGGTATTCTCTTGCTGGAGGTGCTGTCTTTTAAGTAAAAAAGCAAAACTGAGGTCCTGACCACTGCTGGTCATGGGATTTTGTGAGCATAAGACTAAGAATATTGGGAGGGATGTTCAAAGGACCAAAAGAAACATTTCAGGGTTAAGTGAAGTGATTTCTGCATTCATTTGCCTCCCATATCTCTGAAGGAAGAGTTGTAAGGCTTAATTAGTTAAATACTTTGAGACCTTTGGATGAAAGATTTGACAGCAATTCCAAGCATCATTAAGTGCCGCATTCTGAAGTTCTGGTTTGTTTTGTGTGTGTTTTCCCCCCTTTTTCTTTTACATTGACCTTAGGCACAAATCATGTTGACAGAAGACTTTGTTTTTTGGCCTTTATAAACAGAACACATTAAGAAAATCCCAAAGGGAATGAACTGTTTGTCCATTTGAAGCATTGCACACACACCCAAGTAGTGTTGTTTTCCTCTTCTTAATATGGGTTTGGTACCATTTGTGCCTAAGGATGGTAGAATCTATCCATTTCTGTTTCTCTTGGTTTCTCATTTCCCCTACCTTAAGTTTTGTTTTCAATGTTTCCATATTAGTTTGCTAAAAAAAAGAAAGAAAATTCATCAACATATTTCTTCTAACATACATGTTTTTGTATGCTATTTTGGCTAACATACATGTTTGTCAAAGGCATTTTGCCTAATATAATGCATTTTCAATGCCAGCCCCCCGCAAAAAAAAAAAAAAAAATTATTCACTTTTATGCATACTTTACCCTAGCCCATACATTTTTGTACACATCATTTGGCTGGCAACTGCATTGAAAAATTCGGAAAAGTGCAAATTTTGAAGGATGACTGCACTTCAGTTCACATTTTGTTCTGGAAAGTGAGACTTAGGTAGACTCACCATTAAATGCAAACAGAATCAAATTTCTTACCGCATCCCTATTTTTGCACCAGCTAGCCCCCCTCCTCATTCTAATACTTACCTAGATACCTCTCCACAAGCACACATCCTGCATGGATTTATAAATCTCCTTCCCTACATGGGAAAGGGATTTGTTTATATTTTTATGAGAAGATTAGGCAAGGAAAATGGATTTACCCAATATTAAACATGTCTCAAGTGAGTGTGCTTTTATGGATGCCGCAACCTGTATAGGTTGTGATAGTCATTGGGGTTTTGAACGTGTCTTTTTGCCTGAAGGGCTACACAGTTCCAGATGTTATACAGAATCCCCTTGTATGTCAAGGTGGCTTGTCCTCAGTCCCTTAGGCCTTCCCTGCTCTTGGTCTAACAATTAACTCACCTGTTTGGAATGCTTCATCAGACTGGACCTCTTGAGTTCTGCCCAGTAGCTCACAGATGTGCTTACTTGTGAGTTTCCTAAGATATTTTTTTTCATGTGAAAGTTAAGTTAGTTTATAGCCAATTAGTCCTTTAAAAAAAATCCTTATTTTATTTTCTAGCATTGTGGTTCAGAAAAAGGGTACGGAACTTTTCCCAAATTATATTTTATATAGTGTGATTCAGTAAGTTCAAGCACACAAACAGTTCTGCATGCAGTTCCCCCCCTTTTGTGTGTGTGTGGGGGGGGGACACTCTGAGCAGGAACTGAACAGCAAATTAAGCCTATTGTGGGTTGTAATATGTTTGATTAGGTTTTGGTTTCCAATTTTGCAAATATCTTTTCCATACAACTTTCTGATTTTAACATACTGTTTCTTTCATGTATCATCTCTCATCTGCAAGGAAGTTTCAAAGTTACCACAAGAAGCAGTTGTCCTATTAAACCTCCAAAGCATTTTTTTTTCTTTTAACCAATAATGTGTGTTAACCAACCAAGGTTGACAAAGACCTGTAGTGGCTATCTATGGCCACTCATATCCTTTTTTAAAAACAAAACGAAACACAGAACCTTAAAACAATCTTGACTGGAGTCCAGAAATAATTTTAGTGACCTACCTTCTTACATGGAATAACGTGTAACCTTTCAAGAAATAGGGCTGGATCTAGACACATCAATGAAGCATTTCAGTTAAATGAAAACAGGGAACAAAGGTAGAGAAAAACGGGACTCCACAACACCATCTGGTGGCAAAATGTCATATTGCATATACAACACATATAAATCACTTTTTCTTTACCAATCTAGCTAAGTCCTAGGTCTCAGCTGCAACCTACCCTATTTTCATAGATGAAATAGGTCTCAACTACAACCCACCATATTCTCATATAATGAAACGGGCCACAGCTGCAGTAGACCATATTATCTTTGACTGCTTTCACATGGCAGTTTATTCTATTTTCATCATCATCATTTTTAATTTGTATACCGTCTTTCATGACGATTCCCTGTTAATTTCCACATTATGCCTGTGAATTCTCACAATGTAAATGCCACTTCCAGAACTATAGTGGGACATAGTGCGAATACCACATATTTCCATAGTATTTGCAAACATCTCCCCCACCCTCGAAGCAAATACAGTGGTACCTCTAGATATGAACGGGATCCATTCCGGAGCCCTGTTCGCATCTAGAGGTAAATGTATCTAGCGACGGCACATCTGTGCACACGCACGTCGCTTTTTGCCGCTTCTGCGCATGCACGTGACATCATTTTGAGCGTCTGCGCATGCGCAAGCGGCGAAACCCGAAAGTAACGCGCTACGTTACTTCCGGGTTGCCGCGGAGCACAACTTGAACGTGCTCAACCCAAAGCGTATTTAACCCGAGGTATGACTATAACATGGAAATGAGCTCTAAACTTGCCCTATATTCCACTATAGTTCTGGAAGTGGCTTTTACCTGCGTGGAAGCTCAAGTAAAATGCGGAACTTAACAGTTAGGTGAAAGATGCAAGAATAGAATAAACTGGCATGTGAATGCAGCCATCGAAAGCTGCCTTGTACCAAGTCAGGCACTTTGTACATCTTGTCCAACGCTGGGCTGGGAGCAAGTGCAGTTCTTTCATATCACCTGCTATCTTACCTGATCCTTTTAACTGGACTGAGGGAAAGAGACCAAGTTGTACACATTTGGGAATGGATTCTTTTTTTCATGTTTTAAGCTCTCCTGCTTAGAGGTACTTCGGCCACATTTACAGAGGTGTGGCTCTCTTGTACAATGGACCTCCTTTTCCTTAGCTGTACTTGCGGCTATATGGACCTTTTACAGTGGTACCTCAGGTTAAGTACTTAATTCGTTAACCTGAAACTGTTCTTAACCTGAAGCACCACTTTAGCTAATGGGGCCTCCTCCTGCTGCTGCTGCGCCGCCTAAGCACGATATCTGTTCTCATCCTGAAGCAAAGTTCTTAACCTGAAGCACTATTTCTGGATTAGCAGAGTCTGTAATCTGAAGCGTATGTAACCTGAAGCGCATGTAACCCGAGGTACCACTGTATTTGCTTGCCTCTGCCTCTGGTTAAGCTAGCAAGACTGATGGAAAGCCCTGTCAGTTGTGTTCGTGTGTTGGTGTGTGTAGTTCTTCAGAGAAACATGAATATGCACACTAGCATTGATGCACATAACAATAGTTTAGTTACTTTTTAAAAAAAGTGCAAGAAGACAATGAAGGAAATGACATGAAGGGGGTGATGAGGAAAGAGAAGTTGAACACTGCCAGGCTGTCATCAACTACTATGTCATGGTATGGTTTCAGCTTCCGAGTCTGAGCACATTAGGCTAGCCTCTGAGACAGGAGGAAAGTCTTTGCAATAGCTGAATCGCTGTGCTTGCCTTTAAACTGGGAAAAGCTTAACTGGTGAATGGTAGGAGATTCCTGAGTGATCATTACACCGTTAAAATGCACCTACTTACAAAGACCGTTTTATAGCCCAAACGCCTTTGAATTCAACACAGAATGAAAACGGCAAAAGCAAGCACTTCTAGAGAGTAGAAAATTCCATTTTCTTATTTAGTGTCTCTATTTCTTAGCAAGATTTGGCACAAGACTGAGGCAGCTCAAGTGAACTAGGAAAGTGTGGCCACAAGAGAATTTTAATTTATTGATGGTTCTTGCCCTACTGTACATTCACTGCTGCTATTTGAGTGTAATGGATGAAGCAGATGTTTGACACTGCAGCACCTCTTCATAACTTCACTCTTCAAAAACAGTTTTACAAGTGCTTACTCGTATTGGTTCCCATTCAGCACAGGAAACTGAGGTCATTGTGAAACATGAGGCCCAGGCAGGAGACTGAACTCATGTGCACTGCAGCTGGGCCTACATCGTCTAAGCACGTTAGCAATTTATGAAACAGCCATAATTTTCAGCTTATGGACAAAGAAATAAAAGTGTTGACACCATTATTGTAACATCTGTGAAGGGGAAAAAATGAGTTCACTGCTAAGTGAACAAATGGTGCAAGAGTTATAAAGATTCTTTTATGCTTAATTGTATTCATTAACAGCAGTAATTATTTTTAACATGTGCAATTTCTTCAGCTTTGACCTCAACCTGAAAGGTTAGGAACTTACAATACAATGAGTTCTCTTTCTCTCTCCCATTACTTTGTTAGCATTGTTCTATACAACAAATTGGCAAGAGCAGATTACCTGTCTGATTTGCTTTTAGCAATTTCTGCATAGTTAGATTCATTTGATTTCTTTATGATTATCTTAACATACACTCTTCTTGGAAAGCTTCAGGTTTTTTCTCTCTTTGAGTCACTTAATAAGTCATTTTCTAGCTTACTGTAACAAAGATAAAGGTTCATTTATTCCCTCAGAAGCAGCCCTTTACTCTGAGAAACCAATTAATGATCTGTTTTATTTATGCCCAATAGCTGGTTTTGCAAAATACTTTGGACTCAAAACTAACGATATATAAATCTCAGGAAGCAGATTAAGGAGCTTCTTACATGTTACGGTTTGGAATAAAATAGCCAGAGGCTTCCAAGGAGTAATGTCCCCTTTAGGGTCAGTTCACGGTGCTGGATATTTCAATGTGATTAGGAAGGAGGGAACACAGAAGTGGGGAGAGAAATTAGCATGAAGTGGCTTGCACAGGCAATTAGCTGGTAGCCATCACTATCATCACAGCTGCTATAGAAAGGATTACCAGGATGACTGCAGACTCACCACATATGCAGCTTGATTTACACTCAGTTAATGGGGAGTGGTGGTGGATTTCATTAGCATGAACTTTTCCTTAATTTATGAGTAAGTAACTATATATGTGCATTTTTGAGGAATGAATGGGTAGCGTCATATTGATCTCGGTCCAGCACATGGGCACCATTAAGGGTGGATAATTGCCATAGTCACCTTTGTGTGTGGAAGCCCACATTCAATCTGCATCTTGTTGCACAGCTCAGAGTCCCTGGCCCTGTGCAGACTTTGTGATGGAGGTGTGAGAATTGTAGTTGCTGTTCTCCACTCTCCCATCCTTCATCATTCACCGGCACAGGCACAATATAAAAGGTAAAGGGACCCCTGACCATTAGGTCCAGTCGTGATCGACTCTGGGGTTGCGGCGCTCATCTCGCTTTACTGGCAGAGGGAGCCGGCATACAGTTTCCGGGTCATGTGGCCAGCATGATTAAGCCGCTTCTGGCGAACCAAAACAGCTCACGGAAATGCCGTTTACCTTCCCGCCGGAGCGGTACCTATTTATCTACTTGCACTTTGACTTGTTTCGAACTGCTAGGTTGGCAGGAGCAGGGACTGATCGAGAGCTCACCCCGTCGCGGGGATTCGAACTGCTGACCTTCTGATCGGCAGGTCCTAGGCTCTGTGGTTTAACCCACAGCACCACCCGCGTCCCTAGGTACAATATACATACTATTTTATGAACATAGGGCCCTCTCTGCATTATTGGGACGCCTAGAAAAGCTGTGGTCCCATACAAATGGACCGATTTGTATAATCACATGGGCTTTGAAGAGTGAATGGAGCTTAGATGTGTAAAGAACATTTCTTCTTCTCCATATATCTGCAAGGGATACTGTTGCAGATCACTCAGCTCCTACAGTTCAGCACCAATGATCAGCACCTCCTACAAGCAACATAGCATACAATTTGGTCATGCCTGGAACTGTGCTAAATTCCTCATTTGAAATTACATATTCAAAGAAGCCAAAGAAATCATAGGCGATAATACTCATCTTAACCAAAAAGAATATTCCCCTTGGGTCTGGTAGCTTTGCTTTTTCCAGGATGTTGCTTCCAGTATCATGTCCCTATGCATTTATGACCTTTGAACTCATTGTCCCGCTCTGCCATTTAATCCACTAGGCTAGGGGGAGCCAACATGGTGCCCTCAATATGTTGTAGTCCAGCTCTCATCATCCATCTGCATTGGCCACGCTGGCTGGAGTTGATGAGAGTTGGAATCCAACAACTTCTGGAGAGCTGCAAGCAGGGCTGGTGCTGTCATTAGGCCAACTAGGCAGCTGCTCAGGGTGAAGACCTCAGAAAGGTGCAGTACTGAGATTTGAGGGGCACAGTTATATACAGATTGGGTTTTTTATGTCTTATAAATGTCTGATAAAATTCTTCAAAATATAAAATGAAAGGGAAATATTGCCTTTTGGAAGTAATTCATACAAAGATAACTTTTTAAAAAATTGAGCCCAGCCCTTTTTTTGGCGGGGTGCAAGGAATTAGCCTTGCCCAGGGCACATAATAGACTGGCACCAGCATTAGCTGCGGGTTACCCACCATTGCGCTGGCTTGTGGCAAGCTTCATGATTTGCTTTTACGTTGTCCATTACAGTACTGCACTAAAAGGCATTGCTGCTAGAGCTGAACCAAAATTTGTCAGGAGACAATTTTCTGAGACCACATCTGCTATATTTCATTTTTTTCTCCCTGCCATCTCTAGAAAAAGCAGTCCACTTTGCGGAATTTTCTCCAAATATTCTCAACCTTTTTTAGATCTTGTCAAGATGCCTTGATGCAACAAAGACGTGCTCAAAGGGCTAGTATGGCAGAGAAGCCATGAAATTCCCTTGCTCTAATCAGCAAAACTCTTTACCAGGTTTACCATCAGTTTACTTTTACCATCAGTTATTGGATGGTGCTATGTCACCTTGGGCTAGGGGGACCTCTTTTTTTTATTTCAAAGAGGACATGTTTTGGTGCCCACTGTGAGGACTATACCAGTGCTGAGCAAGAAATGGTTTCGCAAGCCAATATGTACTGTTTATTACCCTCAGGAATATAGATCTGCAAATGAATGAGAAACACTTCCATAATGGCTATGATCTTCTTTTTTCTGAAACAGATTGAAGCAAACTATTTTTATTCAAGTCCCAAGATTTGAGTGAGTCACTCTGAGTGTTATAAATTGGATATATGCTGAAGTGGGTTACCTGCCCGTTTGTGGAAATTGCCTTTGTTCTGCCCACCGCAGCAAATTTCATCAGATAATTAGCACTCGTTCTTTAGGCTTTCAGAATTTCTACAGTTCTCTCTGAGTGGGAGGTACAAGTTTAGAAATATTCTGTGAGGTTACTGTTGCTACGGTAACCACTCCATTCGCATTCACGTACTTAACACCCCATCAGGAACAGCTAAATATGTTGTTTTTTTACAAATATGTATAAGAGGTACAAACACCAAATCATAAGACAAATGTAATGTGTGTAAGCCAAGGGGGTGGGGAGGGTTATTTCAAGAGCAGAAAGGATGTGAGCAGTCAGGTTTACTGGCATCCAACTTTCATATCTACTCCCAAGTAGATTCTCCATCTAAAAATATAACTTTGGGAAGTTCATCATGAGGTATTTAAAGGCGGAAGTAGAAAACCAATGAGGCAAATTTGTAAGGCAGATGATGTTCAGCAAAATATACACTCTAAAGGAGCAAAATTTTGGACTGGAAGGAAACACACAGACATACTCTGAGTTCTGTGAGCATGCTAGCAAACCTCTTTTTATATTGTCTATCCCTTTGCAAACCAGTGGAGGTTATTAGGGCAGGTAGGGCTCTGCCCCAACATCCTCAGCCAGGCCTTGCCTGCCTGCCTTTTTTCATTGCAAATGCTGCAGGTATGTGCTGTTTGCCAACCTCATCTTCCATGATGTTACATAGAGATGGGATCTATTGCCATCTGAAACAACATGAGAACCAAAACACACTCATGCTTCAAAATCAACACTTGTCCAAATTTTGTAATGCAGTTTCCCAAACAGTAATTACCAAAATCCCTATATTTAAAAATTAATTCATTAGTGAAAAATAGCAAAGAAAAATGTGCCATGTTAGAAGTTGCTTACATAAATGTGTACATTATTCAAAATGGCTGACAAGAACGTGTTCATCGGGAGAAATGCACACTACAATGCTCACAAATTGCTGCAGAAATGTGGAGAACTGAATCTGTGGAAAAATGAGAAACTTTTAGAACTGAAATGTGCAGAATGTTTCATCCCTAATGTCAGTAAATTACCACCCAGGAGTCAATTCTGAAGTGAGGAAATCATGGTTCTTTTGCAGTAAAAGACACATACATACCTTCTGTCTCCCCCCACCTCTCTGCCTTCAATATTAGGAATTTAAGCATTTAAAAAATAACAGCAAACTATATCACAGGTGGCAAAGAGATTGAGAAGCATATTATCTGTCATCACTACCCTTCAGGAGCCACCTTCAAGATTTTGTTTTAAACTACAATATCAGTCTAGTACTTATTAGCTGTGTATCAACCTCTTGTATAGATTGAGAGAAGACAGTTGCAGCAACCAAAGTGAAAATAACTGGAATAGAATGAGAGTGAGAAAACTGGGGGTAATGCTTGCATCTGATAATTCTTTGCATGTCATTAAATAGAAGTTAAAATGGACCCAGTAATGACCAGCCTACATACTTCAGGCAAATTTAGCAGATCAAAGGAGGATCAAACATAATATCTAGCTCACCTGCTACAATTCCTTTAATACTTGTTTCTGATCCATCTGTTTGAGATCTGTGGGATCTTTGTTGCTGGAGAAATGTTGCAGCGTTCATTGCAATTTATACATTGTAACAGCTAAGGACCATTCCAGTTGTTATTTTGGTGTTGGATCAAAATCCTATTACACAGTGGGAGCAAGTCTCACAGAGCTCAATGGCAGTTACTTCTGAGCAGACCTGCATACAATTGCATTGCATTCTGAGGACTAAAATGCACAAGTCCTGTGTTCTAGGCGTGTTCAGACTTCCATTGTGAGAAAAGAGCACAAGCTCTGCCCCCTATGACTTTCTATGGGTTCCAGAGATTCTGCAGGAGGGAAGTTTCTTGTGCCCATGGAGGCTTTTGCACATTCATTATAATTCCACTCTGTGTGTTTAATATCACATGTAAGAAAGAAAGAGAGAGATAGAAAAGAAATGAACAGCCCAATCTTAGTTATGTTCACTCAGAAATTCCCATGATCTGCAGTGGGACTGCAATAAATATGTATGCTTAGGACCTCAGCCAAAGGTTAGGATTTTAACAAAATACTGAATGTTGTTTGCAAGTATCTTGTAGGCCATATTTTAGATACCCACATACACAAAAAATATACTGAAGTACAGTGGTTTGAAATGTTTTGAAAATCAATCCTGCTTGGTTGGAAAATATTGCAAAAGGAAACAAAACAAAAAGCAAGGTTTTACCCAACTTTCCTAGAAGTATACAGTTTATTTTTAGCACTGAACATTTGTTGTTTTTCCCTAAGGGGATGTAGAGTTTCATGACACTGTAGGGAGCGAAAAACTCAACTGACAGCCAAAGAACAAATTCCATGAACAAATTAAGAGATGCCAACTAGAAGAAGGGCATTGGTTTGGCTCAAACTTCTAGTGGTTTGTATGCTGAGTTTTGCTTTTGAAAGAAGGAGTCTAATTGGGTTATTGGCCAAGGATTTACTTTGTGCAACCTCAGGATTGCTCATTCCAAGACACAGACACGGCAAATATAAACTGAAAGCAGAAACTTGGGTTCTTCTGCAGTCATTAGATGAATTATTGGCACAATGACAAACTTGCCTTGGCCACAATCCTTGAACTACTTGTTTGTGAATTCTCAGGGAACTTCACTGAGACTACTCAAATAGAAATGGTAGCAAGACTGCAATTACAGACAATAATTTAAGCGTACAAGATTTGTTGAATGGAACAACCTTTCACAAATCATTATCTTGTTCTTTCAATAAATGAGGGGGGAAGAATGTCCAACTATTATTCAGACTTTTGACTGAAATTGATATCTATTCATGTATAGATATGGTGGGGGGGGGGAGGAATATAGATAAACCAAAATGTTGTCATATGATAATCTCTCCCTGCCCCTCCTTCTCCTTCTCTCTGGGATGGTTTTTATGAAAAGAAGCAAGGGGGCAAGCCGCCTTATATAATCCCACTTCAACCACTGCCAAGAACATGCTTGTGTTTCAACCTTTTAAACCAGTATGCATGAAAATGGGATGCTGGTCCAAAGTTTTATTTGAGCAATTAAAATATGCTGAAATGTATGGCATAGTCATGTATAAGAAAGAAGCAACTTGCATCCTTTTAAATATATCAAATCATAATCTGCTGAATAAGTTCCCAGAAACATCATGTGGGGTAAGAGTACAATAAAATGTGTAATGGTCTTGAAATACACCCCATCACACAATATTTCTTTCCCCTTTTTTCCTGCTTTAATCTGTTTGCCCAGTCAGTGGTTGCTGTTATGGTAACTGTGCAACTGATTCATCTTTTCTGGTGCTAGATCATTTTGCAGTGGTTGTTCGCAGTAGCAACCATGAAATGGGATTCCTGTCTGTAGGCATCTCACCACCTCCAATGCTATCAAAACCAGAGGCAATCTAGTGCCTGCCAAATAGATCGCTAAACTGCTCTGGGTATTGTCTGTAAGAGACCACCTGTGTCTTCTTGTTTTGGTGTTAATAAAGTTTCACAGTAGGATGGTGGACGGCCAAAGGAAGTAGAACCGGAAGGTCTTTAAATCTGTTCAGTTTGCTACTGTTTGACTTTACTAGAAAAAGGTCTGAATGGACATGGAAAATAACTTTAAGTTAGGTTCCTTGTTTTATTCAATGTACAAATTTGTAATGTCTGTGAAAATATAAACGGAGCTGGGAAAACTATTACTAAAATAAAAAAAGATGTTACAAGCCATTTTGTACATTTAGAAAAATGAAATTGAATTAGCCCCAGATTTTAATCTTATATAGAAATAGTTGAGCAATATGCCCTCACTCTGAAAATTTGCAAATTACATGTTGTTTTTCCTGCTTGAGGAGTACAAATTGAAATGAGATGTTTTATAGCTTGACTAAGTTCTCTTGACAAAGGCTAATGTTTTACTATATGTTATTGGTTTTAGTGCTTTATTTATTCAAAAGGAATACCAGAAATACCATCATCAGCAATACAAATTAATTGGCCATCCACACAACTAAATATGGATTTATTTATTGAGGAGAATGACAATGCAAAATCACTGTCAAATAAGGACAGACAAGTATGCCACTATCTTGTTGGGGGGGGGGGCGAGAGTCAAGTCATTGAGAACATTGAAATCAATGCTCACTTTTTGTGTGTGTTTCCTGAGAATGCTTGAAGAAAATATCAATGGCAGTCTCAAAGTACCTTCTTCTACCACCATCTCCTTCTCCTCGGCTCTCTAGGGGTGTAGGGGAAATCACTGGCATTCCCAAGGCCCCAGAAGAACATGTTTTCATACTGGATATGGGAAGAAGCCCAAGAATCTTTGGTGAAAAACTGGCAATAGTTGAATCATTTCCATGATGGGAAAGGCTCTATGTGGGCATTACCTTCTCCTTGAGGGATATGTCACAAATACTATCAGTTTCTTGTCAGGGATTTAGCCCTTCTTCAAGTAAGTTACTGGGCCCTTAGTGAACAGAGGAAGGGGAGATGGCAGTGCATGAAGGATTGAGGTGATTAAAAGTGTGCCTCTCATATGCTCCCAGCATTCTGTTGTCAAGGTTCCACTTCAGAATCTCTGGGTTCTCTGACCTTGCCAGTTTCCTAACTCACCATAGGTCAGAAAGTGAAAAAGCTGGGCAAAACTATTCATAAGAACCTCCCATGGAAATTTGTGATGGACAACTCATTTCCTCAACATTCTTCTTCTAACCATGACAGTCTATAACACCTCAGAGAACGGGGCAGGGAAGAAACCGAAGACTACTGAGAGGACTAGACTCATGGATAACTCTGGTTCCTCCTCTTTGTTGAGAAACATTGCACGTTGTGATATTTCTAATCACAGACATGAAGTTACCTGAGGTGCCTCCTATGACATCGGGCTGCTCACACAAATATTTATTTGTAAAAGTAAGCTCTAAACAATAATGTTTGAACTGGTTTATGAGATTGGGAAGACACACTCTTCCTGACGAAAATGGTCCTGCAGCTACAGTGTGAGAACAGAGAAGAAATGCTTCATGAATTCTTTAACTCTGGAGTTAATCCAGCCTGTTTCAAGGAGAGGTTGCCCAGTCTGCTTCTGTTAACAGTTATTATTCATAACATAAGACCAGCCTTTACAATTGCAGCAACATTGCCAACATTTTGAATGAATATGGCACTGATTTATGTCAATTAAATATCACGCCAGTGCACTTGTGGACTTATATCGATAACAAGCACTTCTGCTTTTAGGCAAAATTATGTGGATGTGCAAGGAAGAAAAATGCTCTCGGACTGGTCCTCTGAAATTCTGGTAAGTTTCATCCCTGTCTTGAATAACTTTTTTTTAATGCACCATAGTTTATTGGATTTTGGATACTTTTCTTTGCTCTGTGTCTTAATACATGTGCCTAGCTTTTATCTCAATGCTTAGCAGTTATCAAGCATGACAGGTAAGAGAATCTCCTGGATACTTTTTAAAAAAAAATCAGCCTCCATACACATACAAACACACAAGACTTAGGAAAGCATACCGTAATTCCTTTTCTTTCAGCTTCAAGTCCAGACTCCAGTTTACATAGAGATAATTGGCTAACAGAACAGCAGGTAGTCAACCATTGAACTTATTAATGGAGTTGTTCTTTACCTAGAGATCAATGTCAAAATTCTTCTTTGAGGCTAAGCTTTTATAGCCAATACAATATTCCCAATAGGTTTTTGCCTCAACAAAATTCTCAGTTCATGTACATCAACATAGTTCTATTAACTTCCACAGAGACACACAAATTTGCACCACCTGACACAATCTAGTGTTCAGCCTTCAAAGTGCTTTCCATTGGATTTGCAAGGAGAAAACAAACTATTCAAAAACCCCAGCTATTTGTTCGATAAAGAGGAATGTATATGTATTATATATTGAACTGGGAGAGATATAAATACTTAATGACTTAAGCTCTGCAGAAATTGTGCAATATTTTTGTACGCCACGACTAGTTTGTAAATACTGCTCTTACAAAGGTGCAAATATATGCAATAAAAAGTTCAGAGGGGAAAATAAATGAGGTCATAGCTAGTTGTACTCTTTTGCTTACCTTTATCAATGGGGTGCAGTTAGTAGAAAGAAAGGCAGAGAGGCAAAGGAGGAGAGACCACAGAAGATCTGAAGACTAGGAAATGGTTGCTTTCCATTAATATATGTGATAAAAAATGACTTAATCAGTCAATTTGTTTTGCTGATAGCTTAATTTAATCCATGCATCATTTTAAATAGTTGTATATATTTGAGGTATTAGCAATTATTATTATTTCAATTTATTAGGCATGTGACACATAAGACTGCAAGCAAGTTACAAAATCTAAAAGCAGGAAGTATGGGATAAAAGCAGGGGTGGATGGGAATAATGCATTGCAATTTTAAAATACAGTATCTTATAAAACAAACCCAAGAAAATAGCAGTAAAAATTCCAGCAGCAAAAAACTTACCATTTATGACAGGAAAATCATCCTAATGCACCAAAAGGTACATTTTTATCTGGCACTGAAGGGATGCTCGTGCCAGACAGACCTCAGTGTAGAGAGCATTCAAAACATGGGAAGCCACAACTGAAGAGGCCCTTGCCCTCACCCTCCGAACCTCTCTCAAAGGAGGCACCCAAAAGAGAGCCACAGATGGGAGATTGAATAGATAATGGAGTCCTGCTTCAAGGTGTGAATGTTGGATTCTGTGCAGGCTCACGTGATCCAGGATATGTTCTCCAGAAGGGGTACCTCCAGTAAAACTAGTTTTGAGAGACAAAAGAGCTACTATAAGGGAAGAAGGATTTATTCTACCATACTGTGAGCTAAAGTTGGGGAACACAAAATAGGGAACTGCCCACTACTCTTTGCTAGCCGTTGAAGTTACCCCAGTTCCCAGCATCCTCAGTGACATTTTGAGGGGTCCTGGAGAATAGCTCTTGAGTCATATGTTGCTTCACTGGTGCCCCAAACAATACTGCTGCCCCAGAGATTCTTTGAATTGTTTGCGCTGTTAGGACAGCCCTGATTAGATTAGCCTAGTGATATCTTTCCCACATCCTTAAATCTATTGGGTTTATTTCTGCAGTGCATTTAAGAGTCCTTTATATAATACTTTAAATATACTGTACTTGACATGGAGCTCAATAGCTTGTTTCCTTAAATTATTTTAACCTTAATAATTTAGAGAAGGGTGGTTTTCCCCCCTTTTTTTAAAAAAAGAGAGTTTGCTATAAAAAGTCCTTTTAGCACAGTTCTGCTAGAGAGTCTTATTAATTTGACACACATAAAAATGTAACGCTCCTTTACCTGAGGCAAACTTTTGGCAGGTCAGACACAACCCTTCATGGCAAGCACAGAGAAAAACAAAGAGTGAGAGAGAAAGAGAAAGAGGAGAAAATGGACTGTCCAAGCCGAGACAGGCACAAAGAACTCATTTGTTCAGCATTCATGTCAAGAGCCAGAAGGCATCTCTTTCACCTTTGGCTTTTCATGGCCACCACTATGTAGCGATGATGCCTAGGGGAATGGCATTTGCAGGGCAGAAGAAAATGGGAAATCTAGAGTCTTTCCCAGAATACCACCTTGCAAAACTGTGACAAGTTGCAGGCAGCTCCATATATATATTTGTTGTTGTTTAGTCGTGTCTGACTCTTCGTGACCCCATGGACCAGAGCACGCCAGGCACTCCTGTCTTCCACTGCCTTCCGCAGTTTGGTCAAACTCATGTTAGTAGCTTTGAGAACACTGTTCAACCATCTCGTCCTCTGTCGTCCCCTTCTCCTTGTGCCCTCCATCTTTCTCAACATCAGGGTCTTTTCCAGGGAGTCTTCTCTTCTCATGAGGTGGCCAAAGTATTGGAGCCTCAGCTTCAGGATCTGTCCTTCCAGTGAGCACTCAGGGTTGATTTCCTTCAGTATGGAGAAGTTTGATCTTCTTGCAGTTTGATCTTCTTGCAGTCCATGGGACTCTCAAGAGTCTCCTCCAGCACCATAATTCAAAAGCATCAGTTCTTCGGCGATCAGCCTTCTTTATGGTCCAGCTCTCACTTCCATACATCACTACTGGGAAAACCATAGCTTTAACTATACGGACCTTTGTGGGCAAGGTAATGTCTCTGCTTTTTAAGATGCTGTCTAGGTTTGTTATCACTTTTCTTCCCAAAAGCAGGTGTCTTTTAATTTCATGACTGCTGTCACCATCTGCAGTGATCATGGAGCCCAAGACTATCTATCATCTATCTATCATCTATCTATCTATCTTATACATAGCAAGACAAAAATTGCTTACACCATTGGAACCATCATCCACATTGTTGGGTATACTTATGCGTAAGAGCTTTGAAGGAAGAGACCTTCCTACTACAGTGATCCACCTCAGCCATGTTCAGAGGAACTGAACTCCTGCAAGCTATAATGCGTTAAAAAGTCATACAGTCCTTACCTGGGAGTAAGGGTGGGACGATCTGTCAGTTTTGATTCTCTCAGTTTCTCATTTTTTCAGTGTTAAAATCAGTGCTCCACATCTCATCAGTGATTTGTACTTTGTAAAAGAAAATCCTTAGGAAAATTCATCAGCATTTTCATATGAAGTTTTTCACAGTAATTTCCCCGAATGAAATGCTTTTCTTTGTTTTTTCTTTCACTAATAGTTGCATTTGTATGCACACTTTAACCAAGTATATGCATGTTGTGAACATTACTTGGCTGCAGATCTGCATTGCAAAATTCAGAGAAGTGCAAGTTTCGAAGGATTGCTGTGTTTTGGTTTTCACATTATTCCAGAGAGTGTGAATCTTGTACATTTGCATTCAAATTTCTCCTCCCACCCTACCTGGGAAAAAGCTCACTGAAGTAAGTAGGACTTACTTCAGAGTAGACATGAATAGACATGTACTGTCAAACAGCTTTTCTTTTTATCTTACATAAAATCCTTGAGCTTTGTTCAGAACATGCTTTCTCTTCTCAATGGAATGTGGAATTTAATTCCACATGGGCAATAGAGGAATTTAAATAGACCTAACAATAGTTTGACACGAAATTAGATGCCTGCTTAAATTGGCTTAGCTACCAAGGGAAAGGGGGCTCTCTATTTCAATGTTTTCCCCATAGTTACCCAGAACAAAGAAGAAATCAAAATGTACTGGGTGAGGAGAAGGTATAAGATGAAGAAGAGAAACACTGGAAACAGAGAAAGTCAGAAAAATGGGTGCAATGCATCCTGGGATTATGTTTGCCACAAAGCTGTTACTAACGTAAGTTACCAACTAATTGCTCTGCATGTTTACATGGAAGTACATCCCACTTTATTCAGTGGGATTTACTTATGAGTAAGTGCATAGGATTGCAATGTAAATCTACAACCCTTCCGATACCCTGCAACTTAAAAGTATTCATCCTGAAATGCCATCCAAAGTTCATTGGGATTGGGCACCAACTATGACGCAAACCAGTTAAGGGGGCCAGATTCTGAGAGGTCATGCAACTATTTTGATTCTCATTTGAAAGGGGGGGGTGATCTCATCAGAAGCGGCACAAACTCTTATTGCCAAGTCCATATGAGATGTACTCAAATCCCACATTATGGTCACAAGTACCTGGGATGCTCCCTTTGCTTCTCTGCCCCCCTCAAAAAAAACCCCACTCTGTTTATTCATTACTTCCAAACAGTTTTGGGGGCATTCTCCAAAATGTTCCACCAAAAGCTGGAGACACCTTTGGTACCATCCCATTGAACTTATCTATCTATACAAATGTAAGTGAAAGCCAAGTACATAAAACAGAAGAGTTGTGGTTTTCTTTTAACATAGACTAGGTGAGAACAAATATTCTACCATTTCAAACCATAGGAAAGCTAGATGGGGGGGGCATGCATGCAGCTTGCATTGGCACAGTAAAATGGGGATGGCAACCTGATAGGGTGGCAGTGTTCTTGGCACTACTGCAAAAGCAGCCAATAAAAGATGCTATTTTATCTCTCTTTCCTCCCCAACCCAGTAAACTGTCTAATAGCATGTTGGCACCAGCCCCTCAAACAACTGCTGAAAAAAATCCACACAGATTGGAACTGTTTTCAAATGTGAACTTTATCTGGCACACTGAGTAGCTTATGAGTAGCCTGCAAACATTCTGATTTTACTTAAATGGCACCACTGAATAATAGCTCAAATGCTGGTGATGTTTTATGTATATGTGTGTTTTCAGAAATAATAAACATCCAGGCTTGGAATGGCATCATTTTCAGATACAAAGGCATTTCAAATGTTACGATAGATGGAAACATATTTCACATATTAGCATTTGAAACTCTGTACAAGTGCAGCATAAGCAAGCAGTATAATGAGCAATCATTACTAATCTGTTTACACTCTCATTTTCCTCCCTTTCCCCCTTTAACACACATAGTCTCTGAAAAGTGTATGCTGATTTCTCCTGAAACATCTGAAATTTTGTTTTCTATCTGTGTTTCAGAAGTGACACACACAAAAATTTATCTTTCAGCTGAACTAATCTCTGATAAATGAATATCATTTTTCATATAAATTTGTTTGGGAAAACTTGAAACTGCAGCAGAACCTATTGATTTCATTATTTGTATTAAGTTTTAGAAATCCTACAGCTGTTTGCTGTCAAAAGTTTAAATCTGCTGTCTACTGCATAGTTAATACACAGTTCACCTGGTGACTCGATAATGTATATATTCATGATCATACAACATATGTTCCCAGGAATATGCAGTATAATAGCAACAGAAGGGGTAACAATTAGCAGTTCTGTTTGCCCGTGTGTGTATAACTTGGAATATATATATATTCATTCCAAGTTTAAAGTTTTTCCTGGGTTTCTTCCAAGAAGCTTTGTTCCTGGTTCCTTGACCTTTTTGGAGTTTAGAATCAATGAACCACATTGCCTTCCAAAAGTGTCAAGCACAGAATAAAAAATTGCATCACATCATTTTTCATTGTGGCCAGATGAGGTCTGAGTGAAGGAACAAGGAACAGGAAAGCAGGAACATCTGAAAAATTGACTATGCAAGCTGGAATGTGATTCCTCTGTAAGGGGCAGCTTTCCCTTTTGCCAGAAAAGGCAGCTTGTAGACAGATCTGGGTCTTAGCCTGCCACCCCAAGGGCCCCAATGTCAAGAAATAGTGATAGAACACTGCTCATTTATGCAACATCTGTAACACATATAGCAAATTATTAATAGCTCAATATGCCAATCTGCCACTGTGCATTCTGACATGGTGGGGACCAAGAGGATGGAAGTTCTGTAGCACAGATGTGAAAATAGCAGTGACTATATGGAAATTAAACTCAGACATTCTTGAGTTTGTCTGTTGCCATATCGGTAGACCAGTAGCTCTTTTGGAAATAGTTTTCAAGTAGCTATCGAGAAGTGAAATCATCTATTTTTCTTCATCTGCAATATTTATGTCATATGGTTGAATATAATGTGCACCTTTAGATAGATTGTGTTGAAATATTATTATTAAGAGCATAAAATGGTTTCTATATTAATTAAAGGGCAAGTTTTTCTAGTGAAAAAAGAAATAAACATAGTGTGCTTTTCTCTGGTTTTTTTTATGTTCACCTGTTTCTGCTTTTCTAATTGATAGTAATATTTTTGAGTGTCTGAAATGAGCTACTTCAGTTGAAAGAAATTCAATGAACTAGCTCAGAAATCTCTGAACTACACCTGGGTGAAATCATGGTAAATTAGGTCCATTTGAGGGTACAACTTTGAGCAGTGGTGCCTTAATGCAGAATCTAGATGGTATGAAGATGCATGGAAGAGGGGAAATAAAGGATGTTTCTTAATTGTGATAGAAGGCTGATTCACGCACGTACTCATTGCAACATTTGGTAGTATGCATTTGTAAAATGCCACCACTGAAAAGTATTTGTGCTTTGGAGTGATGTCAGATGATGGGTAAGCAACGTTTGGGATGTCCCAGCTGTGGTTTCACATGCACAAATCATTGTATGATGACAGTGAACGATGTGTGAACGATGAGTGAATGAACCTAGTATTGATGTGAACTTTACCACAGACATGAAAGCAATGTGCTCTCCCCATGTGAACAATGTAACATCAGAGTAGAGAAGTCATGCAACATCATGGCTCCTCTTACCATTTTCCTTTTCACAGAAAAAAGGGGCAAGTTGCTCATCTAGTCCATAATGCCACCAGCCTGATTCAGCAGGGCTGTTCTTAGCTTATGTTGTTCTGAAGAAAAAGTGCAACAGGGTCTGAAGTTTAGTTATAAGAACTAAAATATGATTGTTTCCCTTTGTGTAATTTATTGTCACATAGGAAAAGGGTTTCCAGAGTGGCTTACACGCACAAAAGAAGCAGCAGCACACAATAAAAATCATAAATGCAATACAATAATAAAAGAGCAGAACAAGAAAAGCAGATATTAAAGCCAGGGATATGTCAGTTTGAAAGCATTTGTTAAAACAGTACTCATAGAGCCTGAGCAAATAAATAAAAAAAGTAAACAAGGCCAGGTCGAGGTGAGCCTCCCTGTGGAGGGTATTTGAAAGATAAGATGCCTCAGATAACCCAGTCCCAAGTTGTTTAGGACTTTGTCAGTCAATAACAGAAGCTTAAATGCCTGGTAGAAAACTGGCAGCCAAGGCAGTTGTTTTAAGAGAGATGTCAAGTACCCATGATAGATAGTGCCACTCAGTAACCTAACCTCTGCACCCTGCATCTTCCAAACTATCCACCACTAAGGGTATCCCATAGAGAGCATTGCAATAATCCAGTCTTGAGGTTCACGATACATGGGTCACTGTGGCTAGGTTATCTGTGTCCAGGAAAATCAGTAGGTGAGGCCTCCTGGTCACTTCAGCCCCTCAGGCCTCCAGTGACAATGACGGATCAATTAGCAGCCCCAGCCTACCCACCTGGTCCTTTGGAATAAGTGCAGCCCTATCCAGAGCAGATATATTACCCAAATAAATGCAGATATAAAATAAAACAGCTGAGTCACATATGAATCATGGTGTTGGATTCAATGGTGCCAAGAGAAAGTGGAAAGGCTTGTGCAAAGGGTGAGAGGTGTCTCCCATTTGCCCTGACTTCTGATGTCCCCTGTGACATATCCCAACCACTCCTGAGAGTTTTCCAAAGGAAACTTTGTAGAGTGGTGGTGTGTTGTACTATGCTGCAACAATGTAAAGGTCCCATCCCACAGCTGGAATTCTGTTCACAGTTGTTGGGATCTTGCCCAGTATCCTCACATAAACTCTAAAGTCTAATGCTGTCAACCTTAGTTCAAGTAAGAAAGAGGAGGGACAGCTTGTTCTTTTCATGCTCTTAAAAAAAGAAAAGGATTCTTGTGAAGTATGTTACTCCCCTTTGTGGGTGCCTATTCCATGACTAGAGTATTTTAGCACTAGAGACAAACAAAGGAAATACAGTATCTACACCACCCAACCAAATAATAGATTCACATCCCCCTCACAACACTGAGTGGGGTATGTAAGTTTGTTATATTTTATTCAAAAATGCAAAGTTGTATGTTGCTCTGCACAGTGATGTTTAATCAACAAAACAAGGATATGGTGGCGGCTCTGTTACTAACTGCAAAATCCTGATAGTGTTTCTCGGGTTGTGATCTATCTACGACACGGTTGGGAAACCTGTCATCCTCCAGCCAGAATTGACAATGATCAGGGATGATGGGAGTTGTAGTCCAACAATATCTAGAGGGCCATTGGATCCTAATTCCCACATGATCAGGAAGCTCTACTCTTTAAAGCTCCATGGCTACTGGTGGTGGAGGGGAAGAAGAACAGAAAAGGAGCTGTTGCAAACTCTCTTAAAGGTAAAAACATCCACTTTAAAAAGCCTAAGAGAAAATAGCCAAATGGTATCCTTTGGCTTTTACAGGCAAATATGCACTTGTATCCTTGATTTAGTGGCAATGTCTGCAGAATCAGGACCCTGTAGATATGGATCAGTATGAAGTTTGCTATAGCTGTTCTTTTATGAGTGGAAATAAATAATTTGCTCTTGCCCATATTTCATTTATCATTTATGTTCTTGGCTCTGCATTTGCCTAAATCCTATACACATGTCCTTAAATGCCTGCAGATATCTCAGGTTCCCCCTCCCCTCTCAGGTACAATCCAATGTCTGTTTTCAATTAAGTGGTGGGGGACGATTTTTATTTTTTTAAAATGTGTTTCTTTTCAAACCTTAAGTCTTTCTGGCAAGGCTGAAAATCATTACAGTAGAGTACAGCCAAAATATCTTAACCCTCCCAAGTTTTCAGTTTCTCAGGGAATGTTGTGTGGACAAGTTGGGTATGATGTGCAGATGCTAAGAATGAAGGGAAATATTGAGGAAGAATTATATGTCTTGTGACAATCCTGCTTTATTCAGCGGGGGCCCCAAGTACAGAGAGTGCATGACCCAGAAGAGAGGCAGTGTGCATCCATTTCGATGGTTACCTGGCAGTGTAGAGCACTGGTAGTTGTTTCAGGTTTGATCTTTCACTGCCCGAGGCAAGAAAAATTTAAACAAGAAGCTGCTTTGTGAAAAGCATTTTCCCAAGTAGGCTTTCCATACAGCCAATGTCACATTTAAAAGGTACAACCTTATATAGCCTTAACGCACCAACCGGTCGACAAACTACGGACATGCTAAAGCTGCATGCATTGAAATGCAAACCAAGTCAAATCTCCACTCCATTACTAATGCAGGTTTGCTGGAGCAACCAATTTTTGTATGAGAAATGAAGGGAATGGATTTACTACATTAAATTTCAAATGCTCATTAACTTGTGGGCATTGTGTGGGTCCACCTCCACATCTTAATTCCTGCGCATATGGAATTCTTCCATGTAGTTATTAGGATAGTCTAAATGAAAAGCAAATAAATACATTTTTAGCGCAATGAGAAGGGTCTCAATTTCTGTTCATAGCCTCCATTTCACGTTATCGCACAGACCTTGTAAACAAAAGCAGGCCTCTATCACTGGTCCCAGCCTCAGTGTCACACATTCCACTGGCCTTGCCCCATCAGTGCCTGAATAATAAGTACAAACACCAATAAAGGGGCACTCACGTGCAAATTAAGCCAAATGATCATAGGAATTCTATGAAATTCAGGCCTCTGAACCACTGGAGGTGCCTATCGAAAGGAGCACATAATGACTCCCAGCTGAATGTGGACATTTGTGCTGAACATGCACATGTGGAGGAACATGACCCACGATAGGGCCCTGCTCCCTTACCCACATCTTTATTATTAATTTATTGACCAACTACTATACAACCATCCGTGCACTGCTCTGGTTCGCCAGAAGCAGCTTAGTCATGCTGGCCACATGACCTGGAAGCTGTTGGCGGACAAACGCCGTCTCCCTCGGCCTATAGAGCAAGATGAGCGCACTAACCCCAGAGTCATCTGTGACTGGACTTAGCAGTCAGGGGTACCTTTACCTTTATACAACCATCTTAAGCAAAAGGAGGTCCCTACATCACACTTCCAAATAGATACCCCCAACCTTGCCATGCTGCTGATTGGCTAAGGGCCATTGGCCTAACTGTGGCACCATCGGCTTGGAGCGGAGCAAGCCCTGCCCATAAGCTGGTTAGGGAAGAGTTTCAGGGCCGAGCACAACATGGACCCTCTGTTAGGAGGATCCAACTTGTACAATAAAAACCAAACACCCGAGAGAGGGAGAGGGGGAGAGAGAGAGACCACGCAAAACAGACAGTCATGGCAAAGAACATACGTACCATGCACATGTGGATCACATGTGAAAAGAGACAGGAAGCACCCAGAAGCCACCCCCCTCAGCATCCAGCCAACTGCAACCCAAATTGATCCAGCCCATACATTAGCATGCCAGAAGCTAGATCATGTGGATGGGTCTGAACTGAATAAGAGTATCAGGCTCACAAGTGTCCTCTCTGTAAGACTGAACAGAATATTACTTTAGGGACATATGGTTATGTCAGATATTCATAGAACAATGCAGCCATATGACTGCAGTGGAACTGATTGGGAGAGACATGTGAGGAACTTGGTTGTCTCTGTCAATTAGGACTGGTTGTTACTAGTCTGGATGGCATATGGTACATTCTAACAGGCAGCACTTTTCTAACAGGCATTTGTCATTCACGAAGCAAGAACAAACGACAACCTGAGGCTGTTGTATACAATCCCCTAATAAAATAATGAAGCCCCTAGTAACACACTGATACCTCAAATTGTTTGTGGAAGTGGCATGGTTTGTAGCACAAACTTAAAGGTGTCGTTTCCAGGAGCAGCCTTGCGAAAGACTCCGGAACGGAGAAGAGAAGAGAACTGGGAATCTGTGCTGCTGAACAAGATCGAGTGTTCTATTACCAAACTTTATGGCTACATATAAAAATATACATGCTTCCAGCAGTCATCTATTCATCTAACAAAGCTACTAATAAACGTGTCAGAGCTTTAAATTACAAAAAGTAAAGATTCTGATTTTTTCACTTGTAAGGATTTTACAAGCATGGTAACGGATGCATTTACCCTAATCTTAGCACACAAAAACAGTCCCCATGCCCCCATCTTAAGCCGATAGAATATTAAGCTACAAATGTGTTGCAAAAGGATTGGAAAATTCCTTCTGTAATCGCTCAGTGAATAAATGCATCCTCAAAACAGAGAACTGGAAGTCAATGCTTTTTGCTTTTGTAAAGGTTTCTGTAAATAGAGTGTAGAAGATTTATGCCATGTTGCAGTGACTGGCAACGATGAACCATTCTGACTTCCATATGCTTGTAGGAGGAGGCGGCCACACAAGATACTTAAGGCGAGGTTTTGTATTGGTCCTGCTCCAAACACAAACCTTCCACAGTGCTAAACAACTTAGACAGGAGTCTTTCTCCCGGCTATTTTTTTGTTCTTAACTTTCCCATACGAAGAGCCAGGTAAATGTAGCATGACGAGCCAGTTTAAGCCAATTTCAAAGTTATTTGAGTAATTGGTTATTAAGATAACACTCTCAAATTTCAATTCAGCAATTATCCTCTTAAAAATACAGAATGTAAGTATAGGAAGAAAAGATTGTGCATTAAAGCTACAAGGTCCTCTTTCCTCAAAAAAGGGGGGAAAAGAAAAGGGGGGTGGAATTACCAAGCATGGGCACTTGAAAAAAGCTGTGTAGCTCTTAATCGTATTGAACTGAGACTTATCTCCTAACATATGCAACCTTTCTAAGTTGAAAGCAAGTGTTTCTAAATTTTGGAAACAGAGTTGGCTATTATTGAGCCTCATAAAGATTAAGAGACTAGCTGAAGACCCTCCTTTTAATATATATAAGCTTCTTAGTCATAACTTAAGAACCACAAGGGGCCAGAATATTGTCTTCCCACAAGACTGCAATGCCGACTGATGCAGAGTTTGATGATGGAAATAATGGCTTTGGCAGAAGGACTTGGTTTAATGCCAGTTTTTCCATCCTAATGAATGGTGGAATTACCACGAAAAAGCATTACAGGTTTTTTTTTCTTTTTTAGAGGAAGAAAGAATTCTGAGCTTATTTCCATTTAATCAACCCTTTAGAATGGATGGCCATGACCAATTATTATTCCAAGCTACTACTGGTTAATCACAAAGTACACAGTTAAAAAGGGATGTGTGTTTAGCTATTTGGCTGCTAAAAGCAATAGTGGAAGCCCTGCAAATGTTCACTAAAAGATTAAGGTTATGCAAATACTTTTTGAGTTTCAAATCACTTGCAATTTGCCTCTCAGAAAGGTTAAGTGTTTTTTGCCGTTTTTTCTTTTTACTCTGAATACTGCATTAAGGAGATTTCTGGTTTTGGAGAACTGTACATCATGGAATTAGTCCAAAGTCCACCAGCTGCAGTACCATAACTTAATATTTCACAAAACTGACATCTTTCATCCTGCCCCCTGCTTCAAATCATCACATTCCTCCCAAGACTGGCCATGATCAAATTCAACAGGCAATGATAGGATCCATGGTGGAGCTAAATATACAAACTTAAGAGTATATTCATAAATTGCATGTAGCACCTTGTTGAACTTTATAGTGGATTTTCAGGTGCATTCGCCTATTTGGGGAAGAGTTTGTGTTATGTATTGTTGAAGTTTTATATTGTAAACTGCCCTGCGGTTCTCTGGTGAAAGGTAATATATCATCATCATCTTTTAAAAATGTGGTTACATAATGGGGTTTGCAAATCATATTTCCATCCATGTGTGGAATGGAATATTTATTTAATGTTTGTTTTTTTCATGTTACAGCAATAACATACCTTCACTTCTCTTCCTATGAAGACCTATGGGAGGTTTACTGCCTGTGCCACTAGCACTCTAGCCCTAGTGAACACAGAGCACTATTTTACGCAATGCAGCACAGAACACAAAACACTTATCTGAAATGGAGAGAGCACAGTGTAACTTGGAAACAGTTGTTTTAAAGGCACAGCTACAAGGCAAATCCTGGAGCATACACACACCCCTTTCCACAAAAGTAGCCAGTGTGTTGTAGAGTCACTAGGCAGCAGTAAGGTCAGAGCTGCATCGATGCACCTATAGAGTCAATCCAGGACTTTTGCTAGTGCTAAAGCCACACACCCCTGGCCAATGTCACTCTTACACAATCATCCCTCCAGCTTGTGAGATGTTACTAGGCATTTCCATAGGATGGGGACTGCTTTCATTTCTTTCCATGACAGCTTTTTCCATGATGCCAGTCATTCGTCTGCAGCTCCTGTATGTGAGAATTTGGGGACGTGTTGGGAAATGGCCGTAACTCAGTGAAAGAACTTGTGCTTTGCATGCCAAAATCTCCCATGTCCCATAACTCAAGGTGGGGCTTGCAAAGACTCCTGTCTGAAATCCTGGACAACTTCTGTCATTCAGTGTAGACAATACTGAGCCAGGTGGACCAACAATGTGTTCAAATAAACATCTTCCCTGTGACTGATTTTTTTGAGAATTTAATCTGCATCTAGCCCCACAATCCTGCAATCTTTTTTTCCTCACACAACAATGTGACACTAGTGTGATTGAAAGTTGGAATGGGCTTGTAAAAATATTGAGGTTTACAACCCTCTTATGAAGGGACTATTGTATGAACATATAGAATGATAAATTAGAATCCTACAATGTTCAAATGTTTGTTCTTTATTCTTAATTAGAGATGTGAGTATTGTACACTCACTAAGCCTCAAATAATTCATAAATTAGTAGTATGCTGGATGAGGATTTAAGGCACTTCAAAGTAAGAAGTCTCTATTCTAACTCTCAAGGGTTCCAGAAATCACACTTGCCATGTAACTAACAAACAGTAGTGGATTTAATGGGGAGGTACACAGAGAACCCTGTAACCGTCTAGGGCTTGGCACAAACAAAGTAGGCTAAAAGTGCAACAGTCCAAGCTTCTCCATTACTGGTTCAACGGTGGGGCCTGTACAGCTTCAGTCATGCTATGTAAGGTCTTTTGAGGACTTTCCTGATAAAGTCACTTGGTCTAGCAAGTGTCCCAGAGTTACCTTTGTTAACAAGAAGCTTCTTCTCCATCTCCCTCCCACCAGTGCTTCACCAGCTCCCACCAACTTGCTCCCAGACCCACTTCATTTTCCTGTTTCTCTCCCTGCTTTTCTTCAGGACAACAACCCTCCGTCCTCAATCAGAAATACAGGTCACTTCAGGGCTTATTGGGAAAGACTCCAAAGTCCCTTACATTGCATTTTATTCCACACCCACACAGAGGCAGCTGCATCATATTATCAACTTAGGTATCTTTCTTCACCTTCTATAGTCAGGTGATATTTCAGAGCATGCAGTGCAATCCTATATAAGTCAACTCAGCAAGTAAGCCCCATTGAGTTCAATGGGACTTATGGATAAGTGTGTACAGGAGTGCAGTCTCTTAGCTTTTTTCATATAATATATATTTTTAACACAGCTTTATTATGTGTTATGTCTTAATGTCAGATATGTGCTGTTTTTGAACAGTATTTGAAAGTACTAAGTCATGAAATTTGCAACTCACAAGAGAATCCTCTCCTAGACCTTCATTCATTTAAAGCAAGACAGTTGCATCCTAATTGGATTCAATTACTGATAGTTTACAATCTTTATGGGTCTAAGGAAACCCTACAGTAGCCTTAAAAGTGTGTGTTTAAGATGGAACACACTTGAAAATGGTTAGGAATGTTACAGCACCTCATTTCAGATAAAGATCAGTTGCACTTGATTTGAATTCCAGACCTCTCAGCTGTGGTCGGCTGACATCTCCCAGCATTTATGACATTTACCAGCGATATCCCATTATATCAGTTCACCTCCAGAGGCCAGATGACAAGATGCAAAAGATTTTGGAATACCTATTCTTTTTAAAAGGACATTTTAGGCCATTACAAGAAAGCTACAGTAGAAAAGTGAACTTTCCTAGAAACAGCCCCCCCTCCCAAAATTAGCAAATAAACTCTTATCTTGACCCAGGGCTTAAACCCATTGGCTACTACAACGCCATTTTTTAAATCAGGGTTCCCAAACGTGGTATCTTCTAGATGGTTTAGACTACAACACCAATCAGCCCACAACTAGTATGGCAACTGGTTTGATGGGCACCAGGTTTGGGGAAGCCAATTCCAGATCTGTGGATCTTTTGCCATAGTTTGGGGCAGGGTTTGGGGAAGAAGATGAGAGAAAAATTAAAATATAGCAGAAAATTATTTTTATATCAGAAATTTATATTTATTAAAACCCCCACACCTTTCAAACTGGAATGGCTAGGGTAGCTGTTTATTACAGGAATATTGATGGAACAAGAAAAAAATCATTATTTTCATACAGTTCAGAATGAGCTACAGAATGAGCAACAGCCCTGCAGTGATGGTGAGCCAGTAGACTATTAGTTAGGAGAGGAACCATATCTCATTGGTAGGATAGGTAGGGCTTCCTGGGCTCAGTTTCTGGAATTTTCTCTTAGGGCTGTTATCTGCCCCAAATCCTGGATGGCTGCTGTCATCCAAGGTAGGCAGTAATAACTTAGACCGAGCAATGACTGGACCCACTGTAAGGCAGTTTCCTTCATTCCTAGTCTTTTCACACTGCTGCAAATCCACATAAACACAGTTTCGTGGTTGTTTCTCTGTGCATTGTGGGTCCTTCCAGGCAAACAGATTGCAGACTGTTTCTGTGTGGTTTATCTGCGGTGTGATGCCATGGTTAATTTGGATTCAAATCACTGTTTAATCTTGTAGTGCTCTGAACCAGTCACCATATCTCAGCCTAACTTGTCTCACAAGATGGTTGTAAGGTGGGAAGTTGGACAGCCCTTTTTATGTTACGCTGAGCTCATTGGAGGATGCAATGCAATAAAGAAATGAAGCAAATGATAAATGTGTGATACAATGAGGTATGGAGAAATCTATCATTTTGGAGTTTTCTCTTTTTTCCAATATTAATTTCAGTTTGCCACATCAGTGTGATTTTTTTTTTTAAGTCCTCACAAAAATGTGCCAGCACATTCGCATTTTTGTAGGCACTTTGGTGTAACGTACACATTTTTGCAAGTAATTTCCTCACATATAACACATTTTGTTTGAGGTTATTTTCACTAATATTTGCAGTTCTAGGCACGCTTCCCCTAACACACTACATTTATTTATTCAACAGAATGTATATGCTGCTTGTTTTTAGTAAAATCTCTAAGCGGTTTGCAAGAAATATTAAAACTCCCATTAAAAAGAGACAAAAACAATTTAAAACATTTACAAACATTTTAACAGTAAAATAAGTTAAAATGCAGGAACACCTACTAACTGACATTTGTTTAATTTGAAGCATTTTGTACACATTGGGGAGGGCAGAAGAACTGCATCACAAATTTTGGACCAGTGTGAATTTTGAAAGATAGTTCATTTTTGGTTCATGTATTGGTTGGGGAAGTGCAGACTAGGTTCTCGTTAACATGGGAACTGAATTTCTCCCCACTCCTGAAGACAATGACTGTATAGCATCCCATAATCCCAGGTGTTTATGTCTCCTTATGTACATTGTTCCCACCTGCAGTGGCTTTCCGAGGTGGAGCGGAGGAGAACTGGTATTGGGACTCTTATCCCTGATAATACCTAGCAAGCTCTGGAAGTGGGAAATAAAAGTGCAGCATGGTTCTTTAACTCACTTCTAGCACAAATGAAGCAAAATTGTTAAACCTGCAGTTTATCTGAGCCAGTCCTAAAGATGCACAACATACATCTTTTTCACTATGCATATGTCTGCAATTTTCCAAAGTTCCTGGCTAAGGGAGCGCAGATCATTTAGCTGCTCAGCATTTGTATGTAATAAAACACTCAAGGCATCTGGAGTTTTTTGGATCCTTCTCTTGGCATGAAGCTGTGTTGGAAGTGTTGGATTATCTTTGTACAGTTTGGAAATCAGCATGTTTTCCAGTGCAATTGGAAACCTGTAACTGCTCACGTATCCTCTGCTGGGTCCTTTGTTATACTTCAGCGCCGTTGGTTTGCTCGTGACTTGATAGAATAGTGAAAACAGGGAGTGGGGGGTGGACTTGAAAAGGAACTTTTTGCAGGAAAAAAACAGATGAGAGATTTATGAAAATTAAGCCAAGAAGCATTAGGATGCCATATTCAGAATGCTATATGATAGCACTCTCCCTCATTGGTAAATCCTGGTTTACATAGGGAAATTTGATAACTTTTCCATTTCCAAGAAGTATAACACATTTACCTTGCGGAGGCAAGATTTGAGTGTATTTACCCCCATATTCTGAGCCACGGTCTCCTTTACCTATCCTCACTATAGCCTGATTCTGGGTAGAAATAATACCTAGTGCCATGTCAGCTATTGCTTACTTCCAAGCAGGGAGGTGCAAATTAGTCAATTTTGATTGCTCTCAGTTTTTCATTTTTCCAGTCTTAAATTCAGTTCTCCACATCAGATTTTATGCTTAATCTTTTTTTAAAAAATGCCTCATGAAAATTCACCACAATTTAAGTACAATTTTTTCCTAATGCACACTTTTGTATGTGATGTTGCCTAACACACATTTTTTTGCAAAGCATATTTCCCCTAATATTTATATTTTCCCTTATATTCAGTTCACATGTTGGATCATATCTAGACAAAGTTTCAGCTGATATTGTAACAGCCTTTTACCTATATACCATATGTGCATTCTTGTATACACTACTTGGCTGGAGAACAGCATTGCAAAGTGTGGAGAAGTGTGTTGCAATTCATATACGGTTTTCAAAAGTGTGAATTAGGTGGGCTCACCTTTTAATGTGAATTGAATCAAATTTCTTCCCCATCCCAACTTCCAAGTGAAGTGTGTTCATGGCAGAGATCCCAAAGTGCTGTAGAAATGATGCATGAATAAAATAATCAAATCTACAAGGATTACTGCTCCTACTCAGCAAGAGCAATCTGGGTTCTGATGGAGCACTCCATGCAAATGGTTGATGTAGATGCAATTACTACATTGAAAAATTCCTGCAGCACTTAAAGACTAACAAATGTATTTTATTATGGCATATACTTTCATGGACTAAAGCCTACTTCATCAGATGCATGCAAAATCTTAGTTGGCTGGTACTGTATATACAAAAAGGCAAAAGGAAGAAAAATGTAAGATGGGAGTTGAATGGCAATGAGATAAAAAAAAGTACAATCAGGAGTAATTTAGTTATAACGTAAACATATGTTAAATTGGCACAGTAGCTATTTACAACAATAGGCTGGTGATAATTTATTCAGCATTGCTAAAATGATTGTGTTAGCACATCTAGTGGGACAGGAAACTCTATTTAGACCCATACGAATAGAATAGAACTTCTTGATAAGTTGTAATTCAGCCATTTCACACTGAAGATCCCTTTCAAGTTCCTTTTGATAGCCACTTTATGGTCAGTAACAGAATTAGTGACCTGGTAAACTGAAAGGTTCTTCCCTTGGTCATTTCTGATGTCAGATTTACTGTACATGCATTTATTTATTCTTGTTGTAGCTGAAATTATTAGGTCCAGTAATAACGTTGCCTGACTTAGATATGGGGACAGAGCTAGTATACGGGTTTGTTGCAAGGCCTGGCCTCTGTGCTTGTGTCTTTGTTTTGTGGTCTGTTGGGGCTGAAGAGCAACTGTTTGGGGCTGCAAGCAAGACATCTGTAAGCCCAGACAGGCCTACCAGATGTGAAAGGGAAACATAATTATTGCTCAGGATGTATGACATTCCATCCACATTGTGATGCTCATTCAGGCACCGATGAACTGGCTGGATGCATCTTCTCATGAGCATGTGGGTGCGTGCCTCCATCCAAAGCCAGCAATAGACTGAATCAGGGCCAATCTCTTGTTGCATCTGTTATTATGAACTTCATGTCACACATTGCCCATTCAGCCGAGAGAAAATGTTTTAAAGAGTAATGCTTTAAAATAAATGATATATGTTTTCATTTCATATAGGAATTATTGGGATGTATCCATTTATAATCTAGTTCACAAAAACATGTATATGTCTTAAGACATTTCTTTCTCTCTCTCTCTCTCTCTCTCTCTCTTTCTCTCTGTGTTGTGTATTTCTCAGCTTATATTCAGTTCACATGTTGGATCCTATTTAGACAAAGTTTCAGCGGATAATTGTAGCAGCCTTTTACCAACTCATGACAAGACTGCCAACATTTCAGTACTGAAATTTCGCCAGCAAAATTGTAGAGTGAGAATTTTTTTTTAAGTGAAAGAAAAACCTGTTTGACTTTTGAATAAACATGATAGAAAAAATATTTTTCAGCATACTTAGCTGTGATTGTTTCCTACATATGAGGCTGACTGCAATTTTGTTCCATTTGTATTATTGTAGGATATCATGCCAGGATACACTTTAGGGGAATATTCAGCCAAAATGAAGCTTCCGTATGTGTTATAGATTCAGTGGGGAAAATTCATGTGAGCGCTTAACTTTTCCCAATGAAAATAATTTAAAAATTAAACAACATTTTGAAATGCTTAAATATTGTGTTCAATATGTTTAGTCCCAACCTTTTTCACAGCTCTCTACAGTAGTGTATGACTGTGTAGCCATATAATCCTCAACTAGCTTTTTTTCTGTTAAAACTGCAAACTATCTTTGAAAAGAATGGAATCAAGTTTCTTTTACATTTTTGGATGAATTGAGCCTTAAAAAAATATATGTTTGGTTCATTTAATTTGATTTAATTCCCATATACTTTTATATCTTCAATTAAATATTTTTAATACATTATATTGGAAGTATTATTATGAAAAAGATGCATTGCTTACACATGCACCCTCTGCATATTCAATCATATATTCTAAAATAACACAGCCTGAATATCTATCTAAAAGCATATAAATATTACGTATTGTCCATACACTTGTTTCAGTGCTCTGTACTTTAAGGTTGCAAGAGAGACTGTATTTGGCAGAAAGGAAATGTGAATCTGGTACCAAAACATTCATTAATGCTAGCCAGTTTTTGGCAACAAAAGGCAATATTGGATCCTGGATGGGTACCAATTGTTTTATCTTCCTTTGCACTCCTCTTTTTACCTGAAGACTTATTAGCTATAATCTCAAGACATGGCCATGCTGGATTTATTTATTTATCTTGGTGCCTTGGAATCAGTGCTGGAAGTGGAACCTAACAAAAGAAGGTACGTGGGTATGGGACATTTTGTTTGACCTTGCTCCTCTCTGTATCACTTATGTCTAACCTGATTTCCTCTTTCATCTGTCTTGAAAAGAGGCAGGGGAACGGCACGGGCCATTTCTCTGTTGTTGTTTTTGTCAGACTTTATACTTTGCCCCTCAGTCAAATACTCACACTGGCTTAGGTTCAGAAATGCCATATCAAATTCATTCTGTAGTAATACCCAGAAACACCCTAGATGATAGACAACTGAGGCAATACAGTCCTGTTGTACATTACACAAGAAAATGTGAGGCAAAGGAACTATTGTTGAGTGTACCACACCCTGATGATGGTACCATGCTTGTAGGATAGTTTTAGAGTGCAGTATTAAGCTTATACCCCTGGATAGCAACTAGTTTTCCAGTAATGCTATTTTTTAAACTCAGCCAGGCCCAGTACTTCAACATTTGTCACCAAAAGGGAGATAAATGTTGTTGTGAGAGAAGAATATTAAAACTTCTGTCTATGAAGGAGGGAGTTATCAACCGAAACAAGTTGAGCATTTTTGTACCTGGCTCACAAGCTCCTGTTGCTGATCTCTAGCTGACAAATTGCCACTTGACAGAGATCCTTTGGGGGGGGGCACCTTAGTCTTGTGACTGTAATTTGTTTTAAACTGTTTTTTATATTTTATTAAAAATATTCTTGCAACCTACCCTGAGTCCTTATGGTGAAGGGCAGGTAAGAAATTGAAATGACAACTACAAAATATTAAGCTTATTCTACTGGTCAACAAGGGACGCAGGTGGCGCTGTGGGTTAAAGCCTCAGCACCTAGGACTTGCCGATCGAAAGGTCGGCGGTTCGAATCCCTGCGGCGGGGTGCGCTCCCGTTGCTCGGTCCCAGCGCCTGCCAACCTAGCAGTTCGAAAGCACCTCCAGGTGCAAGTAGATAAATAGGGACCGCTTACCAGCGGGAAGGTAAACGGCGTTTCCGTGTGCGGCTCTGGCTCGCCAGAGCAGCGATGTCACGCTGGCCACGTGACCCGGAAGTGTCTCCGGACAGCGCTGGCCCCTGGCCTCTTAAGTGAGATGGGCGCACAACCCCAGAGTCTGGCAAGACTGGCCCGTACGGGCAGGGGTACCTTTACCTTTACCTTACTGGTCAACAAGTTGTTTTCTAGACAGGCTATTTCTTTGAAGGTGCTCAAGGTGGTATACATGATTGTCCCATTTTAACATCACAAGAACCCTGTGAGGTAAATTAGGCTGGCAGATTGTGACTGTCCCAAGCTCATTCAGTGAGCTTCATGACTGAGCAGGGATTTGAACCCTAATTTCCCAGGTGATATGCCACCCTCTAACCACTACACAACCCTGGCTGACACAGAAGATGATTGCTTACACATTGCTGAATGTTTGGATATGGAATTGGAACCTCTGTACCTGCCTAGTAATGCTTTAAACGATTGCATTTAGTATATCTACTGACTTTATGGGATCACTGCAGCTGGTTTTAAGTGATGCATGAAATGAAGAATGCCTAGCTGTCTAAAGAAGAGATAATAGTGGCTTGTTGGCAGTCAAAGCTCTGCAGTGATGTCCCCACCCCCTGGGCAAATTGTGGGATTCAAATCCTCTTATGAGAAATGCCCTCTAAACTACAAAGTAACATGAAAAACATTTACAATGCACTACCCTAAGCATCAAAACTTTGAAGACAGTCCCAATGAGCTCAAGAGAGTATGCAGGACTGCAGCTGTCATGTATTATCTTCCCAGTGCTGTATAGGAACTTGTTCTATCCTATCTTTTTACACAGCAAGAGTAGGACTAGATGACTTCCAATGGCTTTTGCAAACACTAATATGGCTGGACTCTGCCTGATGAGTACTATGAAAATGGAAAGAAAAGCACCAAAGTTTAGTATAACTCCACAACGGTTTATCTGTAATTGATTTAAACTATTCTCTGGGATTATTTGTTCTTTATCATTTATATCGGCTTCAAATATTTCTTTGATTCGTGGGTCATT
>NC_139681.1:43085652-43148152 GCF_964106915.1 Podarcis gaigeae | reverse complement strand
GCTCATTAAGGTGGGGTGTGACAGTTCTGGAAAATGAAACACTAATTCTTTTTCTCTGAAGCTTGAGTCGAACATTCCCAAGGGCAGCTATAGTTTAGGTGTATTACAGGACTAGGGCAGCCTGATATTCCTCTTCTGCATCTCATTCCAAAAAAGGGATGCCATTTTTTTCTGATGCCACTATTCTTCTTGCTCATATTCCTATGATCTATTAGAGCTGTGGAAAACAGATGTCAGTTTGTGGTGCTTGATAAACGTTCGATGGAACTTGGCTGTGAGTACCCTAACTCATTTCAGGTCAGTGTAATTTGCAATCAGTCTTGTCTTGGGTTGATTTAGACCGAGACTTCCATAGATAGATCCCCACTGAAGGATAGATCTGTGGCCTCAAAGACACTTTTTCAAGCGCAGTTAAAGGACTGGTAGCAGAGCACTACTGAACTACATTGAGTATACACATAGGCAAGCACATTTTGAGAGGTGATTATTTCCTTAAAGAATAAAGAATCATAAAACTGTGTCTATTGAGTCTTCAATGAAATAAGAAAATTTTATTTCTGCATATTGAAGATTTAAGTACTCATATCCATTCCATAGTTTTGGTTCTTATATTTTATGTTTTAATGAATTAAAAGTTGTTTATTTATAAGACCATTTTTGTTTTAGTTCTTCAGTTACGACACAATACATGATTCAGTGACAAAGATATACACAATGCTTTGCTACCACATTTCAGCACCGATAGCAATAAACATTTGAACTATTGGCTCAGGTAGCTTAATTTAACAAATCCAAGAAGGGTTAGTTGATCAATTTCTACTAGACGTCATGTAGAACTTTGAGGTTCAGGGCAGTTTACCCCTCTGAATGCTAGCTGCTGGGATCCACCATTGGGAAAAGGCTATTATTTTCCTGCCTTGCCTATGAGCTTATTGGAAGCATCACTTTGAGAAGCAGGATGCTGGAATTGATAGACTTTTGTTTTGATCCAGCAGGTCTTTTGTTATGTTCTTCTGTCTTCCGCATCTGAATAGACCCTAGAAATACAGAGTTGAATGTAACATACTTCTGCAGTAATGCTGTAACACTAAACACTGTTCCTAAAGAGTAAGATCAATTTGACTTCCATTTGTAGGATGGTGTGATGCAAGTTCTAAATGACTGTCCCAGCACTTTTCTGAGCAATGTTTAGTTCTGTATCAGCAGAAAGGAAGGTACACTGCTCCATGTGACACACAATCACAGCAAATGCAGCCCTAGAGCAGGGGTGGGAGCATCAGAGTAAGCAAGGAAAATCTATTGTAGAACTGGGAAATTAATCCAAATCCTTCTTGGCAAATCTGCTTATTTAATATGTTCATTTAAATTCATTTCACAGTCAAGGAAAATGAGATTTTTAAAAAATGTTTATTGATGTAAGTTATTGGGGTGGGGACCAAAGAGATAAAGCTTCTCTCTCTTCTCCCAAGAGAGCTTGAAGTGTGGGAACCTGAGCAGCAGTGAAGCGTCAAATGTAAAATCAGATGTGAAGCAAAGTTTCTTGGTTCACCAATAAACAAATTCAACTCTTCCCATGCACAAATGGGGTAGGATATTTGTTGGTTTGAATCCTCATGCCTCAAAGTACTGATCTGAACCTCTAGCATTCATTAGCTGATCTAGGCAAGCTTCCTAAACAGTCCTCCAGCTCTTTTGGACTATAACTCCCATCAGCCTTCGTCAGCATGGCCAATGGTCAGAGATGTTGAGAGGCATAGTCTGAAACATTAGTAGGGCACCAGGTTCAGAAAGGCTGTTCTAGGTCCAAGGTTCTCATTCATCCGTTGACAATGCCTTCTACCACACCCCACAAAATTCAAAGCAATGGGTTCCAGAGTCCTGGTGTAAATAAAAGAAATATACTTAGGATGTTTTGTTTGTTTGCGTGTTTGTTTCCCAATAATCCTGATTTCATTGGACATTTCTCTAGTTCCTGTGGTACCGCATTTAGTCCTGTGGAGTTCAGCAGGTGATCATTCTCCAGCTGACTGCTATTATTTGTTGACAGGTAGAAAGTAATTAGTTATCTCACAGAGTGCTTGGTGAAGCACAGTAATAAGACAAAGAACACTTATAATACTAAATTTACAGCAGTGGGGGGGGAATAATGCAACTGATTTGAGGCAACTGTTTCCATGAGGTTGTTGCAAAAGACCCCAGAGATTGTACTCATTGTCTTTAAATTAAAAGAAGAAAGAAACTTTCTTCAGAACATCGCCTTCTATGAACCTCGTTCAAGCAAAACTCTTTCCTAAAAATGTCTGACATCTTTTCATTTGATATAAGAAGTAGGGTTATAGCTTTCTGTGAATAGTATTGCAATGTGATAAAGGTAAAGGTAAAGGTACCCCTGCCCGTACGGGCCAGTCTTGACAGACTCTGGGGTTGTGCGCCCATCTCACTTAAGAGGCCAGGGGCCAGCGCTGTCCGGAGACACTTCCGGGTCACGTGGCCAGCGTGACATCGCTGCTCTGGCGAGCCAGAGCCGCACACGGAAACGCCGTTTACCTTCCCGCTGGTAAGCGGTCCCTATTTATCTACTTGCACCCGGAGGTGCTTTCGAACTGCTAGGTTGGCAGGCGCTGGGACCGAGCAGCGGGAGCGCACCCTGCCGCAGGGATTCAAACCGCCGACCTTTCGATCGGCAAGTCCTAGGCGCTGAGGCTTTAACCCACAGCGCCACCTGCGTCCCTTGCAATGTGATACCCACACCCTATTTAGATGTTCATTCTGCCCTGTCCCCATAAAACAAGATAGTGCAGCCCCACTCTCCAACATTTGTTTTTTTGTTTGGGCAAGGACACACCGATATGTTTGCACATATATTGAAATTACTCTCTGCTTGTAACTTGAGGAATGGTCGTGCATGGGTTTGGGGGCATTCCGTGGCCATGCAATTCCAATTTTAGAAGGGTAAGAAATGCTGATAAGATCTGTTATAAGAGCTAAGAGCTAGGGTAGTCCAGTGCACAGAGTATCAGACAAGACCCTGGGACATGCCTTTTCAGTTTTCAGCAGTCACAAAGCTTGCTGGGTTACCTTTGATTTCTCTCTGTCTCTCTGTCTCTCTGTCTCTCCCTCCCTCCCTCCCTCTCTCTCTCTCTCTCTCTCTCTCAGCCTACCTCACAGGGTTGTGAGAAGGAAAGAAGCCTCTGAGGTTCCTGAAGGAACAGTGGTCTTAAGACGGAAGAAATAAGAAAGTTTCTCCACTGATGTGATATGTTATTGATGTTTTCCAGAGCAGGCAGCTATATCCAGCTGTTGCAGCAGAAACAACCTAGGACACAATAACAGATTCAGATGGCATGCGTTTCTTTGGTATGAAAAAGTGAAAAAATATCGTCAGTCAATTTTCTATCCAGAAAGTAATATTTAAGTTGTACTGTCCTGATAAAGGAAAATAAAATAGTTCTAATCTGTAGGAGCATCTTCTGTGGCATTGTGGGAAATAAAAATCATGATCCTATTTGCATGCTGCTGCTGCTGCTGCTGCCACTGCTACCATAACTAAACAAGTCTGTGACTGGAAGACCATAAATGAAGGAGGATGCCCATGAGAGAGGAATAAGCTGAAGGCTTCCTCAAATCTGGAGCCGGCCATAGCCTATCCTATCCTATTATATTAATATTTATAGGCTGCTTCAAAAGCAGCTTACAATTTAAAAACGTAACTCAGAGATGCAAAACCACAACCGGGAGTAAGTGATAAAAACATTAAGAAAAAAATCTAGCAATTAACAACATTAACAGAACTCTGCCTAAAACAAATCTGCCTGCCTATGTCCAGAAAAGAAACCTCACTGTAATATAAGAGGATTCATGCTGTAATTAATAATCCTTGGCAGTTAAGGGCATAGATCTTGAATAGTTAGTTCACTTCAGGAGCAAAATGAAGAGAGGTGGAGGTCTAGCACCTTCACAGCCTTTGCAGGAAAATCATTTTGCTCTTTTCTTTTGGCAATGAACATGTAAGAATTTAAGACAGAATTGTATTGCCTGGTCCAGTCCATCACTCATGAGGAGAATACTGCAAAGTGACAGAAGAATTGACACTCTTGGAAATGTCATCAGTACATAGTGCTGAGAGTAATTTCACTCCAAAAGTGTTGCTCTACAAGCTCTGAGATAGTGCATTTGCTAGAATTTCAAGGGCACCCTCAGGCTTCCAAACACCTGCTCAGAAAACTCGATTCAGTGTAATTAAATATTTAGATGCTATCCTGTTTGTTGAAAAATGAGCAATTCAGAATTAATTTAGGTTGTTTTTAATTAATGATGATATTATTAAAATGTTAGAATATTACAGAAATAATTATCTTAGAGTACTGTGTTTGCAAGCTGGGCAAAGAAAAAAGGAAATAGTTAGGAAATAGACTTTTTAGAGTAGGTGCTAATATTGCATAATTAAGGCTGGGCACCAGGGATATGCAAACCAAATAATACATTTCCTGAATAACCCATAGAGTGGCGCTAATAAGGAAGACAGATATTTCAGTGAATTACTCACGAAACATGCCTCTGAATATTTAGGCATGTGTGAGCCAAATGAAGGGAGAGGAAGCTGTGGGAAAGTATCTCCAAATCTTACAAGACCATTTGTGGCAAACATTGTCTAGACAGATGATATGATCGAAGCATACAAACTAGAGAATAAGCTCCAACACAGCCAAAGCACATCTTCAAAAAAAGGGGGGGGAGCACATGGTATAGCTCTTCCCAGACTGGACCATTTCAGAGGGGAGAGATTTGTATTTTTGAATGTTTCATATGTAAAAATAAAATGAAATTTTACTGCATGTTGAGAAGGTGCATCATAAAATGAGAAGCAGCAAAAACGTTTCTAGCCTGATATTCTAGTTTTCCATATGTAGACACTACAGGCTTAAGAAAAACCAACCCATGGATGTAACATTAAAAACGATGTTTGCCTGCTATCCATGGCCCAGAAAGAATCCCCCTTCCTGGTCCATGGATAGCAGGAATGATTGAATTTTTCTTAGTGTGTACATCATCCCCCAGAAACATGCTTAAGATGGTCTGCTATGTCATGTGAGTCTGTGCCTATAATAAAGAAACAGAGAAGAAAATGACTGGATTATTTCCTTGTACCCATCACTATCACTGGGACCATCACGATCTCTCAAAAACAGCATAGTTTAAGAACCGCACTGCATTAAGGTCTACATTTCTAGTCACACGACAACCCTGTGAAGGAGGCTGAGCTGATAAGTCACCCAGTGAGCTTAATGGCTGAGATTTGAACCTGAATCTTTCCAGGCTTGCATCAATATGCTAACCACTGCTCCATACTGGTTGTATGTGGACTAGCATATATGGAATGACAATGAATTTTATTATATATTTAGACTGGATCAAGTCCCTTAAGTACAGTTCATACCGTCTGCCACATCAAGCAGTGCCTACAGCGTTAGTAGCCTTGCCATGAACCACGTACCTGGATGTGTGTGTGAACTGAGCTATAATGAGAGTCAGAACTTGAATGCTACGCTACTACTTTCTATGCAGTGCTTTTTTGTCACCCTGTCCGGCCGCACGCCATAAAGTGGAAGCTCCAATTAACCAATGAGCTTTCTGAACACAAGGTGGCATGTCGTATCGTAGATAGTTAATCTATTATGAGTAAATTCTTTATTCATATCACAAATTTAAGTATATGTAACATCTCCAACATTACCATTACAAGGCCCTAATGATGCTCTTGATAATGTAAGTGCATTGCATATTATCAGAGCATAGCTATGCCGGCACACAGGAGATGGAGTTTTATTTCTGAAGAGTTATCAGCATAATATTTAGCTAGCACTAATTACCACTGCCATTAAGAAGTACTTGACTCTCTGATGATCATTTATAGACATTTTACAGTCACCGCTAACGTATAATCCTGCCTACTTTGTAGAGGGGTTTTTTCTAGGTTGCTTTCATAGGATGGTCAGCACTGATAAAAGAAATCCTGGCAAGGTTATATATGTGCGCACACTTTCTCTTCATGATATTAACCAATCAGTGTTGCCAACTGCCATAATATTACTGCATCCTGTGGACTATACAAGCCTCCCTTTAACATAGTCTCTAGGTGGGAAGGTTGAGAATGGAGGTGGCCACAGTTCCAACACAACGATGGAAGAGAATTGTGAAGGGTGGGTTTTAATTTTAAATAGGTTTAAAGTAAGGCATCAGATAAGCAGTGGCAAACTATCCTATCCTCAAGGCCAGGCATCCCCAAACTCAGCCCTCCAGATTTTTGGGACTACAATTCCCATCATCCCTGACCACTGGTGCTGTTAGCTAGGGATGATGGGAGTTGTAGTACCAAAACATCTGGAGGGCCGAGTTTGGGGATGCCTGCTCAAGGCCATTCCATTGCCAAGACAGTATTCTGTGGCCCAGAAATGCATTATAAACATATTGGGCTTTATATACAGCCAGTCTTTACAATAATTTGGCACCATTTATCTGAAGCACAAGGATTGCCAACATGGTGCTCTCTAGATAATGTTGGACGGCAACTTCCATCATTCTTGACCATTGGCCAGGCTGCTTGGAGGAAACCATGTTGGCTATCCCTGCTGTGGTGGCTTCACAGTTATGGAACACCTTTGCTCAGGCTGGAGGATTACATACAAAGAGAAGCAAATATGTGGAATCCCTTGCACATTTTTTAAAACAGCTTTCCATTTCGTTATGAGTGAAAATTTTGGAAGATTTAAAAAAATGGTAAGTGTGGAAAGAACTTAAGACTTGTGTGTGCACCAGATTCATTTTCTGTATGTGTGTATATATCTGAGATTAGCTACATTCTTCAACACTTGTCATGGTATTTGCAAAAATCTCTTTATTGTACTGAAGTACTTGGCTTCCAGTGATGACATTATAAAAATCCAAGGGAGTCCAAAGAAACAGAGTAAATTCAAATCAAATACATTTTAGAAAATTAATACAACATCACAGACTTTACATTGAATAATTTTCATTACAGAATGCAATTCTCTTACTAAGACACAGCAATTACCCAGTGATTGTTGATGCTGGATGTTGCTATTGTTCCATTTTTTAAGCCTAGAAATTAAATTGTGCAATGATAGTTGCTCAGCAGCCGTAACTTTTTCTTACACACCTCCTACGGTTTTGTAACAATGACAGTATTGTGAAAACAAGGAGGCAGAAGCCTTTTCTCAAGCAAGATTCCTCTTGATATGGAAATATATTCCGCACATTATGTATTATGTATGAAAGAATTAAAATAATTATTTCAAGAGAGTAATGAGCCTGAAGTAAGTGCTGATTTTATTTTTCAGCGTTCGTACAACTCAAACTGCTGAAAAGTTTAAACAACTGTTCAAAGAACTGCAGTTTCTTCTGAGCATCTGGTATCTAGAGTAGGCCAAATTCCATACAGAAAATTAGACTAAAAGCAACTAGGCCTAAATATGTGGTGCATATTGTTTTAACGGTAAGGCATCTGATCTTTTTATTGCAGAACTTTCCTTATTCTGGTGTGGCGCTTGGTTTTTGCGTAGCCTTATTGAGAAGTGATAACACTTTGTTGAGGAAATTGAACAAGACAGTGTATAATTTGAACTACACAGAACTACACAGCCAATCGTGACATGTGTTACCACAGTGACCATGGTGCCACCATTCTTGGTTGCTAAGCAATACCTCTACCCATCCCCCTCTTGGAAGCTGGCTTTAACACTAACAGAAAAGGTAAAGGTAAAGGTACCCCTGCCCGTACGGGCCAGTCTTGACAGACTCTGGGGCTGTGCGCCCATCTCACTTAAGAGGCCAGGGGCCAGCGCTGTCCGGAGACACTTCCGGGTCACGTGGCCAGCGTGACAAAGCTGCATCTGGCGAGCCAGAGCCGCACACGGAAACGCCGTTTACCTTCCCGCTGGTAAGCAGTCCCTATTTATCTACTTGCACCCGGAGGTGCTTTCGAACTGCTAGGTTGGCAGGCGCTGGGACCGAGCAGCGGGAGCGCACCCCACCGCAGGGATTCGAACCGCCGACCTTTCAATCAGCAAGTCCTAGGCACTGAGGCTTTAACCCACAGCGCCACCTGCGTCCCTAACACTAACAGAATTAACCCTTAAATTACAAGCTGAATGATCCATGCTGCTATACTTTTAACAGTCTACATTGGGCATAAGCAAACTTGGCCCTCCAGATGTTTTGGGACTACAGCTCGCATCACCCCTGACCAATGGTCCAAGTTAGCTAGGGATGATGGGAGTTGTAGCCCCAAAACATCTGGAGGGCCAGGTTTGCCTATGCCTGGTCTACATCCACTGTATCACATTACGAGAGAATTTTGAACTCCTGGCTTCAGTGCTTCAGCCCTCTGGTAGACTACCATGGAAAAGGCCTGAAATAGCTCTAGGTTTCTCCTTGTTGTTGTTCCTAAGTAATTTCACATCTAGAGTTTTAATCCATTGGTCAGTTCCTTCAGGAGATTGCAATAACAGGCCCAAAAACGCCAATTAACATTGCCAGAATCATAGCAATGGCTTCTCTGTTGCTTCTGACATGCACATAGTTGCTCCCTCTATAACCCTGACTCTTGCTTTGTGATTCTAACCAGTCATGGCATCTGATCTTCAGTTTTGACCCTTGGGCTGTTCCAGCATAGTCTGTCTTACACTTCCCACTTGCTCCTGACAAAAACTACAATCACACCATTTGGCACTACTCATGGCTGTGTGTGTGTCACACGGGGGGGGGGGGCGAGGAAGGCAAACTTTCAGAATATCTTTGCTCCACCCTAAAGTGGGAATAATCTTCTTCCCAGGACCGTTGTGAAGATAAGCAAGATACAGAACACGAAGTGCTGTAAACAATAAATCTGAATTGGAATTGTCGGTTTGAAAACCGATTCTTCAGTGCTAAGCCCTTAGGAGAAAATTACACATAATTTCCTAATTGTAAACAATATCCTATACCCCCCCTCCCTCAAAGGTCTAATCAACTAATTGTGAGTTCTGTCTATAGTGGATAGAATTCCTTAAATAAAATGATGCCTTTTGACTACTGGTAATTAAAGAGAAAGCAAAATAACAATGTGCACTGCATCCCCCCCATTACCATATGAAAATTTAATTTGCAGTTGCTTACTGAATTTGAATTACTCTGTTACCTGACAGCCCATCCACGAAAGAGCATGTCAGTCACTTGTCACAATAACACTTCACATTTCCCGTCTTTCATCTGGAATGGTCACAAACTTTTCACAGATATGTCAGACTGAGACATCATCCATGCTTTTCCCCTTCTGCTATCACCTCTTCATTATAACTAGATTTCTGTACTGCAAACATCTTCTTGTTACTACTGTCCTGACATTTGTGGCCTTCTAGAGAACTTTCACATTCACAAAAATGACAGTGCAGATTAAAAAGAATAGCACTGCCCCGACAACTTTTTCCAATATGTCTTAACCAGGATGAATTTTCTCAATTTACTGAGGTATAAGCTGTTTACCTTATAAAAAATAAAATAAAAAAATCACCCAACTTCTTGCCAGCATGTTACCATGAGTGCTTATTTGAATGTCCCCTGCTCCCCCTTTTGCAAGGCTCCCACAAAAAGCACCAGTGACCTTTGTGGGGATGAATTTCTACATATTTTACATTACAAGGTAAGCAAGGGATTTTCCCCCTCACCCCCCACCCATATTTCCTTTAAGCATATGGAAACTTCTGAAGTGCTCATTTGCAGTAACTTTCCCCAGGCTGCCTTTCACTTGTGCATTACTTCAAACATGCCCTAGGTAAATAAACATCAATAACAAGAAAATGGATGTGCAGATCTCCTCCAAAAACCAACTCCCTGTTCTCTCCCAGCATTGGTTTATGTGCAAATTGTTCTATGGAAAATTATGTGGTTTATGTTGAAATTCAGTTTGGTTGTGTATCTTATACACTTTATTTATTGTTTCTGACTACTTTTTGTCAAGTTGCAGTTGTGTTGTATTTTCTTCATGCTGTAAGCCACCTTGACCATAGTTTGAACTGTGGAAAGATGGCATACAAATAAAATTATGTATGTATGTATGTATGTATGTATGTATGTATGTAAATAAACCAGAAATAGGAACATCTACTTAGCTCTTGTACATGCGATGAGGCCATCAGTTATGCCCCCAGTTTTTGATACCTATTCCTGGCACAGCCTTATTATATACAGTATTTTGTTCCCTACTTTATCTTTTGAGAAGATACCATATCTTATATTTTTGTTAGTGTGCACATATCCAGTAGAGCTCTTCGGATCTGTTAAGATTAAAGGTAAAGGTAAAGGGACCCCTGACCATTAGGTCCAGTCGAGACTGACTGTGGGGTTGTGATGCTCATCTCACTTTATTGGCCGAGGGAGCCAGCGTACAGCTTCCGGGTCATGTGGCCAGCATGACTAAGCCGCTTCTGGTGAACCAGAGCAGCGCACAGAAATGCCATTTACCTTCCTGCTGGAGCGGTACCTATTTATCTACTTGCACTTTGATGTGCTTTTGAACTGCTAGGTTGGCAGGAGCAGGGACCAAGCAACAGGAGCTCACCCCGTCACGGGGATTCGAATCGCCAACCTTCTGATCGGCAAGCCCTAGGCTCTGTGGTTTAACCCATAGCGCTGGATGTTAAAGATCAGAGCAGGGGGCAGAACAGAACATAGGAAACCATCTTCTATCAACTCAGACCATTGACCAGTCTTTGAATTGTCTGCACTGACTAGCATCCTGCAGATACAGGAACGTGAACCTGGGACAGTGGCATACAAAGCGTGTGCTCTTCCCACTGAGCTAGGGCCATCCCCCCAATCCATCTATCTAGTTCATATGTAAATAACAATCAATGCATATACATGGAGAAGATATCCTGTGCACTGCTTCCTTCCTGCCTATTCAGGCAGTAAATGTGTATTGAGTTGCTGCTATTCCATAGCAACCATAAGATCCATTGTGAAACTGAAAATTGTATCAAGTTAAAAAAAAAGGATAATCATGTTTTAAAAGGTTTTTGTTTTGTTTTTTGTAAGGAAAGCATTGTTATCTGCTTACCAGCACACACACACAGCTTTGGAAGTCAATGTTGCAAGGTACATTGATAGGAGGTGAAGCTTGATGGTTGTGAGAAGTGATGTAACAAATGTCCATTTTTATCCATGAAGAGGTGGAGGGTGTGGTGTACCCTCTAGTCTTACCTCACACCACTTCCTCTGTGCTTCAGATGTATATACCAAGTGCTCAGCCAGATGGCTGACAGCCAGAACTTACAGTCATTGGAATTCTCTGCATCCTTTCCCCAGGACCCTCTAGTCTGGAGTCCACACATAATTAGGAGAAATTTCAAACACTTTGGCTTCTGTTACACACACTGCATTATGTAGCACTGACACAACTATAGAGAATACTTCTTAGAGCCTTTAATCATCAAGTAATATTTTGCCCCCTCTTCTTTACGTATAGGTCACTTCTTTGGCAGAATAAATTATGATCAGCCCCTTAGTTTAAGCGTAAAATTGAACAGAACTACAGTGTCACAATGCACTGTGTTCTCCCTGTCAGTATTTCCCTTTCATTAAATTGCCTTTGAAATATTTTACCCTCAACTACAGTATCTTTGTAGCCCAGCAAGGACATCATAATTTTGGAAGTCCTGTCTGTGCAGAAAAGAAATTATAAAGCCTCAAAAACCCAGCAGCAGCAGCAGCAGCAGCAGCAGCTTCTTCTTTAAAAAGAAAAAGGAAACCAAGATTTCATTACATTCAGTAGATAATTGGCAGAGAGCAGGAAACAGGATGAAATGCATTGAGAGATATCTGAATATGGAAAATTTACAATGGGATTTGTGTCAGTCACGTGTACTGGATTATAGTGGTAGAAAGGGATGATATCCAATAGGATACTCTAACAGTTAGTTTGGATCCTGGCCATTTGGGACTCCTGGAGTAGGCTAGGTAAGTTAGCTTGGTCACTCAAGTGCTGGATCTTGGGTCTCCCTGGCTTGATAAGAGTCCTCAGTTTGGAGGGCATGCCCCTTACCCACAGATCTCCCAGGGTTTACTCTGGCAAGCCCCAGGTAAGACTCAGGCTTGATCAATATCCCTTAGGAGATGTGTCAGAAGACCATTAAGTCCAGAGATTAAAATCACCACTGCAAAGAGGGACAAACATACCAGATGGATCCAAATGTCACTGACTAGAAGTGTTGAATTGAGAAGGGTGAGAGGCTGGGAGGAGGGAAATCTTGGGGAAAGGCCCCCAAAACAATGCTGACTAATGCCAAAATCTTGGAGGGGGGAATTCACGTTCTGTTTGCTGAGCAGCCAAGAAGAACAAAATCCACCAGTGCTTCAAGAGTTCTGGAGAAGTTGTTGAAGATATTGACTCCAAGTTTTAGCAGGAGCAACAGCAGTTTTATGGCACAAGGGCAGCTAGCCCATAACACTCTCTAGGCATGGTTGAAAAAAAGAGAGCCAAACAATAAATCTCTGCACAGTCACAAGGGTTCAACAATCCTAAGGAATAAAACACATGCACTGGACTATATAAAAATCAACATCTTAAAAGCCAGTTTATAAGAGCAAGTAATAAAACTCTAAGGTGAAATTGTACTCCATGTCTGTTTAACTTTGCAAAAAGGCCTGGCACTCAGTCTGCCAGTATGACTACAAACACTACTTTTTCATACTGCAAAATGTAATTCCTCTCCCAGGGTATTTCTCATGTATGTTTTATTCACAGATGTTTGTGCTCCAGGAATGAAAGTGTGTTTTGGTTACACATTAATTCTTACTTAGCCTGCAGTTCCAGTTCTGCACCCAAAGAAATGAACTGTAGCCTGTTCTAATTCCTTTTTGTGTGTGGTCTTGCATGTGATGTGGCTGTCACTTCCCTGCACCCCGGCCAGTGCTGCACATGTAACATTTGAAATGGGAATATTTAATTACACAGGCAGTTGACAATATTGTTTCCCATAGGTCTCAGGGTCTGACCCAAAGTTGCAAGGTCTTCTTCCCAGGGTCTCCAAGGGAGGAGCTAAATTTCAGGAATAGCAAAAGGATTCAAAAAGGAAGAAGTTCCCCATTCTAAGTTTAAACCACACACTGCTCTATGAACATACACATACTCTCTCACCTTCCCTGAATCTTCTGCCAGTCTCACTATCTCCTTTCTTTTTTTGTGATTGTGTGAAGTAGACATGGACACTTTGAGGATTTCACTTAGTTTGCACTTTTCAGTTAACAGACCTGATTATTCTCCAGTTTTTGTACTTTTCTGAATTCTGCAATACACCTATCAGCTCTTAGAGGTAGTTCAGAGAATTCTGCAATACACCTATCAGCTCTTAGAGGTAGTTCAGAGAACAAGAGTGGGTCTGGAGCAGGCTTCCTGAGCCTCGGCCCTCCAGATGTTTTGAGACTACAATTCCCATCATCCCTGACCACTGATCCTGCTAGCTAGGGATCATGGGAGTTGTTGGCCAAAAACATCTGGAGGGCCAAGGTTGAGGAAGCCTGGTCTGGAGCATCAGAGGACCACATGAAATCAAGGTGAGGGTTGCACGATCCTCAGCAATGATCTGTGGGAGAGGTAATGCAGATAGTTTGGGTGGAGGCATCATCAGCATGTGAATAAAACACGGCTCTTCCTCTGGTTCCTCCATCCCCTAAGAAGTGCCTATGCCCCTCTCACTGATGATTGATTTCTTATAAGATTTTAAAGAAAGATTGTTTTGTATTTTGTCTGGTGGTGTTATGCTGGCCTTCATGTTCTTATTGCTACTGTTTGAGTTGTTATATTACTCACCTTGATTAAATGCCTTGTTGTTTGATCCATGTACTTTATTCATCTTTTGTTAGCTTCCATTCAAGGGTTTTACCATAAAAGGTATAATATAAACATTTTAAATAAATAAATACATTGAAATCAGTCCAGAATATGTTAGTCATTGTCCCATTGCTTCCAAAGGGACTAAAATGCACCTGACTTCTTCTCAATCCAAACCACTGTCCACAGTTAGCAAATGTGAGAAGTCCTTTCCCCATCAACTCCCAAAATCTTCTGTATTCTGTATCATTTTTTTCTATCACTCACCAGCTTCATTATATCAGTTTGATGTATTTTTAGTCACCCTAGATCTTCATTTTACTCGTCTTACATATATATATATATATATATATATATGCTTTCGTAGATTTTCACGGGTACAGGAATGCAGGTTTTGGTGTCCTCGGGTGTCTTCCCGTGTAAAAGTTGGGGTGTCTAGGCGACGTTTCGACGAGGTCTCACTCGTCATCTTCAGGCTGGTGCTTTCGGCTTCTTGTTACTGGAACAGAGCGGGATCTCAATGTTTGAGTTCCTATAAATACTGTAGAGGGGGTGTGGTGTCTAGCCTCCAATGTTCTGGGCAGAGAGGAAGTTCCCAGGCTAGTGTGCCTTTTCTTCTTTTGTTCCTTAATTACTTGAGAGATACCTTGAGTGATTTCTTGAGTGATATCCTGAGTACCACTTAGGTGGGTCATTAGGTGTGGATTAGTTGCTAAAGTCTTTGTGTCTTGACCTCTTGAACTTTGTGAAGAGTTTTCCTGAGAAGATGGCTGTATTGCACTTAGTTGTGCTTTGGCTTGGCTTCGTGTATAGGGGCGAGCTGTGGTTTTGTGGCTTGTGTCAGCCAGATCTGTGTAGGGATTGCAGGGGGGTGCAGCATCCGGAGGTGCCACCATGGATTGGCTACTGGATGGTGTCAGTAATTCATCTGTGGAGAGGGTCTGGGTTTGGGTCTGGTGTGGTTGATTGGTGTTGGCGTTCTGTGTGCCTCTGGATCTGGTGTCAGTTTTTGTGGGGAGGGCTAATTTCCAGATGTCTGGCAAGCGGGATGTGTCGTCACGCTTGTTCATGTTGTGAGGGTGTTTCTCTATCTCGATGGCTTCCATGATTATTCTCTTGTGGTGATGTTCCGTGTTAAAGAGCAATTTGGAATCTGCAAAATTAATTTCGTGTCCTGTTTCTTTCATGTGTTGGAAAAGAGAGGAAGTTTTTTCTTCTTTTTTGACGGCATTCTTGTGTTCTGCGATACGTGCATTTATTCGTCTGTTTGTTTGTCCAATGTACGTGGCTGGGCAGACTTTGCAGGGTATTTCATAGATCCCTTGGTTTTCCAACTGGATTTTATCCTTGGGAACTTCCTCTCTGCCCAGAACATTGGAGGCTAGACACCACACCCCCTCTACAGTATTTATAGGAACTCAAACATTGAGATCCCGCTCTGTTCCAGTAACAAGAAGCCGAAAGCACCAGCCTGAAGATGACGAGTGAGACCTCGTCGAAACGTCGCCTAGACACCCCAACTTTTACACGGGAAGACACCCGAGGACACCAAAACCTGCATATATATATATATATATATATATATATATATATAAAAATCAGTAGATCAGTTTGGGTGTCATAATTTTTAAAGTCCTTGTTGCAGATGAAATCTCATTAAAAAGTGGGATGGAGACTTTTCTGCAGAGAAAAGAGAGAGAATGATATTTTATTGTACATTCCAAGGCAATTTGTAAATAAATATACCTTAGAAGTTGTAATTAACATTTTTATTAGATAAATGACTCGTGCTTGGTAAATTACCATGTATAAATATTCCATTAATATGCAGCAGAAACTTATCATAGTTTACAGCCATCAGCAGTGCAAACATATGTTCAGACACAGTGCCTCAGTGTATCCATATTTGAGGACTCCTTGGCAAACATATTGATGATTTAAGGATCTTAGAATTGCAAGGGGAAAGCAAATCTTTCAAGTGGCTTCAGTTTGATGGCAGGGTGAATTTGTTTGCACCCAAGAGAGGAAAGATCCATCATTGCCAAACTATTTTGTCCAATGCCGATCTTTACTTACTACTTGCTTGCCTGACATTCACACCAAGTAGTAGAAGCATCGAAAAGACGGAACAATGAACCAGCACAGTAAAAGAGGAGCCTGGTACTTAATCATCTGGTATCACTATAAACAATATTTAATTGTACTCCTTTGCAGTCAAAAACAAAAACCAAGCAACAAAAAGATCAAGCAAAACACATTTCAAAATAATTAAAATAGGAAAGACCAAAAGGCCCACAGCACTTCCCATGCTGCTTACAGCCAATCCATAAGACACTGGATAAGCCAGTTGCCCTGCCAGCAGATTTCCCCACCTCATGCCAAACCATAAATGTATGGAAGGGCTCACCAATATAGCTGATGGACAGTTGAGCTGAAGTGTGCCTTCTCTGGTACGATCAGGACTGTACTTTAAGGGTCCAATTGTACATTGACAGCCACATCTCCACCTGTCCTATACTTGATACCATATATCAGGAATGGAGCAGGAGGCTACAATTTGGGGGAAATGGCCTCACAGGCCAAATTTGAACCCCTGGTGGGTCAAGTTTGTCATGAGAGCCAGAGGTTGTCACCCCCTGGTCCAAAAGGCAGTGCTTTAGGGACCCAGCCAAATATTGACTGGATGGTATTCCAGAGCTTCAGAGCTACCACTGAAGTAGACTTTGCCTTTCAAGGCCACCCATCTCACAGCTTGGAGTGAAGGCATGACTCAAAGCCTAGGCAGGTTTATAAGGAAGCTCACACATCATTCCCAGTTGCTGTCCTATCTGGGCAGCTCAGCAGAACCAGGTTTGTTTAACTTCAGGAATACAGCGGTATACCGGTCCATGTGACTTCAGATCATCCTCCAGTCAAGTAATTGGAAGAAGAGAAGTCATGCTTTCATATAGGATGAAAATATGTCAATGAATGTTAACTATTCTTGTCAGTCTGGCCAATATGTAAATGGTGCATCTATTGTGTTGTAGATGTTTCCCTTTAACAATGCCCTGTGAAAAATTATATTAGGCCCCTCAAATTATCCGTTGCTTTTCCAAATTGCCCACAGAGACAGCCACCAACAGCAGTACTAAGTACCAAGACAGTAGTAAGCTAGCTTTATGGGAGCCAAGGATCAAATATTTTTTCACAGTTTTATGTGGATAGTTTCATGAAAATTGATCAGGTCTAAAAAGTCACAGTCCAAATGAAGCTAAGGTTAAAGATAATTTATACATGATATTCCTAATTTTATTCTGAGCCCTTTTATGACTGTGTGGGCCTTTATGACTTTAAAGAAATGTCAGTGGCAGCAAATGACATTGTACTGAATAATCTAGTTATGAGGGGAAAGACATTTAAAACTATTCCATATCAGCTTTGCTCTGTTCTGCTGAGCATACAGTTTTAACCTACACAGCTGTCCAAAATGCCTACTTGTATTTTGGAAGGCAGTTCATGGTTGCTAAACTAACTGAAGCATTTCCAGGCACCAGCTCTGCTCATTTTCTTTGGGTTCTTTGGTAAAATGGCTTGTGCTTCCCCCCCCACCCCGTCACCCCCATTCTGCAGCTATCATGGCTGCTATGTTGTTTTAGATGCTGCTTAAAACATTTTCTAAAGAAAATTCAGCAAGTCTATTCAGAAAGGTAATTAAACCAGGCATACTTGTTTTTTAATATTTGCTGATTTTATCCATGTTTTATATCATTTTATGTACGCTGCTTAGAGGTCTTTTTATTAAGTGATTTATAAATGTTTTAAAATAATAATAATAATAACATTTCAGCTTCCATCACAAACAGTAATACAGTGGTACCTCGGGTTACAAACGCTTCAGGTTCCAGACGCCTCAGTTTACAGACTCCATTAACCCAAAAATAGAACCTCGGGTTAAGAACTTTGCTTCAGGATGAGAACAGAAATTGTGTGACGGCGGTGCGGCTGCAGCAGGAGGCCCCATTAGCTAAAGTACCTCAGGTTAAGAACAGTTTCAGGTTAAGAATGGACCTCCAGAACAAATTAAGTTCTTAACCCGAGGTACCACTGTAATTGCATGAGGCAGGAGAGCAAGGCCATATTCACTCATCCCACCTCCACTGCCATGCCCTGTGCTGATGCCTCCTTCATTCTTTCTGAGAGGATGCATGAAGGGGGGGGGGGAGTGGACCAATGCGCATTAAGCAACCCATGTAAGTTGAAACCACAAGTGCTCAAGGATCCAGCTCATGAGGACAGTCTATAGGGAGACACATTCTACTGCATCTCTGAAACCGCTTGTCACAATAGATTATGGGACAGTGCAGGGCAGGGTCCAAGGACAGCCCTGCCACACAGCAGCTTCTGGCGGCATCGTGGAGACAAGATAGATGAATGCTTGAATTGGTGTTTGGATGGTGTGGCAGGGTGGCGGTGAACACCATTTGGGCTTTGCTTCTGGCAGCAAAGTGCTTTCAGTTGGCTCTGTTGGAACTTGGCAAATGTAGGAATATGTGATTGTTAAACAAAAAGGGACGCAGGTGGTGCTGTGGTCTAAACCACAGAGCCTAGGGCTTGCCAATCAGAAGGTCAGCGGTTCAAATTCCCGCGATGGGGTGAGTTCTTGTTGCTCGGTCCCAGCTCCTGCCAACCTATCAGTTTGGAAGCACATCAAAGTGCAAGCAGATAAATAGGTACCGCTCCGGCGGGAAGATAAACGGCGTTTCCGTGCACTGCTTTGGTTTGCCAGAAGCGGCTTAGACATGCTGGCCACATGACACGGAAAAACGCCGGCTCCCTCAACCAGTAAACTGAGATAAGCGCCGCAACTGCAGACTGGACTTAACGGTCAGGGGTCCTTTTACCTTTACCTAAGTTTTAAATAAGAATGAGTTCCTTTCGATGCCCACTTTGGATTATTTCTTGTGGACAGAGCTGCTACTATTATTGAACATGCATTCAGCATTAAGGGTGCACTAAGAAAAGACAATTAGCACCATCCTTGTCCAAACTTGGGCATACAGTCTCCAATAGATGGAGAAGGCTGGTGATATTGACAAGGTGCAATGGGTATATTTAAGGAGCCAACTTCTAGTAGCCAATGTCCCTTCATCCCTCAAATAAAATATTTGAGAGGGCTGCCCCCCCCCCAATTGTTGGACATTGCTATTCAAATGGTATGTGTGTGCCACATCATGTGATTGGTTATGCAATGTGGCATCTACCTGAAAACACCCCCCCCCCAATATTTTATACAAGGCACCCCTGGCAATTACTAGGTAAAATGAGGTTCAGTGATAGCTGCACATCATTCTCCCAAAGTAAAGCTTTTCTACCAAGCTTAGGTCCAGTTTCCGAATAAGCCTTTTGCAGTATATAGAACATATTTGCAGTATACAGAAGATATTCTGAAGAATTCAGTTTCAAACCCGGGACCACATCAGCAGGGTACTGTTAAAGCAATGTATGCAGTTTTAGCATGGCTATTCCTGGGATTGGGAGGAGGGAGCTGCAGCCCTTGTCTTGGAGGTAACAGGCGGGATGAGCACACAGTTCTGGCATGTATACAATAATTGTTATAAATGAACCCAGAACACAAATATTAGTCATTGCATTGATTTATTGGAGTGAAACAAAGAGATTGCAACATGCAATATTTTCTTAGAGTTTCTAGGGACATTACTTCAGTTGCTAATAAATAAAGCCATGTTCAAGAGTTCCCAGTATTACCCTTTTTAATTTGGTTATGTATTATACAGGCCAAGAGACGGGGAGAAAAATTAGCCTTTTGTCATTAATAGCCAAGGCTGCCATTCTCTGAATCAATGCAGCACCCAAAAGGTTTTCCAGATGTTTATTTCAAAAGTGACTGCTTTTCTGTATCATAATTGTGTTCATAGCTGAGTAAACAGCTTCACAGGTGCAAGGGATCCATATACTTTGTGAAGATGTAAGAAAACATTGCTGAGATCCCAAGCAAAAACAGGGGGAGGAGAGCATGAAAGAAAATCTATAATTTCCCTGTTTCATAAGCAACAGTTGATTAGTCTGAAAACCAAACACTCTCACATTCATATGTACAACATTTCATTTAAAGCATGAGAGTACTTGAAAATGGTTAAGAAAAAGTGGCATCCTGCATACCCTTGGTGATTTCTTTGGGATGTGTTATAAAGGACACACTCCTCATACTTCATGCACTGAAGTGAATTTATTTTACCTGCGGCAAAAGAGGGCTAATGCCCATCTGTCTTAGACTTAGGTGCAAATGAACTATACCCTTTTTGTGGGCAGATCAAACTAACCAAAAAAACCCACCATTTTGCACCTGTAAAACTCATCAAGACGCTGTAGATCATTGAAGCTTGTTGTCAGAGTCTAGTATGGGTAAGAAACAGGTGGCATTATCCAGAACATGGGTAGGCAAACTAAGGCCCGGGGGCTGGATATGGCCCAATTGCCTCCTAAATCCAGCCCGCGGGTGGTCTGGGAATCAGCGTGTTTTTACACGAGTAGAATGTGTGCTTTTCAAATACATCTCTGGGTTATTTGTGGGGCCTGCTTGGTGTTTTAACATGAGTAGAATATGTGCTTTTATTTAAAATGCATCTCTGGGTTATTTGTAGGGCATAGGAATTCGTTCATTCCCCCCCCCAAAAAATAATAATAATTCGGCCCCCCACAAGGTCTGAGGGACAGTGGATCAGCCCACGGCTGAAAAAGTTTGCTGACCCCTGGTCCAGAAGGTGGCTCGGGTACCCATTTCTTAGGGCCCACGGCTGGATCGGCCCACGGCTGAAAAAGTTTGCTGACCCCTGGTCCAGAAGGTGGCTCGGGTACCCATTTCTTAGGGCACCAACACCAGCTAAAGGCCCATCACACCAGAAGTGCTACCATTTCTACTGCTGAATTCTAACATGATAGTGGTGATTCACCAGGTAGGAAATGTACACACTGCAGTCAGCCAGGGATCACTTGTCACAGTCCTAAGAAAATGTGCCTCTTCCTTGATAGTTCACGGAATAATTTGAATTTCCTGCTTGATCATTTCACCTCCTTCAACCTTACACATATTGTCCCTTTTGTTATTTCTGTCTTGCACAAATTCTCTTTCCATCAGAAAACCTGCATTTTTCTATTGCAATACTAATGTTGCCATTGAAAATGTAACCCAGGAGTGCCAACTTGGCCCCGCAACTGTGGGTGTCTGGGGCTGTGGGTGCCATGCAGTGTGCATGGCTCTGGCACCGAAATTTGTGGGCCCCTTCATAGCGAATATTGTGGGTGCTCGGGCACTCAGTGCCCAGGGAGTTGGCACCTATGATGCAACCAATTAATGAATGGCTATTCTGCTCCTCATTGTTAAAACAACAGTATTCCTAATTCAAGCAACATAATTCTATTTTCATTGCACTTCACAGTGAAAAGGAAATATAGGTAACTTGTAAAAACCATCAAGTTTGCTAACAAGAGAAGACTTGCCTCCATCATGAGTGAAGCCAGATCGAGATGCTCAGCCTCACTCCCTTGTCTCATCGGCTCTCAGTGGTAGCTGTAGCTTGGCCATACCATCTGCTAGCAAGGGAACATTTCCTGCATCATAAGCCTAGTGAAACCCAGTTCCACAGTTCCACACCCATGCCTCAAAGGACCTCAGTAGGAGCTTTTGCAAGTGAACTACAAACCAGCTGACACTTGGTTTCATCATTAACTAAATGAGATCCAGCTCCTCCAGCACCTCAGATATCATCTGTGGTCCTGCTTGCCGGTTGACACAAAGAAAACCAAGAATGAGTATAAAGGATGGAGTCCAAATGAACCTGCTCCCATGTTATTTCTAATATGATGTCATCGTGCTTTGAGAGCCTCTTGGGGTTTCCATGTGCTCTGGCTTCCTTCATGGTGTTTTGTTGCAGCAGAAGCGGTTTAGTTATGCTGGTCACATGACCTGGAAAGCTGTCTGTGGACAAACACCAGTTCCCTTGGCCTGAAAGCAAGTTGAGCACCACAACCCCATAGTCACCTTTGACAGGACTTAACCATCCAGGGGTCCTTTACCTTTTACCTATCAAGTGGAGTATAAATGCTTGAAAGAAAGAAACACTGCTCCAATGTAACTACTTTGGCATCTTTTAAAAGTAATGGAGTAATTAGAAGGAGACTTATCAGCAAGTTCCATATTTCTTGCCTATATTTACAAAGATGTGATCAGCAGTGTTATTGCCCAGTTGTCTTCGGTTGTCTGACATGTTCAAGGGTTGTGTGTGTGGAATCCTTTCGAATTCATTGAGTGCTCCACTTTTCATCTTTTCCACTAGCATTGTGTCATTGTGCTCCAATGATGTGTCATTAGCTACAAGGATATATTCCTTTATCGTTTCAGAGGCTGCAGAAGCCTTCTTGTGTGTCTACCTAGTATCTGGGCAAAATGCAAGAAAACTACTGTTGCATGCTGGTGAACACTGACTGAGAATCCCCACGAACATCTGATTTGATCTTTTCAAGCTGGACTTCACCAAAATCATGTTACCAACCCCGCTCAAGATGCCAGAGGGGGATACTGCAGAGAAATCAGCATGTAAAGTTTTGTAATGATGTTCATCATTTCCAATGTGTGGTGGTCTGTTATGAGTGGGGAACCAGCTTGTGTCAAATTAGAGAAGAGTTGAAAAATGTGCAAAACACCTTGCTTTTAAGACTTAACAATGATCACAGTTTCCCAGACTGGAGGCATGAAGCGTCATTGCAAACTCTGTGCTGCTAACCAGCTGTTCCCAGCATCTTCATTTGTCATTGTTCTTGGCAATGTACAAATTAATTTGCTCTGGCAAAGATATAATGGCAAATCATTATTAGAGTTGCTGGATGCAGTCTAGGCTAAGATACAGTCTAAGGACCACAGTAACAGACAAACAATATAAAATGTTTCCAACAATTCTTCCCTCACAGCATCTGAAAGATCACAGAGAAACTGCACCAGTGTGCAGCCTCATTTGTAACCTGCATAGCTACTATCTGAGTTGTTCCTTGGCCATGCTAAATTATGACTAAGAGGCAGTAGCGATTGGTAGGGCAGTGCAGGCAAGGCGCTGCTGCTCACCTGCTTTCTGAACACTGAGCATTGCTGCTGGTTCCTGAGAGGGAGAGGGGTGAGATGCAGTGCCAATCTGATGCTCCTGCCATCACACCTGCACTGCACCTTCCTTCCAGCAATCTGCCTTCTCCCTCTCAGGAACAGTCAGTGATGCTCAGTATTCAGAAGGCAGGTATAAATCGCTGCCCAACTTCCACCACCCCACTGACTGCTACAGCCAAGAGATGAAACAACGGGAGCCGGTTTAGACGGTTTATTGTAACAGCAAAATTGTGACACTAGTGCTGCTTTATTAGGGCTACTCTATCTCGCCTTGCCTCTAGGGACGATTAGTTACAGGATTATGCTATGCCAGTTTTACCTGGGCAAAACCCAAATCAGTGCAAGGCAGACAGTGAAACCCAATGGATTAAAAGCACAGATTAAATCCTGGGAGAATAAAATGATGTTTTCCTGCTGCCTACAATATAAGCAAAGAAGTTTCAGGATGCCACAACTAAGAAGACCCTCTCTCCAGTTACCACTTAACTCATTCCAGATACTTGGTATACAGAGAGTTGATCGGCAGGCCGATGCTGCTTCAAGTCACTGCTGTGTCATGGTGGAATAGGGATAAGGAGATCACTCTACCTGTGCAAGCGTTTCTGCTTGCCCGATGGAAAAATCTCCCCTCTCATCCTGGCTGTTCTGGGGGTATTCTTAACCCTTTAGAGCAGATTTGTGGGGAAGCTTGGGAGAAGAGGGGAGAAAGGTCTGTCCCTGAGTGCCACCTCAACAGCATGCTGGCATTCACCATCTCTTAAGACAGTGCTCCCCCTCTTCATTTCCTTCCCTGAATTCCTCATTCCCATGGCATTGCTCAATGGTTTTCTCCAATGGAAACTTGCTTGCCTCTTTCTGTGTCAGCCTAGCTTAGATCTTCCTGCATCACTTCATTATCTTCTTTAGACTATCAATGTATGTTTGTGTGTGATTTTTGTTGGCTCTTTTGCAATATTGCATTACGTGCAATATTTTACAAATTCGAGATGATCAAATTCATGCTTTAAAGAATCAGAAATGTGTCAGACAATGGCTGTGGTATACCACTGTGTGGATTCATCTTGGACATTAAGAGTGATAAAAATAATTGTTTTCTTCTCTTTTATGCTCTGGAACTTGTTAAAGCTTAAGTTCTTGGGGGGAAATTAGTTAATTACCCTCTTTATGTCAGTGGTGCAAAGCATTAGGAAATATCAGCTCCCCTCAGGAAGAAGTCAAAGAAGGAACAATTAGGATATTTAACGCATTTGTTCATAATGCCTCGTGATATTCAAGTACAGTAGCCAGGTTGCATTTCAGTGTATATTAATTTTTGTATTCCTAACAACTATCTGTGTGAAAGGGAAAACAAACCACAAGGTATGCAATTTTGATATGCTCCCAATGCAACTAAAATGATCATTCCTTGCTAATAGAATTAGGCTTCATAATCCCAAGAAAAATCAGAATGTTAGATGTGAAATGCAGTTAACCTTATTTTATTCAAGTATTCTTAATAGGGATTTCCCTACAATTGTACTCAACAACTGCTTTTTAATTTTAGAAATAAGACTTAATATTTAAAGTTACCCTTTAATGCTCACTTGAAAGCACTGATTGAATACTAAGCCCAACAGCTCAGTGTATCACATCTCTATTAAATTCTCTTGCTTTTTTAAAAGATAAAATAAACTTTCTTCCCCTTCCTCTAAATGCAAATCTTTCTGTGTAACACTGTGCCTAATCTACTACAACTAATTAATCTGTTTGAGCTGATGAAATGTTACCTCTGCATTTTTTTTTTGTTCCTTGTATACAATTATTGTAACAGTGGTGAATAAATCAATATTCCCAATCCAACTGTAAAAAACAATCAAGAAAAGCAGTGCTTCTCAGGGAAAAAAACACCAAATAATATTTATTAACTCTGTCTCAATCCACAGCAGAGCCTGATCCCATTCAAGCATTTTCTGCAAGTGTAATAAGCAAACTCAGATACACGAGGAAAGTGGCACATGCCAATAATTTCACCATTTTACACTGCAGAGTAATTGAAGGATTTAATGAGAAACAAACCAATAAAAATAAATAGACCATGTTAGAGGAGCAGAAACTGATCTGAAATGGAAGTTGCTCCATTGTGAGTTTTAGGGCTACCTCCCCCCACCCTCCATGGTATGGCCAGGAAAAGAAATTGTGTCAAGGATATTGTCTGTTTATATATATATATATATATATATATATATATATATATATACACACACACACACACACACACACACACACACACACATGTTTTACATTATGCAATTTGATTTCTAAAGGAAGGCGAAGATCACTTTGTTTAAAATCTAGATTAGATTCTGCATTTGGAAGCCATCCTACCATCAATCCCTCCAGATCTCTTCATTTCCCACTGATTTTACATGATGGATAGGGTAGGTGAAGTTAGAAAGTGCTTCTGTATTATCGTTATTTATACATAATTCGGAAAATTCTAGCCCTTTTACTGATGGCATGTGACACATACTGGTATTTGGAAGCACCTATAAATCACCCCCTATACAAATAGATTTCAGATTACAAATGGACTTCAATGCCCTAGAGCCATGCTTAAATTTCTATGGGAAATGATTATCCCTCATATACAGCATACGCAGGGATCGTCTCGCAAACATATATTCTCAAAGCATGTGGGATGGGTGCGATGCAATGGTGCTTGAGCCCACCCCCTGACAATCCCCTGACAATCCCACACACAATGTTTTCTCCCCTTAGCTTGGTTTTACTTCTTTGCTGAGGCAAAATGGCTTGGGAAGCACTTAGAAGAAAATAGGGCTAACTAACCCTCTGCCCACCAATTCTACCCTGTAAATACCCCACCCCTTTCTTAAGAACAAAACAAAAAACAACCCATCCATAACAAAAGCTGAACCAAGTACCGAGATTTTAAGTCTTTTTTCCAAAGTTTGAGTGGCTATTTCCATAAACAGGGCAGTTTTGTTAGACGTTATGGACTAGTATTGCCACCCATCCACCCTTTCACTGTATTCATTTTGCAGCAGGATGCTTCAGTCAACACTAGGAAAGAACAAGCAAAGCTCCATGCAACCTGCGCAACACCATCTTCCCTTTTTATATTTAATGGAATTTCCAAAGTGCCAAACCATGAGCATGAGAGGCCAACATGCTGCAGCTCTGAAGGAAGGAAACATACAATGACTCTGGAGAGTCATTTCACTTCCAAGATTACTTAAGCCACTGCCTATAATATTTACCAATCCAGGCAGCACAAAGTTTACTATCCTTTAGCTCTGGATAGAAGCAGTGGCAAAGCGAAGCCTTTACATACCTGAATCCTCAATATTACTGCATAGCTGGTGTTTTATGAATGAGAAGGGACGCAGTAGCCAGGAAGTAGAGGGGGGGGGAACCAGTTTGTTTTTCATCCCGTTGTTATCAGGGCTACTTCCCACCATATGCACAATTGAAGATGTTCAGCTGTAATAAGTTATTGCTCTGTGTGGCACTTAAGGGGAAAGAGGAGAGGGCAGGGTCAAAGACCAAGTGCAGGGAGGTCCTTCCCTAGACAGCAAAGGGCCAGCCTCAATGTACAGGTCACCAACCCTTTGATAAGATCTTTGAAGTATTCTCTCGAAGAGTATTGACTGAACAAGGCATTTATTCCAGATCAAGTTGAGAACGTAGGCCTTTTATTAGTTTAAATGCACAAATCAATAATATTCTGCAGTCTGATAAGGCAGTGCCTAGGGTATGGCATGCAATACCCTTCAAATCACCATCAGGCTAAACTGTTGGCAGTTTAATAGTTTAGCATTCTGTAGTACTGCTTAGTCATGTGTTTTTTTCACTAGTATGGTTTTTCGACAGACTTATACCCAAGCTGCCCAGTTCAAATATGCACTGACCCAAGGCTGAGGTTGCCATGTGGTAAAAGCTGAGATGGCCATGACTTTACAAATTAATTGTACAACGTCCTTTAAACTGTGGTCTCCATCAAAGGTGTGTGTGATTAAATCCCAATGCAGTATCTATATGTCTATATGGCCTAAATTTTAAAGCAGGAAATGCACAAATTAGGGCTAAGTCATATTCAGTGGTGACATTGCTAGCAAAATTTAATGTACACTCATTTTCTTATTTCATTAAGCAGGCAGATATTTTTCACCCAGTTGTTTGTGATGTGTTGCAAACAATTCGAAGTTATTTGTTTTATAAAATCTGTAAGTTTTCTTCTATTTCCTATCCTGATAAAATTTCTGGGAGCAGCCCATTCTCAAATGTTATTTTCTTGTGCAAGCCAGTGCAAATTATTACACTTGGCATTGTGAATATTCTTTTTCTGAGTCATAGCACTTGCACACACACACACACACACACACACACACACACACACACACAAACACGATTGGTGGGTGCACAGTGCCAGCATAATTAGTCTTTTTTTTTTTAATGAAATGGAACCTAGATATATTCCACAGTGGAGTGCCAATAATAGAATTTAAGTGAAAGTAATTTCAAAGTGCAACAGTAGTTTACATATTAGTTATTGTATAATGGGGGAGAGGAATGCTCTGCCATTCTAGGTTAAATGCAATTAACATCCAGGCCTTTTGCAGGACTCTTGGGAAGAAATGATTGGTTTGGCAGGTTATTTCTCAGATTTTGATATTTCAAAAAAGAGAAGGAAACATATTATTTTAAGAATGCAGCATCGCTGGGATAATATTCTCACATGCTGCACTTTAAAGTCTTCGACAAAATACACTTATAAAAAATCGGGAATATTTACTCATTAATTATTACTCAGAAGCTCAATTATGAGTTTGTATATGCCACTTGTATAATACCATGTATGAATAAAATATGGTGAATTTGAGTGTCAGACCTTTTCATTTAGCATTAAACCTCTGCCACTGAATCTGTGGAAAGATTACTTTGTATGGGGCGGGGGGGGGGGTGCAGGGATAAGCATACCCCTAAACATTTTGTGAATCTAAGTTTGACCTCATTGAAGGCCAGTATTTCAATATGAGTAGGAAAATGAGAGTACTCCAAACATTTTTTAGGGGGGGGAAAGCACTGGCTTTAAGACAAAGATAGATAGATAGATGATAGATAGATAGGAAGGAAGGAAGGAAGGAAGGAAGGAAGACACAATTCTGTAATAATAAAATGATTCTTCTGTTTCATATTGACAGATTTATTTATATTTTTATACAGGTGTACCTTTCATCCAATAATTAAAAAGGGAGACTTCACTAGAAAACCATAAGGTCTTTTTTATGAGAGAGTTGTTAGAAAGCAGTTAAACGTACCAAAAAGATACTCATTTTGTAACCACATAATTGTTTTCTGTTTACTATAATTGACATCTCAATTTATAGTAGGCAGCTTCAGGTTCCTTCATTTGTTTGTCCTCCCCCTCCCCTTTTTTTAACATTTCGTGCTTTAATATGCTATGCAAGAACCTATTGGACAATGCCCAGCAAAATATAAGAACATTTAAATAACAATGTTTATAGTACTCAAGAATGTTTAAAGTCCTATGCATTCATTACTTCAGAAATACTTGCAACTGTGTGGTTAAGGTAGGATAATACTATTGTCATCCCGATAGTGCAGATCAGAAACTGAGGCTGAGAGAGAGGCTTGACTAGGAGCACCTCATGAACATATAGCTGAGGTGAGATTTGACTCAGAGACTCCTCAGACCACAACTACTGCAATCCATTGTTCTCATTAGTAGATTAGGTTTATTGAATGTTTTTGTACCAGCTGACAGGGACACTAATTATTAAACCTTTTATTTGAATGATTAATCTTCCCCATGTGGCAAATGAAAACAGTCTCCCCACCCCCACCCCAGTGGTGTAGTGGAGCAGAGACAAAGCACCATCAATTATTTCACAGGACAGATTATGATGTCATCTCCTCAAGTACTATTTGCTAATCCTCTGCAAATTAGCAAATTTAGCATTTCCTGGAGAGAAACCCATCAAAAGCAGAGGGCGAGGTAGGTTGCAGTAGACCAGGCTTCCTCAGCCTCGGCCCTCCAGATGTTTTGAGACTACAATTCCCATCATCCCTGACCACTGGTCCTACTAGCTAGGGATCATGGGAGTTGTAGGCCAAAAACATCTGGAGAGGCGAGGTTGAGGAAGCCTGCATTAGACAGCATGGTTAAGGGTTAAGAGTATAACTGCCACTTTTATTAAACAATAAAAACAACAACCAGAGTCTCTTTATTATGTTTAACCCAACTATCACAAAATAGCAAGCAAGCTTTTGAGTCCACCAGAACACTTCATCAGGCTGGATGTTAAGCAAAGCAGGAGCAATTGGGAGTAAGAAGAAGAAGAAGAAAAGCCATAATATCCGCAACTGGTAAAATCACCATCATGATTTAGTCTTTGAAGGGGGATGGCTGTGGGGGTCGTCAAGAAGTGCACTTCAAAACCCACCTCTACAGCACTTTAAGGTATAAAATTGAGCATTGCAACCACCAGAGGAATCGGCATGATTGTTGCAGCAAAAACACTGAGTCCTGCAGCACTTTAAATATTTAACAAAATTCACGCTAGCACGAACTTCAGCAAATGCATATCAGCAAATAAAACACTATAAATGCCCGCCTTGCCCTGACTGCTTATCTGCCTGCTTGGTGACTACTGTTTCTGCCATTGCTTCCTCTGACTGGGAAACAAAGTGCCTTACATCCAGGTGACTGAGATAAAGGAAGAATGCACTGATTTAATCTATGACCCTTAGCTTTGTTTCTCAACTGGAGGAGATGGCAGCAGTTGTGAGTGAGGGGCACAACTGATAAATTAATCTTCTGTTGGCTGGGCATTAAGAGACAGAGTTCATCACATTTACAGCTGATATGTTAAGTGTGCCTGCAGTTCCAGATATTAATTAATTTCAATAGCAAGACTTCTACATGGGGCTGCTTCCTAAGCCACTGTATTGTACCAATTATTAATGTAAAGTAAATGCTGTTCCTGGGACTGCTTTTAAAATATGCACATATTTATATTCTTTATAAGTGACTGCATTTCATTGTGGTGTGGCTTTTGTTTTGTTTTCCCCCCAGTAAACTTTTACTTTGTGGCATCCCACTAAAATCCTTGGAACAACGTGACCAGTAAGAATGTACTATGTGAGAGTGAAGAACCTGAGAAATGGCCATTAATTTGTAGACAGGGAGAATGTAACTTGATGATTTCAACTTTTGCATGCTTCTGAGCTCTCTGGGCTTCTCGTATATCCTCCACCCTTCATGAGGCCTACAGGGTTCCTATGATCATCTCTAATATTTTAAGGACAGAATTATGACTTTGGAGAACTGAAATGAGGCTCTTGTGCATTCTTTTTCAGTATATGTGGGAAATGAAGATATCAGGCATGTAGTAAGTAACAAAAGACTCTGGTCCATGTGTGCAAATGTGATAGGGAGAAAATTATGTTATGAGAATGGACATAGTTATCAATCATGTGGCATGCCAAATCCTTGATGGTGAGCTAAGTAAGGCACCTAATGCCGGTTACTGAGTCCCGATGACAAGTCAGCTTTGCATTCCACACACCCCCCGACCTGCTACAGTGTGAGCTTACTCATTTTTAAAATCCTAGCAAGAAACACATTTTCACAGACTAGAAGAAAAGTGGAAAGAATACCTGTGAGGAAAATTCTCAGGCAGTTTGCATGAATAGTGTTGTCTAAAGGTAAAGGTAAAGGTACCCCTGCCTGTGCGGGCCAGTCTTGACAGACTCTGGGGTTGTGCGCCCATCTCACTCAAGAGGCCAGGGGCCAGCGCTGTCCGGAGACACTTCCGGGTCACGTGGCCAGCGTGACATCGCTGCTCTGGCGAGCCAGAGCCGCACACGGAAACGCCGTTTACCTTCCCGCTGGTAAGCGGTCCCTATTTATCTACTTGCACCCGGAGGTGCTTTCGAACTGCTAGGTTGGCAGGCGCTGGGACCGAGCAGCGGGAGCGCACCCCGCCGCAGGGATTCGAACCGCCGACCTTTCGATCGGCAAGTCCTAGGCGCTGAGGCTTTAACCCACAGCGCCACCTGCGTCCCCATATTGTTGCGTCCCCATAGTGTTGTCTACGTGCTTATAATTCACACAAATATACCGACGTTTTATAAAACTTTGCGTTTCAATAAAAATAACCTTTGGGGATAGGTTTCAGAATCTGCTGCAGCTAGGAATACTGGTGGCCATACCTGAGCTACGGCCATGCAATCCACAAGCTTTGCATACAAGAAACCCCAGATTCAATCCTGGCACCTACAAACAGAGGAAGAAGAGGGCAATATTATTAGACAAAGCGAGATGGCTGCTTGATTCAGCAAATGCTGAGGGGCAAGGAGCAGTGTCAAGGTGGAGCAGGACAGGATCTGTCCTGTCCTAAATTAGTCTGCTGCCCTCTGAGGCAGAGGTCATTGTCCCATTGCCAATGTTGAAAATTCAGCTGCCAGACTGGTTGTCTTTTGTACCTAGAATGGTACCCAACATCTTGCCTTTCATTTCAGGTAGAAAAATGTCCTGGGCCAGTACTGGTAGGTAATGAGAATGACCTCTGCATGAAACCCTGGAGAGCTGCTGTCAATCACAGGACACTGTAAGAGTCTTGATGGACCAGCGGCCTAACTCAGTATAAGGCAGTTTTCTATGTTCATATACGTCCAGACTCACTACACTTGATCTTAGCCAAAAGACTTCACCAACTGATGCTGAGCAAAATGTTGGACCTCCAGCCTATACAGTGGTATGTTGGGTTACAGACGCTTCAGGTTACAGACGCTTCAGGTTACAGACTCCGCTAACCCAGAAATAGTACCTTGGGCTAAGAACTTTGCTTCAGGATGAGAACAGAAATTGTGCAGTGGCAGCGCGGCGGCAGCAGGAGGCCCCATTAGCTAAAGTGGTACCTCAGGTTAAGAACAGTTTCGGGTTAAGAACGGACCTCCAGAACAAATTAAGTTCTTAACCCGAGGTACCACTGTAACTCCGAGAAGTCAAATGAAGGTTTGCCTGGCAGATTGGGACAAGGTATCACTGGTTTAGTAGCTCCCTTTTTAGCCACAATTTTACCCGAAAGGGTTCCCAATGAACAGGGTGACAAACAGGGTGAAGCAGAATATCTAAGTGCACACAATCACAGTGTGACCTTATTACCCTCAACAGCTTCACCCTTGTCCTTTTAATTATCCCAGTGACTTGAAATGTTTTATACTGTGATGCCAATAAAGGTATTTGATTTGATTTGATTTGATTTGATTTATGTCCATACCCAGAATGTGTGCTTCCAAAACAAGGTACCCAAGTTAAATTGTTGGAACTGGGATCTCACACCAGGTATGGTTTTCTCAGAAAGGCAAGGGATAGTAGGATGTCAATGTCAATTGAGAGGCAATTATTTCTTGAGTGCCAATGAAGAAGTAACTAATGAAAGATTTGTATAGCTCTGTTTTTCCACCAAGTAAAAACAATTCAATAAATGAATCTCACCTCACTATATATATATATAATTCAGTGCAAGCTTCCAGATAATTTCCAAGAACTCCATAATACCTTATGGAGATATTGCCCTTGAGTAGCAAGCAAAAGTTCAATTTCTCCCAACATCTGCCCAATGTGATATCTTCATATTGTTCTTCAGTGTGCCCTCAAATACCGCATAGCTTACTCACCTGAGCAAATGCTGCCATTGTGACATTCTTCTTCTTTCTGTGATAATTCCCCTACACCTGCTCCTGTGGATTTAACCTTCCACAGAACATATTCATGCCCTGCATGTTCTTAGCAGCTGGGGACGATCAAAGATTTATATCACTGCATTTTTAGTGCCCAGATTTGTTCTCTTATCTAAAAGGTGAATTAAGACTCCAGGAAAAGATCCAGCAAACCTATAAATCTGCAGCCAAAAACTCTTCCCCTCCATCCTATGGAAACCTTTGATTTTTTTCTATTGATTAATAACTATCTCTTTGATAGAAAGAGGCCAGAACTGAAACCACACTCCCAACACTTCTGCAAGTTCATTGTGCTCGAGACTAAATTAGGCTGTGATTTTTATTAATATTTTAAATTGTGGCTCTCTGCTCTTACCTTGTTAACCTTCACAACAAATTCGACATTAGATTATTGCTGTTGTTATTTTGCAGAGGTGGAATTATGCAGTAGTGACTTGCACTGAAGCTGGAACACAAAGAATGCTCTGCTCCTTGGTGTAAATCTACCGTTCTGTCTATTGGACTGCAGAGCTCTCAATCAGTTAATGAGACAATAAACTGCATTTGAAAATTATCAAAGGGGAGAGAAAAATTTCAGTGAAATTTCTCCTGGAGAGGATGCAGGGTTTTTCTTGCATCTCACTTTCAAGGTGACCAAGTCGTGTTTGTGAGTATCCTTTCTATCATCTACAAACCTTCCTGGGTACTTGCACTTCCTGAAACCACATGACATCATTGCCTGGGTTTTTCTGCCTAAGAGCAGAAGGCAGGGATGCTTCCGACTGTGTGCCTCACTGCTGTTTGTTGTTACTGTATTTTTTAGGTGATTTTTTTCCCCTTTCAGTTTTGGAGAAATGTTTAATTGGAAGTTAAATACACACCACCCATGGACACATTGTAACAATAAAGTAAGCTCACTCCTGTACCCACTCTCACTGAAAATATTTCTTTCATGTCAACACTTTGCTAGCTAGCTGCAGAAGCAATCCATTCTGGAGAGGCTTTCAGCTCACCTCTAAAAAGAGGCTGTCCTTCAGTTTTCACTCAGCCTTCCAAAAATGAAATTTGTGCAGAAGTTACAGGGACCAATGTGGATTCAAACTCTGCTAAATGTGAGGGTATGCTTCATTTTATGAATAAATGCTGCTGCTGCTACATTATCCTAGAAGTCTTTTAAAGAAATTTATGTGAATAGAGCACAACTGTCAGTCTATGAATCTAAGCTGAATACTTTCACATTTCAGTTTCAAAAGCACAAGATTGTGCTTTTGAAAGGACATGGATATGATTCCCCCCCAAACACTTTTAATTGTGGGGATAATGGCTTTTTAAAAATTCCACCCATTGTCATTCCCTGTTTATGGATGGATTTGTGCAATTATTTTCTTCTAGCCCGTGCTTTTACTTGAATTAGTCACGTGACCCCAGCAACCTGAAAATCATGCAGTGAACATTACAATGCAAGGAAGCTAGCTAGATGTGCTTACATGAGGATATCAGTGATTCTAGTCAATTGTAGATTACATAGTAAGCAGCTGTCATCACAGTGCCATATGATGGTAGCACTGTTAGTAAACAAAGCTGAGAGAGAGAGAGAGAGAGAGAGAGAGCAGACAGCATAAATGCAGAGATGAATATTTTTGTAAGCATTGCTAAAACCCAATGGAAGACAGAGGAGAGTATTTTCCTGCACTGCCTCCTTTATTCACTGACAAACGCACTAAACCAAATGTGTGTGGAGGGGTGGGGACAAGGAACCTTAAGAGAGACACCTACTTGTGGGGGAGCTGGTAGCATTTTAGCATCTCATTTGACATGCATCACCAGACTGGAAGTCCATGCAAGTTGTTGCTTAGATCTAAACACACACTTGTTCCGCAAGCCCAAGGAAGATTTGGATTTGTAACCTCTTCTGAAAGTGAGGGACAATTCCAAAGTGGTTTGTGATAAGGGATTGGGATATACCATTCAAAGGGTCCTTTGGGTCCTGTCTTCAGTATTTTTTCGGTAGCTCAGCCTAGTATGTCTGAGCAAGCTCTTCCAGATTTTCTTCCCCAAATGGTAACAGTAAGATCAAGCTTCTGATACAATTTCAGTCAAGAATGGGTGCCTGTCCCCCCCCACTGAAAATGCTGTAGATGTAATATCTATTACAAAGTTCAAGACGAGGAACCTGGTGCCTGCCAGACCTTGCTGGACAACATCATCCCGTGTTGTTTGCCATGCTGGGTGGGGCTGAGGGAGAGTTCAAAAACATTGGGATGGACACAGGTCAGTGAGCTAGCTATACTGTAAGCATGATAAGAATTATTATCCACAAGCTTCCTTATTCCTTTAGTGAACTTGGTACAGAAGGGGGGGGTGTTCTAGTACCTTTATTTTTAACTCTATTTCGGAAAAAAATAAAATTCCACAATAAAGCTGTCTTAAAAAGGGAAATAGAAAATAGTAAGAGGATTTTGTCAAACTAGCATTATTGAGTGGGAGGGGGTGTCATTTCAGAAACCTTGTAACGCTTTATTGATAGGAAATGCTAAATGCCGTTGTTGATACTGCAGAAATATCAGTGGAATAAACCCCTTTAGCTTAGATATTAGAAATGAAATGCCTTCCTGCTGTTCTAAACGTTTATTTCAAAAAATGAATTCAGATGAAGGGAAAAGAAAAATCTCCCTGACATTATCATGACCCAGTTCTATAATTTGTCCAATTCCTCTCTATGCAATAAAACTTCAACGGCTGAACTGCTGAATCTTTTTTATTTCAATGTCTTACGTGCTGTACCTTTCATTTGAACACTGCCTCAAATAACAACTATCTTTCATGTCTGTTGTTCAAATCTACAAGTGAAAAGACACTCTGCCACTATGCAGCTCATTTTGCTTGTAACATGTTGGGTTTTATTAATTTCTGTTAGCTTCGGAGAATAATTTGTGATTTTCAGATGCAGAGAAGAGCAGTAAATCTGCATTTTGAGCAGTACCTATTGACGGCATCTGTTGCTGTTTAGACAGTGAGATGTCTGTTGCTGCTGCAGGAAAATATAACAGCAATGCAGATACTTTACAGTACCAAAACCTAGCTCCAGGCTACACATCCCCAGATAAAAGGCGGCAGCTTCCTTGAAGAAACAAGAGATTTGTCAATGCTGGCCTTTGAAGCATGCTGCGATATGCCTTGCTATGAAAGGGTTAAAAGGCATACTGCACTGATCAGTTGCCCTGGACTGTGACACCTTAGCGCAGACAGCTTGCCTGTGGTCAGTTGCCGTCTTGTAATTTCATTAGGGTGTAAGACCCAAATGCAGAATTAGCCATTGCCTGCGCAGAATTATGTTAAACATGGCCCAGACTGAAAATCAATATTCAGCTTAAGTAACTGGCCCTCCAGTAATTTAATGAAGCTAAATTGCATTACACGGAGGTAAGGTGGTGGGGGACCATTTTGTCTCAAACCTTCCATTATACAAGGTCTGTACAGCTGTATGCCTAAAGAGAAATTAAGCACACAAGGTTGTGGCTTCTGAAAATCAGAACTGCACTTTACTCTCTGTTTTCTTAATTTAAAACTATAGTAAATAATTTGAAGGTTTATAATTTAGGGATGCTGTAAAAAAAAAAAGAAAATTTGCTGCCTGAATATAAAAGGATTTCATTATAAACCTTGCAAGAAAAATGAAACAAAATGAAAAAGACACTAATGGCTAGATGTTTACTTTAAAAATGTGATTCTAAAGAGTTTAAAATTTATGACATCTCCACACTGAATTAATTAAATTCATGATCGGAACAAGGACAGAAAAGCTACCTTGGAGCTATCTTTTAAAAGTGCTGCGTGCGTTCATATCAAAATAGGAATCTTTAAAACGCAAGGCTTTGATTTATTGGCAATTCATGCATGCCTTATTGTGCTCTTTAGTAGCAGCCTTGTCAAAGTTTCATCAAGTTCCCGAAACCTTTGCTTAAACTGTCCTATTAAAAACTCAACTTCTACACTCGCAGCAATTGTACTAAAAATTCCAAATCAACCCCATCTGAAGAGTCTCATCATGACATCCAGGACTTTCTAACTTTTGTTAAAGCTGATTGACAAGAACAAAGATGCAGTCACATTATGCGGAGCTTCAACAGCACCCTCTTTTATTTATTATTCAGCTACAAAACTTCAGCTGGAAGAAACACTTCAGAGTTTCTTTTTTGTGAGTGTCAAGTAGATAGGATGAGATTGACAATAATTCAATTGCTGTGTGGTATGAAGTGATGCTGATTAGAGGTTATTTTCACCTAAATCATTTGTCGCAGGGCCTTATAGGAATGGTAGCACAGACTTTAACCAAGTGTAGCTGCGCTGGCACCTTTGGGAAAATGCAAGCGGGAGAGTATATATTGTTGGAAAAAAGAGGAGGGAAGCAAAATGATTTGCATGCTCAATCACTGTTTTCCCTGCTTGTCATACCCTCCTAATACTCTTCATCGGCTGTAATTTTCTTCTCCTATTTTAACACTCATGTGGCTTGCTGGTGTAGAATATAAAATCTAATGAAAATGGCTTAACGACAAATGGCTGTAACCAGACCTAATTAACATATTAATATCACACATTGCAAAAGAAAATGGCAGCAAGTGGCTATGCCACTTTTAGGGAAATTTACTGAAATGGGCAGTGTGCTATCTCACAAAAGCAGGTAGCTGGTTTGAGGATACCGGTCAACTCTTTCAACAACATATCCGAGACTTGCAGCACAACCCTGTGCATGTCGACTCTGAACTCATTTGGGTTTGGCTGCTATCCTAACATCATTTACTTTGGAGTTAGCTTTCTTGAATTCAGTAGCTCCTGTTGAATTACTTGGGAGCCAGTCTGGTGCTCCGACCGGTGTCCTTGCAACATGCCAACTTCATTGCCTCGACCCCCACCTCCTACTTCTTTGTAAGCAGCAGTCATGCAACAGGTAATTGGTGCTGCCCACCATGGCATCTACTGCAGCATAGGAGGCTTTCTGTACATCTTTTCACGTACTTCCAAAATGGCAACCTTCACAGTGAAAGTCAAACCTCATAAAAAATTGGTGCAGAATTGTAGATGCTCTCTCCCTCCGTCCCTCCCATCCTCTCTCTCTCTCTCTCTCTTTCTCTTTCTCTTTCTCTTTCTCTTTCTCTTTCTCTTTCTCTTTCTCTTTCTCCCTCTCTCTCTTTTTCTAGCCAAGATCCAGGACAAGACTAAAGCTAATGGGATCAGGGGATGCTTGGGACTTTAATTTAGGGTGGAAATTCTGGTGTGAACTGACCTGACGCGCACCTCTTGGACATGCGCAGCTTGCAATTTAAATATTTATCAGATTTTGCACTTCTCCAAATGTTCTTGGCCGTTTAGAAATATGTGGCTTGAGATAAAATATATTTTTCATATACATATTTAAACTTATATGTAAAAAGTTAATTTTCTTACAAAAAAATCTTAGGTTGATTTAGAAATGGGTCAGAGCAGAAATATATAGTAGCACATGTGAAAGTGACATGGACTGTAAACAACAGATTCGCCCATCACTTAAATGGGATATGGTTGCACATTTGGTCTCTTCCCTGGTCCCTAGTTTTTATTTTAGCTTTTCCTTTATAGGAAAGAAATAAAAATTAAAAGGCCACTGATTACTGAAACAGGGGGCCAACACCTCCATTGCATATAAGTGCTGACTGAAATATGCGTTATCCCTAATGGCACACAATGTTATCCATGTTCTTCTATATTCCTGCATAATGCTATACATAGTGTACTGCCAACACTAGCATCGCTGTAACTTACCCAGACGAGGCAAAGGTGTGCAAGGTGGCATGAGATCCGGGCCAAGTGGACACGCTGGCAAAACCAATCTGGTGATCCTGCTGGTATGCGTGTAGAGTCTCAACGTCATCACTGAGTCCCACCCTGACCCAGCATCACCCAGTGGCATCTGTGTCAGGAGGGTGGTTCCACTCCACTACACTGGATCCAAGCGCAAGCACATGAACATTGAATCGCCATGTAGGGTTAGGGTTAAAACAGGAATGTCAGTCAAAAGAGAGCCCGTAGCCATGGTCAAGCACAATTCAGCAGTGCTCCTGGGCCTGAACACAGCAGTGCTAAAATGTAGTCCTTGTTTTCATCTGTGAAATGTCAAAGGGGTATGCATCATGAAGTGGCTTATCTAACTGGGAGTCTCGGCCCTGCCACCATATTCTTTGCACACCGCTGGGACAGTTACAAGCAGAGAGGAACTGTGCCAGGGTGTTGTAGTGGTTAGAGTGCCAAATCAGGTAAGGGGAGAAGTTAGTTCAAATCCCCATTAAGCCATGAAGCTCACCCCATTATCTGTCAGCCTAACGGTTACTGTGAGCATAAAACATAGTAAACCATGTATGCCACTATGAGCTCCTTATAAGAAAGGCGAGGTACCATGGCCTGAATTTTGTAGTGTAAAAGCAACACCACCACCACCAGACGTAAGATATACTACAACATTTAACCCACTAGGGAGTAGATGACTTGGGGAGCCAAAGGGATCCATTCTGGCACTATATCTGAGTGCTGATTGCAGCCTAATTGCTTGGTAAAGGCTGAGCTGGTCACACATTTCCTGATCCCTACTAAGCCTGCAGCTTAACTACCTGCCTCTCTACAGGCTACCAGCCATGCAAAAGCACCCTGGCCTCTAACATGTAGAAATGTGTTAAAATTAACCCGGTTTTAAATTTGCTTAATTATGTTTTCTTTTAGCAGTACCAGCATGTTAAATGGTAACAGATCTGACCATTCAACCAGACCTCTTGCAGGCCAATCAAATCCATAAATATACACCAAGCCAAAACAATGAAGAGGCACCTCTCAGTTAGTTTATATTTTGAAGCGTAGGAGGCTGGCTTTGCAACCAGAAGGGCTAGACATTTCATTTAAAAACAAAATGAATTATTAGAATCTTGAGGAAATAGTAAATTGCACCAAAAATCTGCAGGGACCCCCTAAATCCTTTGCATTTGTCAATTCTCCACACCCACAGATTTCTATTGTCGTTGGTAATAACGCTGCTCTGCCAGCTGAGTCATTTCTCAGGCTGTATGTTTGCGAAGTGCCATTTGTGTACAATTAATATCCCTGACACTGTTCCCACCAAAGTCAATTGCATAATTTCAGTTGGCTTTGTTGGGAAATAGAATAGCTGCAAGCAGCAGTCACAGCATCTATGCTTTGACTCTCCAATAAGCCTAAATGTGCATGAGAACAAATGTGTGTTTTTCTATGGAACGTTGTCTAGCAAGATCAATCCACGCTGTACAATTTTGGCTCACTGTAGGTTGGGCAAGCATTTCTGACGTTTCTGGTGAACATCTTCTCTGTCAACTATCAAATGGTTACCAGGCATTTTAAGGATGCTATTTGCTAATTGTTTGTTCACAATTGGTGAGTGGTTGCTCCACGGATAACTGACCTAGGATCCACTTTCTCAAATTACAGATATTCATTATGCCATGGTCCCCTACAGACCTGCCTTCTTATGGAGATCTGCAAGTGAGACCCTCTTGTTTATCATGCAAAGTGAAGATGTCCATCTTGTGGTGATCAGGGGGAGGGCCTTCTCTACTGCAGCATCCATCCTATGGCAGCATCTCACCTCAAAAATCTTTCAAGTGCCAACAGTAATGTGCTTTCGATGCTTGTTGAAAACTTACTTATTTACTCAGGCCTTTGGAGCCTATAAGGATGAACTGCTGCACTTTAGCTAGTTATGGATATTGCTTTCATTTATCATTAATGGATATGTATTTTACCTGGTTGTAAACTGCCTTAATACATCCAAATGATGGGGAGCATATAAATGGTTTTAAATAAATTAAGAGTAAGTCACAACCAGACATCAGAATGGTAGTAAGTATGTTGAATATTGTAAAGTGGAGTGTATTTTTAAGCAGCCTATTCCTCGAGTTATTCTTGAATGATAAACGATAGTTCCTTTGGGGATTTTTATTCAAAATTGTGGCTAAAATAAAATAATTTTTCTGAAATGCCTTGACTGTTTAGTTTAGTTTAACCATTCTGGCCCTGTTTACATTTAGCATTTTGCCGATGTCAAACTGTACAAATGAGAGCAGTTTTAAGTGTTCCTTTCAGCGCTCATTGCTTTTGCTCTCTGATTTCTCTTGATGACGATGTGTTGTCAATGTTGAATGCCGGAACTGTTGCTGAGCAGGAACAGCTGGAAGTATTAAAATTTCTCCAGTAATTCAAACCAGCAGTGACTTCATTTTTAAACTTTTCGTGCAGCATGAATCATAGCTGTGGCTATAGACAAGAATATGGGAGGTTACCAAAGACGTCACCAATTCTCCCATTAAATATCCTGGCACTAAAGTTCTAATTGTGGGGAACTGTATGGCAAATTGAATAGGAATGCAAAAAAGGAAAGTACTAGCTTCACAAAGAATTTCACAGTGGTGGAAATAATATTACAAATTAATGCTAAATATATATATATATATATCGGAATTTCTCTCCAGATTTTGGAATTACAGATTAGCTAGACTTTCTTCCAAAGTGGAACCAATCCATTTAATAACATCTTTTATTTGAAGGGGCCAGCAGCATGAATTTTGTAGAGGCTGCTGCTGTGCATGTGATGTCTGCCACATGCAAGCTTTCTTCAGTTTCCCCAATCCTACCCATAGCCCAACCCCACACTCTCCTCTACAAATGTATGTTGATATAACATTGCAAAAAGCAATCTTGACGTCACTGTAGGTATGACTTCACCAGGCTTCATCAGTTGCTTCTTCTCTAGGGACTTTTAACTCTGCTGAGCTATAGCTTTTCCACAATCAGCTGGAAGCAGTATTATAAATGTGATGCCATGCTGCACTTAATATTGCACTGTATAACCTGGCAGTGCTTAGTCCAATGGGCAGTGTTTACTCAGAAGTAAATACTTTTTAAAGGTAAAGGGACCCCTGACCATTAGGTCCAGTTGCAGACGACTCTGGGATTGCGGCGCTCATCTCACTTTACTGGCGAAGGGAGCCAGTGTACAGCTTCCAGGTCATGTGGCCAGCATGACTAAGCCACTTCTGGTGAACTAGAGCAGCACACAGAAACGCCGTTTACGTTCCTGCCAGAGCGGTACCTATTTGTCTACTTGCACTTTGACGTGCTTTCGAAATGCTAGGTTGGCAAGAGCAGGGACTGAGCAACGGGAGCTCACTCCGTTGTGGGGATTTGAACCGCCGACCTTCTGATCAGAAAGCCCTAGGCTCTGTGGTTCAACCCACAGTGCCACCTGTGTCCTTTTTAGCAAATACTAAATTATAACTTGGGACGCAGGTGGCGCTGTGGGTTAAAGCCTCAGCGCCTAGGACTTGCCGATCGAAAGGTCGGCGGTTCGAATCCCTGCGGCGGGGTGCGCTCCCGCTGCTCGGTCCCAGCGCCTGCCAACCTAGCAGTTCGAAAGCACCTCCGGGTGCAAGTAGATAAATAGGGACCGCTCACCGGCGGGAAGGTAAACGGCGTTTCCGTGTGCGGCTCTGGCTCTGGCCAGAGCAGCGATGTCACGCTGGCCACGTGGCCCGGAAGTGTCTCCGGACAGCGCTGGCCCCTGGCCTCTTAAGTGAGATGGGCGCACAACCCCAGAGTCTGTCAAGACTGGCCCGTACGGGCAGGGGTACCTTTACCTTTACCTTTACCTAAATTATAACTTGAATTAGAAACTTATTTCCTGTGGGACTGCCATCTCTGCCTACTTGCCCCAATCCATCTAAACAGATACCACATCATGACCTAGCTTTTAATACCTCTGGACCAACATGAGGAATATTCAAAATGTGGCATTGCCAAAAAACACGGTGGCCCACACGACAGCTAACTACAGCTGCTCCTGTGTGTTTTAAGTAGCCAGGGAAATTTTCTGGAAAATGCTGCCAAAAATGGCCTTTGTCCAGCAGTAAATTATATATGTAATAAATAAATAAATCACCTGGGGCAGGTGATTTTTCATAAGGAGAATGAGAGGATTAGACCTGACACAAATAGCACTGTGCTCGTGGTTTGAATCAGGCTCTTCCAGGGCTGTCTTTAAAGAGGCAAGAGATGCTATTCCCAAATACATCATATCTAAGTTTGGTTACTAGGGGCCATTCTCACAATTACCTCAGGAAAAGTCAGTCTGGGATAATGTCTTGCTGCTCTAGTAGCTTCTGACGTCCAAGCCAACTTGTCAAAGTTGACCTGGATAAGCTTTAGGTACATTTACCACAAAACCTTGTTCACACTGGCATGCCAAATTGACTCTGGCAAAAAATTGTTTAAGCATGTGCCACTGGCATGCACAGCATGGGCTGACACAGGGAGAAGTCTGGCACACACTGAACCCAGATCATAGTTACTCCAGGTTGAGTCACTCATGAAAACAGGCCCTTTATACTGCATATGTATGCTTAGAGTGATGGCAAAGCAGTCTTCAGACGTTTCCATAAACAACGGATAGCCAAGGAATTTGGGCCACCTTTTGTCAGTATTTCACTGGAGTGGCGCAAAAATGATGCTACATCTTACTGAAGGTAAGACCCACCCAAAGGGTCTTACAATTTTGTGTGTTCCCCCCAAAGTTGCCCAAGACACCCCCCCCCCTTTTAACAAAGGACAAATGTTCTTAGAAAAGAGGCTGAGGGATATTCCCCTACCCTGTTTTTAACACTCTGCTACTGTGTTACATGAAACTCCCAAACAGGATCGGTTCATGAAGTTCCCTTCCTGCCCTGCCTGCTCCTCGCTATATAATCTGTAGTCAACTAACTGCTCATTTTCTTTGTCGCATTCTCCAAGCCTGTTAGCAGATGTTTACAATTCCTCGGTAAAATGTTTCCACTTGGTGTGATCACTGAATATGAATGAGGTGACATTTCTTTTTACATCACTGTTTCTTATCACAGCCAATGGCTATATTGCCAAAAGCCTGCTCTCGCTCTCTCTTTCTCTTTGCCTTGTGCCTCACTTACGATTTTTCACCTGCTTTAACTTGTCTGATTTTCTTTCCCAAGGCTACAACCTGTTTTGCTGTCTTTTCAAGTGGCTAAAGAGCCACTACTCTGACACAGAAACTTCTCTACAGTGGTCACACACAAAAACTTTCTTAGACGTTTTCAACTTTGAAGCAGCTGTGATCTACACCACTGTCTTGCTTTTGTCACAGGATGCAGGAAGCATCTATTTCCTCCAGAAAGTTGTTCATATGTCAGACTCTACATTTTCCTAATCTTCTGACTTGCATCTGTTTAAGGTTAGCCTTCTTGTATCCCTTTCCTAAACATGATGGCTGTGACCCTCAGCTCCTTCATACACCTATTTTTTTCCCTTGACATTTTTTAATTCATTTATTTTAGTGATTTTTACCCAGATTGCAAAATAATTTTAAAAATACAATTACAAATGCAACAGTGTGTATGTATGTATGTATGTATGTATGTGCATCTGTATATGTGTGTATACACACACTCTAAATGCAGCAGTAGCAGGATTTAAAGTTGTACAAAAAGCCTTCAGCAGAGATAAAACAAATTGAAATTAAGAGGCAATGGAAAATAAGGTACAAACATAATATCCAGTATCTGACATTTAAATAGATGCCTCATGGCCCTACCATAATTGGGGCACTGCCCCTAAAAAAGATTTTACCCAGTAGCTACCTTCTGCATTTCAGGTGTTGAGTGCAACATTTTTACTACAGAACTCCAAACAAACTAGATTTGGATTGGGAGGTTTGGGTTCAAATGTTTGCTCAGCCACTAACATCCTAGGTGGTATTTGACAAGTCACTATCTGCCAACCTTATTTACCTCACAGGGTTGTTGTGAGGGTCAGATGAAGTAAATAATAATAATAATAATAATAATAATAATAATAATAATAATATGCTGCCCATCTGACTGGGTTGCACCAGTCATTCTGGGTGGCTCCCAATGAACTATTAAAAGATACAACAAAACATCAACTACTGAAAACTTCCACGTACAGGACTGCCTTCAGATGTCTTCTAAAAGTCATATAATTATTTCTATGCTTTTCCTCATAAAAATAAGGGAGCACTAAAAAAATACAGTAAACTAATGAACCACATTAGATATCTTATGTTTGTAAGGACAGATTTGGTTGGGGGACACATCCTACTTCAGTAGAAACATTAAGAAATCCTTAATAACACTTTAAAAAAATCAAGAGTCTTGTTGGATCAGATCAACAGTCCATTAAAAACAGTGTTTGGTTTTCCCTGGTGGCCAACCATTCACCCCTGGAAAGTCCACAAACAGGACATGAAGGCAATGACCTTCTCCCATTGTTGCTTTCCAGAACTGTTGCTCTGATATTTAGAAGCAAAGCGTCTTTCAGCCTGGTGGTTCAATATGCCCAGTCTTCCTGTGTGGTTGCTTTGGATTGTAACTCTGTGAGGGATAAACTACAGTGCCCAGAATTCCTTGATAATAATGTGTTTTGAATGTGCTTTAAAGATACAGTGTTTACACAGCCTGTGATTTCCTATTTAGCAAGTGTTATTAGGATTCCAATCACAATCTAGCATGTATTCTGGTATTTCTAACCAAGTCCTAAACATCTCATCTCCGAAGCAATAATACTTCTGTCTGCTATTACAGCCCTTAACACCCTGGTGTGTAAATAAGAATTTATTGAAGCTGGACACAGTTCAAGCCATAGTAGCTTCAAGTGCCATTACTTGTAGAAGTTTGGTGATATAATCCTTGATTATTATTAGGTATCACATGGTTTGCAGGAAGGAGTTGGAGGGGAAGAGACCCCACAATCCAGTTCAAAATTATCCCACAGAGTTGCAGACAGTTCTCATCTTGAGATTCAAATAGCTTTAGGTTTTGCATCTTTTTTCTGGTTAGGTTATTGACTCATTAATATGTGTATTAATCTGAGGGACTCTGTCTAGGTTTTGGCATATTTTGAGGGAGAAAAAGATTCAGGACATTCCAAAAGGCAATCTCAAGAAGAGCACCTGCCAAATAATATACTGGCAGTAGAACAGCTTGGAGCTTTATGTGTATGGAGCAATCTGCCAAACCCCAAGCAATGCATCAATTTTGCCAAAGAATTTGGCATTGGCAGTCTCATCATACACTCCAGTACTTGTTGAAAAGCATTGCTTTTCAATGCTCTTGCTCAGATCATTGAAACCAAAGTTTATGGAATGGAGAGGGTAGAGACCTTTCTGCCTTTAACACTTAAGGGAGGGAGGAGAAATGCTTTGTGATTATAGTTAATGCTTCTTTTGAAGACCCTTTTTTAAGTCAAATGAGAGGTCCAAGATGTGTGGCTATGTGACTGCAATTATATATATATATATATATATATATATATATATATATATATATGCTTTCGTAGATTTTCACGGGTACAGGAATGCAGGTTTTGGTGTCCTCGGGTGTCTTCCCGTGTAAAAGTTGGGGTGTCTAGGCGACGTTTCGACGAGGTCTCACTCGTCATCTTCAGGCTGGTGCTTTCGGCTTCTTGTTACTGGAACAGAGCGGGATCTCAATGTTTGAGTTCCTATAAATACTGTAGAGGGGGTGTGGTGTCTAGCCTCCAATGTTCTGGGCAGAGAGGAAGTTCCCAGGCTAGTGTGCCTTTTCTTCTTTTGTTCCTTAATTACTTGAGAGATACCTTGAGTGATTTCTTGAGTGATATCCTGAGTACCACTTAGGTGGGTCATTAGGTGTGGATTAGTTGCTAAAGTCTTTGTGTCTTGACCTCTTGAACTTTGTGAAGAGTTTTCCTGAGAAGATGGCTGTATTGCACTTAGTTGTGCTTTGGCTTGGCTTCGTGTATAGGGGCGAGCTGTGGTTTTGTGGCTTGTGTCAGCCAGATCTGTGTAGGGATTGCAGGGGGGTGCAGCATCCGGAGGTGCCACCATGGATTGGCTACTGGATGGTGTCAGTAATTCATCTGTGGAGAGGGTCTGGGTTTGGGTCTGGTGTGGTTGATTGGTGTTGGCGTTCTGTGTGCCTCTGGATCTGGTGTCAGTTTTTGTGGGGAGGGCTAATTTCCAGATGTCTGGCAAGCGGGATGTGTCGTCACGCTTGTTCATGTTGTGAGGGTGTTTCTCTATCTCGATGGCTTCCATGATTATTCTCTTGTGGTGATGTTCCGTGTTAAAGAGCAATTTGGAATCTGCAAAATTAATTTCGTGTCCTGTTTCTTTCATGAAAGAAACAGGACACGAAATTAATTTTGCAGATTCCAAATTGCTCTTTAACACGGAACATCACCACAAGAGAATAATCATGGAAGCCATCGAGATAGAGAAACACCCTCACAACATGAACAAGCGTGACGACACATCCCGCTTGCCAGACATCTGGAAATTAGCCCTCCCCACAAAAACTGACACCAGATCCAGAGGCACACAGAACGCCAACACCAATCAACCACACCAGACCCAAACCCAGACCCTCTCCACAGATGAATTACTGACACCATCCAGTAGCCAATCCATGGTGGCACCTCCGGATGCTGCACCCCCCTGCAATCCCTACACAGATCTGGCTGACACAAGCCACAAAACCACAGCTCGCCCCTATACACGAAGCCAAGCCAAAGCACAACTAAGTGCAATACAGCCATCTTCTCAGGAAAACTCTTCACAAAGTTCAAGAGGTCAAGACACAAAGACTTTAGCAACTAATCCACACCTAATGACCCACCTAAGTGGTACTCAGGATATCACTCAAGAAATCACTCAAGGTATCTCTCAAGTAATTAAGGAACAAAAGAAGAAAAGGCACACTAGCCTGGGAACTTCCTCTCTGCCCAGAACATTGGAGGCTAGACACCACACCCCCTCTACAGTATTTATAGGAACTCAAACATTGAGATCCCGCTCTGTTCCAGTAACAAGAAGCCGAAAGCACCAGCCTGAAGATGACGAGTGAGACCTCGTCGAAACGTCGCCTAGACACCCCAACTTTTACACGGGAAGACACCCGAGGACACCAAAACCTGCATATATATATATATATATAGTCCATGTGTGATTTACTGTTCTGGAGCCTTACGGCTGTCTGTTGTTGCTGACTGCTATTTTTACCATACAGAAACATCACATCTGGACTCTCCTGGGGATATGGCCTCACTGCACTAGGAAACGGTAGATGTGATATTTTTAAGAGTTCCAAAATATCAACATTTGAAGATGCATAAGGTGGGTCATTGTTGCACAGGCATGGGAAAATACAAAACAAAAAAATAAAAAAATGATGCAAGTATCTCTTGTGATGGAAGCCTATATCTGATATCAAAAGGGTGTTTCCCCCATCTATAAAAAATGCTGTTCGTTGCCCTATTTTGACAGCCATGCCTTGTTTCTTTATAAATTTAAGGTGCAGCAGCATATCAAATATCTCCCTGGGGTGTCTTGAATACATCTTTGTGCCATCTGTAGGGTCAGTTCTCACCACATTGTTTTCATAAAGCTTTCACTGCAACCCTGCGATTGCAATTTTGTGATTTCTGGTTGCATATAATCATAGACCCATAGGTTATTGCCTCCATCTAAAAGCCCACACATGACTGCAAACACACCACCGTCTCAGTAATACTCAAGGGGCATCTCTTCTCATTTGAGGAGTGAAAACAATGTCCAATCGCTTTACTACAGCATGGCAAAATCTTTCATCCGCAGATCTTTTCCTGCTGCAATATATAAATAAAAACAATGCAGCAATCATATGTTACTGAATTGTTTTTAATACTTACTTGCATAATTCTACTGAAGGGTACAGGAAAGCCATTCTGCTGCTTTTTTGTATGGAGAACCTGAGGGACCAAGTATTTTATTGGTACAGTGGAACCTCAGTTTTCAAGCGTCTTGGAAGCTGAACAATTCGGAACCCAAACGCCAAAAACCTGAAAGTAATTGCTTCCATTTTCAAACTTGCCTCGGAAGTCGAATGGCTTCTGAGGCGCATTTTTTATTTTTTTGCAGCCAGCCCATTGATCCTTGGTTTTTGAACATTCCAGAAGCTGAACGGTCTTCCAGAATGGATTATGTTCGAAAACTGAGGTTCCACTGTAGTATATTAGTAATTATTTGGGCACTCACCTGTTTGGTTCAGACATAAGAATCCTAATCTGATGAACCATGGTTTATCAGACTGAGAACAAGTCAAGTGCTGACATACTCTCTCCTTGTCCCTGCACTTCTATGCCCAGCTGCAGCAAAGCTATCTTAAGTTATTAAACCTCATCATGGTTGGAAACTGTAGTTCTGGTCTCTCTCCAAACTATAATATGAAACCAACACATAGCTCATATGGCTGGTATATTGAATTGAGACTGTTACATCTGAACTGGGCCAGTATGTGCTTTGATTATCTCTTATTTTTCCCCAGGAGTCAAGTTATGACTAATATGAAAGCAGACACAGAGGCAATTAAAACAACTGTGCCCATTTACATTATCCATATAATGTGTCCATGCCAGATTTTCATGTAAGAGTATACAACAGAAATGCACAACAATAATCTACAAACCTTAAAAATCTCAATAGTGAATCATTCCTCTTCTTTCAATATTAGCAATAATAAAGTTTCCTTGCACTTGCTGTCAAAAGGGAACTCTGTCTATATATTTGACAGTGGCATTGCAGAGCCACAATTCCTTCTTATGGCAGCCAGGTCATAAGGCTGCAGCATAAGAACCTAAACAGAGTCCTGTGGGATTATACCAGAGGCCTATCTGGTCCAGCATCCTTTTCCCCTACCGTGGCTACCCATATGCTTTTGGGAAGACTGCAGGAAATCACAAGTTGATGGGATGCAGAAAGAAGAGGATAAAAGCTGCAACACTTAAACAACCCTTGACAGAATATGCCTGTTCAAAAAGCACAGAAGAATATTATCATACACAAGCCCAGCTGTTTGGGTTTTAAAATTTAGCAAGTTTTTATAGACTAGGCCAGAACTCCACAGCAACTAGTGAGGTAATGAAAAGGGAGGCATGAGAAATCAAACAAATCTTTCCTCACAAAGCATATGTACCTCTATAGCACAGGATTGTACTTGCAAGCATTCAGTGGGGCTACAGTATTGGGGGTTTTTACCTATCAGTGAGATGCAGCACTGCAAATCACATCTGAGATTCCTTTCAGATACTTTATGTGGTGCAGAGTGCAGCAGAAGATAGTCTGCCATGAGAGCCCCACTAATCAAAGTCCCACTGAGAGCTCTGTGGATTGTGGGCCCCCTGTTGGTTCTCTGCTTTCTTTTTTATAGGGAACTTCAGCCCAAAGCAACTTGAACCCAGCTCTCCTGCCCCCAAGTCCAATACACTGGGCTAGTTAGCAGACCATTTATTTCTTTACTTTATGTTTTGATTGTATATTAAGTTCACACAGAGAGTTATGCCCAGGTCATCCCTTTCCTTGTTAGCATACTGGCCAAGTAAAGGGCTAAATGAATTAGGTTCGCTGACAGAGTTACCGTTTTGAGCTTTACAGAGAGACAGTTCTGAGCACTTCCTTTAAAAAAGAAGTGGACAGATCTGATCCCAGGTGCCAAACACTGCTATTTGACTATTGAACTCCAACACAAGTATCTATGAATACTCTGAATTGACAAGTGCAAAAAAAAAAAAAAGTACTCCAAGATGCAGTGACCTTCCAATGTTTCCTTTACGATGTTTTTTTCTCCTTTTCATCCTAATCATCAGTCTGAAATGTGTGGTTTATCTCCAGTGTACTGGCCCAACTGACAAAAACACTGTCATTTGCTTGCTCATCTTCCATTTTACTAGCCCCTGCAGCTTTGATTCACAGTTCAAATTGCTGTTTGAACCTTTTCCAGATATCCTCAGCATTCCCCATAATTTTTAAGGCTGATGGGGGATTTACACGCTGCAATCACACAAACTCGGCAGCAGCAGCAGCCATTTTTATTTTACCTTTCCCCTTGCTGCAGTCAGCACTGGGCTCCTTGAATGTTTTGAGCTCAGCGTGCTGTACGTTCTGTTCATGATACAAGCACGGCGCAGCATTTCAGGGGCATGTTAGCTAAGGTAAGCTTTAGATAATTTAGTTACTTAGGGCTACAGAATGTCCTGGTTACTGGCATGGGGAAACCAGAAGCATTAAGCTGTCCCAGCAACACATACAATGCAGCGAGGAAAGTGCCATTGTAGCTTATTTCTTTCCAGAGTCACAAACGTATTTTTTCTCTGAGAACCTCCAGGGGCTGTATTACAAGATACTGCCCTTAGATTCCACTACATTACACACACACACACACACAGAGAGAGAGAAAGAGAGAGAGAGAGAGAGAGAGAGAGAGAGAGAGAGAGAGAGAGAGAGAGATGTAATGATCTTTAATTTAGCCCTTAACTATAAATGACTTTTGCCAAGGCATAAAAATGTATCTTAGATGTATTCTCTGCTTGCCACCATCATGGAGCACAGAATTGGAAGGGACCATGAGGGTTGTCTAGTCCAGCCTCCTGCAATGCAGGAATCTTTAGTACAAATGTAGGAGAAAGGCAGAAAGAAGAAGAAAAATCCAAGCAGGCTTGATGCTTATCACTAAGTGCTTTCTAGTGCAGTATATGAGACAAGTCAAAACTTCTTGACAAAAGTGTATCGAAAGATAGGTTTGCATTTGATTCCTTTGTACTGGCATCATTCATATACTCCTGCAACATTTTAATTTTATTCATTTCTGTATTTACGGTGCTGACTGGCCAAAAGATCACATCCAGAGGATGTTAAAATTCCTTTTCACAAACTCTGCTCCCTGCTTAGTGATAAATGAGTGGAGGGGAGCAGAACTTACGACATCTCTCACCCGCTCTCCCTCCACTGAGTGTGGACAGCTGCAATGGGTGGGTGTTGAGGGTGAGGTCAGTCCCCTTTCCCCTTTCAGGTATTTCTGAAGATCGCTACAAAACAGTTTCAGCCGCATAGCTTGTACACATTACTCTTGTGTGAGCTTTTTATGACTGTGCCAAACCGTTTTCGGTGATGACTGGGGTGGGCAGTGTGGGCTTCATCACATATAATGGTGTGCATCAATAGGAGTTTCCATAAGACTAATAACATTCTGGGAGGGAGTGGGAAGAGGATTTCTATACTTCCCTAAGTAAAATATCAATATTTTCAGGTGCAAAAGGGGGGAACAAAAGCAGTTTTGATGAGACTGCTGAAATTATGTGTGCTTTTTTTTTTTTTTGCAGACCCTTAAGCACCATGCAAATGGTACTTTCACAGCAGCTATTGCAGCAGCATGTGGGATCCCAACGGAGCTTTCATCATCTTCTTGCCTAATATTAGCAGTCTCAAACCAAGGACTCTGGCAGTCAGGCCCAGGCGTATGTGGGAATGCATTTCCCACAATAAAACCCACAATAAATCATTCTGGAATCTTTGGCACTTGTCTCCCTTTTCAAGAAGCCTGAGTGCTATCCCGCTTGGAGCAGTGCAGTGGTTCTTTCCAACTGCTTTTGAAAATAGGACCTTTCTTGTTTGTGTTGGATGCTCCCAGCTTGTTGTGAACTGTCCGCTCCCTGGGAGGAGTCAGAGGGCAGCCAAAACAAGTGACAATAGTGGGAAGTTTTCCCTCCTGTGAACAAGATAGGGACTGATCCTCCCTGCTGCTTGTCCTGAATATACATGCTTCTGGTGACTAACATTCTGCACTGCTAATACTGCATGTTGCCAACTGACCAGAGGGAGAAAACCCAAAGCAAATGGGCCGCCTGCACTTGTGTCTATAAAAGCAGCTTCATCTGTTACATTTCAGAATGCAGAGATAATGATTGTCAGTTTCACCACCTAATCTTTACAGACGGAACTGCTGCGGAAGGCACAGAGGCCAGTGTGGAGACGTTGGCCACCCAATCTGGTATCAGAGTATGTCTATTTAGTTACACAGCACCATGAAGGACCTACTCAAGCTGCAATGCTATACCCACTTATTTGGAAGTAAACCCTACCGAACACAAGACTTACATCTGAAAAGACAAGCATAGGATTGCACTGTGACTGGACACCAATTAAAAGCACCTATAGTATATTATACACAAAGACAAAAATGAAAGTCATTTTTGTTTGCCTTTTGTTCTGATTCAATGTTTTATTCTTTTCATAGGCAATCGTTTATTGTAACATCCAGAAATGGGTTTTTTCTCTATTAAAAAAACAACAACAAAGATAAGGGGAAAAAGAGAGATAGAGATCCAGATTAGAAGTTGTGCTATAAGTGGTGAAATGTTCTGATCTGTCTCCCTGAAATCAGTGCATCGTTCAGCTGATAGCAGGTCATGCATACTTCAGGTTGTTTCCAGGACAGGTACTTAATAGTTGGAAAACTGAAACTTATCTTATGGCATGCTGAATGCCTTCTGTTATCTAAAAGTGTCATGCAATCAAAGTCCAAGTTCATGAATAAAATGTCTCTGATCATTCCAAAGCAGCATTTCATATGGATGGCTTTTTAAAATGATACAAAACATGTCAGACAAGCATGCCTGCTTTGGAAGGAACTAATAAAGTGAATGGGTGCTTTTCTTTTAAAAATTGTGATTTACTTTGCTTTTAAATTATTCTTTTCATAACCTTGAGTCATTACAACCATAGAAGGCAACATTATACACATTTCTATGTCTGATCCTAACTTTTCCAGCTCTTGAGTTTTTCCAGCTCTTGAGTTTTGCACCATGCAGCAACTCCTTCAAGAGATTTCTAAACTTCCTCCATAGCAAAAACACACTACAAAAAGTGACTACAGTGGTACCTTGGGTTAAGTACTTAATTCGTTCTGGAGGTCCGTTCTTAACCTGAAACTGTTCTTAATCTGAAGCACCACTTTAGTTAATGGGCTTCCCGCTGCTGCTGCCGCACGATTTCTGTTCTCATCCTGAAGCAAAGTTCTTAACCTGAGGTACTATTTCTGGGTTAGCAGAGACTGTAACCTGAAGCATCTGTAACCTGAAGCGTATGTAACCCAAGGTACCACTGTACTTATATCCAATCAGAATCAACTGAGAATGCCCTTTGGACCATACCAGCTCTGTCCTAAATCCATACCATGAAGATGTTCAGAGCCGTATGCTTGGTGACTGTCCCACAATCACACCAGTTCACCCAGTGAAGGCTTAATCAACAAAGGTCGCTACCTTGTACCAGACCAACAGTTCATCTAGCTCAGTATTGTCTAAACTGACTAGCAGTGGTTCTCCAGGTTTCAAACCAGGAATCCTTGCCTACCAGAAGATAGAATTGAACCTGTGATTTTCTCCATGTAAAACATGCTCTACCACTGAGCTATGGATCTTTCCCTGAGCATCAATTTATGAAAGCCACTTTTCCAGTTGTTATTGAGCAGACACAGCCAAGGTTCAGTAAGTGTCAGGATGTGGGGACTGGATTTTTGTAAGCCAGTCCAAAGATCTATGGGAACTCCATTGCATACATGGAGATCCACATCATAAATTCTCTCCCCTTTCATTTTAATAGCACGTAAATAACTGTCCCAGATTCTGAAATGAACAAGGAAGTGTTTGCACCCAAAGTATGCACTGCAACTTAACAAGAATACATCTCTTATCACCCCTCTCCCACTTTTTTATAATGTGTTTAAAGATGAGCTATCTCGGTCATTCAGGAAAAGCTGACATATAATGGCAGTCCTCAGAATACCACATGAAAATACCATTGGCTTCATGGACCACATATTTTCAGGTGGCTGTTGTTATCTCTTTCACTTGTTCAAGCAATCAAGAGTGAATCAAGCGCTTGGTGAATTTGCTTAGGAATCTGTACATCTGTGTCAGTTCTACACCGAACCTCTACCTAACCAGAATGAATCTTGCAAGCCTTTCGGCAAGGCAAGGCTATTCAGACCCCAGCTATCTTGTACATGAAACTGGCACACAGAGGTCCATTCATGCCCTAGAGCTATGAGCAACTCTGTTTCAGGAGACGTTGAAGGACGATACTATATGACACAGTCCTTTTAAGAAAAGCAATTCCATATCTTAATTTCTTGTTCCAGATTTGCTCACATGTATTTGCTTTTTTTTAAAAGGTCCCCATGTGTTTTTCTTTTCTTTTTTTTAAATGGGCCTAGCTAAGCAGAGCAAAATATGGGGTGGGGAGGGATTTCTTCTGCCCTAATTTATCCCTCAAAAGGGCCAACGAAAGCTCTTGGAATGCATTCATACTCCCTCCCTCTCCCCAACTCTTCTCATCACTGACATTCTATCACACACTGGAGAATATGTCGCTCTTCAATTGCTCTCTATCCACCCCATCTCTTTTCAAGCCCTACTTCACTCTCTTGCCTTTCATGCATACTCCACAGATTTTCCTTGTGCTGAAGAATCCAACTATGTTAACTATCTCAGTAGGAAACGCACATCTCGTCCTCGCAACGCAGACTGTCTCAAACGAAGGAGCCAAAGGACACCTGAGATCATTCCTGCTTTCCTTCCTGGAGGCCGCTTGCTTGGTGTTTGTTTGTTTGTGTGTGTGTGTGTGTTTTCCCCCTCCCCGGAAAGAGAGAATAACCACTATCTTGCGCAGGAGGGCATTATAGGGTGTCCCAAGGGAGGGCTGCATGGTTTGGCCAACTTGCTAAACGTAAGCCCTTCTCGTAGGGTTCTGCCAAAAACAGGCCAGGAGAAGTGTGCAGCTGCCAGAGGGCTAAGCACAGGGCCAGCAGGGTGGGTGGGATGGGAAGCGACTCTCCAGAGGCCCTGGAGAGAGAAGGAACTAGAAACAAGCATTTAGCATCTATTTAGAGCCTGGGAGCATTTGTTAAAGACATCCCCATTACTGTTGAAAAGATGCAAATTTGGTGAAATAATCAGCTGTATGGCTTCAGGCTGTTTCTGAAGTGCCCTGATTCTTTACCATAGTGAAGCCATTAGTGTAAGGCATACAGCAAGGCCGAGTTCATGTTGCTCAGAGGTAGCCCCTAACCAAACTCCACCAAGGGTTGTAAAAGGAGATTTGTTATCCTGGGAAGCATTGATAGTTCATCCCATAACGCGTTGTTTTTTTTAAAAAAAGAAAAAGAAAATAAGGAAATGGTGGGAAGGAATCCTTAAGGCAGGTTGCAGGGGTGCAGAAAAAGAAAAAAGAAAAAGAGAGCACAGCTCATAGGCATGAATGACAAAGAAAACAGCCCTTGTTTGTGAATGTTTTGAACCCATTCAGCATGTCTATTGTCAAATCACTGCAAAATATGTCAATTAAGGCTTCAAATCTCACAATGGATTTCACTTATTCAGGTACAGGGAGTCACTGAGTTATGTGTGTGACATATTTAAAACTATGCTGCAGGGGTGTGTTTTATTTTAAGAATATGAGGAGATGAGTAGAAGCAATTTAATATAGATATACTCTTGTTTAGGGAAAATAGCTTTGTTTGTGATGTAGCCGACCGTTTGCATTCCTTCCTCTGAATCCTTCTCTTTCTCTCTTAAGAAAGCATTTTACCAAGTTTATTTAGCAAATGTTTGTGAACAAACCAGCAAATCAGCACTGAAGCAGAGCCAAAGGTTTTTCACAATCATTTCACCCTCCTGGGTTTTGCTATTGCTAACAGTTCTTTTGAATAAAACAATTACAATAAGTTTAAAATTCCATAATATCTAATCTGAACACTGAATCAATTTCCCCGGATTCTCCCCCCCCCCAAACACTCATTTTCCACACTTGTAAGCATTTACTATAAGAAATGTGAGAAAATCACTTTGCGGTAATTAAGTTCTAATTTCACATACTTTTATATATAATGATAGATAGATGATATAGATGATAGATGATGATGATGATAGATAGATAGATAGATAGATAGATAGATAGATAGATAGATAGATGATAGATGATAGATAGATAGATGATAGATAGATAGATAGATAGATGATAGATAGATAGATAGATAGATAGATAGATAGATAGATAGATAGATAGATAGATGATAGATGATAGATGATAGATAGATAGATGATAGATAGATAGATAGATGATAGATAGATAGATAGATGATAGATAGATATAGATAGATGATAGATAGATAGATAGATGATAGATAGATAGATAGATAGATAGATGATAGATAGATAGATAGATAGATAGATAGATAGATAGATAGAGATAGATAGATAGATAGATAGATAGATAGATAGATGATAGATAGATGATAGATAGATAGATAGATAGATAGATAGATAGATAGATAGATAGATTCTAGTTGATAGATAGATGATAGATAGATTCTAGTTATAGAGCAGAGAGGAACAAACAAAAGCATCAATACATTTCACTATATTTATAATTTTTTGACTTCCAGTGTAAGAAAGAAATTAAAATATGAAGTTATAGATGGAGTACTATACATACTGTACAATCCTAATCATATCTACTCAGAAGTAAGCCCTATTGAATTCAGTGGGGTGTACGCCCAGGTAAGTGGGTTTAGATCTGTAACCTTACCTGGAAGACCTCCAAAACTCAGTAGGACTTACTTCTGAGTAGACATAGGAATGCATTGTAAATCAAAGAAAGTGTATACTTTTCGATGCTTATCCTTATGCATTATATATTATCTTTCCACGCATTTTCCTCAGTGGACAGATATTCTGCTGTGGTTTTTGGAATAACTTAAGAGAGGAGAACAAATGGTACTACTTGCCTTCACAGATAATATAAGCCACACACACACACACACAAAGAGAATCCAAATTAGCAAGAGGTCCTTGCCTAGCACCTTTTGAAGCCTCCACCCCTTTCCCCATTTTTCTTTAACAGCATAAAAGATGCTGTTATGACAAGTACTCTGGTAGCTCATTCTTTCATTTATAATTTAACCACAGCCTATGTAACCTAATCAGAGAAATAAATGTGGCTCGTGATTAGTACGACAATCAAACACGGTGGAGCTTCTTGAACAATTCAAAGAAAGCAACACAAAATGCAGGGGTGGGGATGAAGGAAAGAATAAGGAAAAACATTGCAGGCAAGGCTGAAAATACATGATATTTCTTTATGCGATATTTCTTTAAAACTACCTAATTGTGTTTTTAAGCTTCGGTTCCCGTAATTTTGCAAGATGAGGCATTCCGGTGAGAAAACATATGGTAAGGGATTTTTAAATCACATAGCTAGAGTGCATCATAGACTTATCTGCTGCTTTAGTGTCACAAAAATCCACCACTGAATTTATCCAGTCACCCATTAAAGAAAGAAAAGAATTAAAGGGAAAAGGGCTTTAAAAATATTGCTATAAAAATGTGTATTGCAAAAGCAGCTGTAGGTTAAAAACACACACCAGTATAGGCGTATTCCTAGTTTCTTGTCACAGGACCAATTATCCATTTCAGGACCCTTCATCCCAAATATTATATTCAGTGCTCTAAAAGCCCTCATTAGTCTCAGCTTATGGGGAAGATCTGGGTGAAATGAGATTTGACATAGCCTTTAAGCTAAAATTAGGGGGGAAATTATAAAGCAGTGACTCCCCCTTTTCCTCTGTGCTTGAAAGCTTATATACACTTCCTATAGTCTTTATTTGTAAGAGGAAATATGAGATGTATGTTACTTTGGTACATATGAAAAGCTGGCTGGCTTGCACAGATCTGTTCAGAAAGAAACTGAATCAGCACTTCCAAGCAAGTAATTTCACTGGGAATATAAAGATATAATAGTGACAAACTTTGACATTTGCATGTCAAATTGAGAAAGGCATACAAAGCACTTTGAACTGTGCCATGGTAACTATAGGACAGGCTTCAAAAATCACACTATTTCAGTCCACACAGTTTCATGAAACACATACCATTTGAGGACATTTGGAGAGAACAAGACACACCATAATAGGTTACAATCAAATGCCTCTTTAAATTGATAGTCATCACAATGTGTTTTGCTTAAAATAACTATGTTGCAGGTAGATATGCATTAATACAGCGTATCCTTGAAGGGCAGCACCCAAGAGGCAGTAACCACTAAAGGCATTTTCAGTGATTTGTCACTAATATTTGATGTTGCTAATTCCCTGGAAACTTGAATCGACAGATTATTTTCAACTTTGAAGGTTAAAACTGGAATTCCTCTGTAAATGCTATGGGAAATAGTGTCCCATTAAACTAAACCTAGAGGATCTGATGTCCAGCTATTTGTAGTGCATATAATGTGACATGGTCTCTGCCTCAAGGAGCCTGCAAACAAACAAGAGTGGCACTTTACACCACATACACAGGCAGCATTTTACAAAATGGGTAAGGTTAAAGGTCAGCTTTTGCTTGTAAACTAACATCAGCTTCACTCAGCAGTTTAAAAAACCCAGCAACAACAACTTCTATTTTCATTTGTGGGATAAAGTCTACAAGCAACATGTACACATCAACCTATATCCCATTCTGGAAATAGTTTCCTTCATAAAACCAATGAATTTCAATGCTCTCACAACTTCTCTATGTAACCCAACTTTCTTTAATGTGCCTGGCTATTTCCTACGTTTACCTAGAACTGATGTTTATACTGATTGGCTATGTGATAAGTTGGCGAATTTTTTAAAATTCAAGTATTAACTTCTTCCATGATGTGTGCATGCATTTTTCCAGTGTAGGACTCCAAATGCAAGGTGTGAAACTAATACAAGGTGTTAATCTTGATAATTTGTCACAAAAACACAGTTGGAAGGGGGTGTCTAAAAACCCAATGCATATGAAGTGGAGGGTTTGTTTGTTTGTTTGTTTGTTTACCCTGTTACAATAAATATCTGTCTGAATTGATAGCTAATGAATGTGAGGAAGACTCAGTAGTGGAAGGCTAATGAAGCGGTGTATCAGTTGCATTTTACCAGGTACAAAATCACTGGCCTGAGTGAGCAATTCAGTTGCAATTCAGACCTTGTAATCCTAAGCACTTACCTGAAAGCAAGTCTCACTGGATTTCATAGGGTCTACTTATAAATGACCTTATACACGGGATCAGGCTGAACATTGCTTTTCTGAGCTCTTTATTTTTTTTTGCAAAGCAATAACATGTATATAAACACTTAAATCACCATGAATGGAATACAGAGACTTTAAAAAGAAAAAGAAAGAGAAAAGTTACACAATTGCTCTGTTTGAAAATTGTTCGTTGGCTCTCTAAAATTTCATCCACTGTTATCACCTTTTACAACAATTCTGGAACAGTTCATAATTATTACTGAACATATTTTAATAAGTTCTGTTCTTTAAGAAACAGGGCCGAAAGACTTAGATTTTATTTGCTAAGTACACTTTTTAAAAGAAAAATATATAAAAAAAGCATGCAGAGCACTGGCCAGGGTTGCTAAAGATTTCTGGATAAAGTTATACGTTACTTCATTAAAAACAAATAAACTATGTTCTCCATTCATTATTCACATCATAAACATCTGCATTTGCAAATGTCAGCTGTACTAATCGTTATGTCCATTGAAATGTTTGTGCAGTGCATAACAGTTCTGCACATTCTCGTTTGCATTTCACATATGTTTGGCGGGGCTGGGCAAAATCATCTCTTAAATAAGCTGCCCATTTATTTTTCATGTATACTTAGGGGCAGGATGTATGGTATTATGTATATTGCTTGCATTGAGTTTCTTTTTTGAAACACTAAAAAAGCTATTCAGGAAGTCTTTTGTTTTAGCTGGCATTGGGTTAGTTGCACATAGGAGGGAGGTGAGCCTTATTCATAAAGCTAAAGCTATAGAAAGCCTGTGTGTGTGTGTGTGTGTGTGTGTGCAATTTCATAGAAAGAAACCTAATAAAAAGAGATACACAAAAGTGAGACTGGCTTCAGTCTCCCTGTAAAGTGAGTTCTTAATCTCTGCTTGCTCAAATGCATGTCAACAAATAAATTCTGGGAGCAATGGGATTGGATCATACCTGAGAGATAAAGTACACATAAATCTGGAATCTCCTACTTCTGTGTACATGTTTAGGATTCACATTCATGGAGGCATGCAAAATATAGTACCTTAATGAGTTAGGCTGTCCTCAACAATATGAAGACTGAAAACTTCTTTGAAGATGCTCTGTCAGGGCATCTGAAGTTGGGAAACGAGAAAGCTCTTTCCACTGCAATCTGTTTCACTGAATATTTTGGAATAGCACAACTGAAAAAGAGCCCAGTTTTAGTGCGGGTGTTTTCTTTAAAATAACGATCCATGCTATTTTATATTATATAATTCTGGAGTAAGCATTACAACAATTGTAATGATCTCATTAAAAGAAGGCATGGAAAACGTCCCCCTAAGGGATGGGGTGCAGAGAATCAATTTTGCAATTCCCAATCCATATTCCTGAATGGGGCACTTCACTCCCCCCCCCCCCCCGATCAAACACAGTCTGTCTATTACATATCTAACTCCTCTTGCCTTTGTTAGACGATGAGCTGTAATAGATCAAAGATGAATACAGTATGTGCTTTAGTGTTACTGCACAGTCCCCTGTCATATGCTAAGCCTTTTGAGAAGTGGGCTATAATTCTAATTTACTTTAAATGAACAGTAAGTCTGTTAAAATGACAAGGTCTATATATCAGCAAATGAACTCACGCTCTGCTCATGCAACTTACTGAGGCAAAATTATAGACGCAGCAGACACACACGTTGCAAACATCTTATGTACAAAACTCAGCACATAGCAAGTCTTTGGACTAAACATAATGCGTTCCCCTTTAGCCACGTCTTTTTAACATCTGAAATCATGCTTGGAACACTGGGAACAGACTGTGGTCAAGTTAGCAGTGCTGTTGAGCAAAACTGCGAGATTCTTGTGAAGAACTCTCTGGTGTGGCTATGAAGTAATCCAGTCTTGGGACCACAGGGAGGAGCTGTGGCTCTGTTCTCAACTACTGAAGCCAATGGGGAAAATAGTGGGGGGAAATATACTGTAGCAAAGAAGGGGGGGAAAAAACGATGGTAGGAAAGGTAGGATTTTATAAGTTCCTGAATTTTATGACTGCACTGCAACAGTGGAATGTCCACTCAATCTGTTGAGAAGTTAGCACAGCAAACATGCACTGGGCATATTAAATACAGGATGAAATGGTGTAGTGAATATTTATTAGCAAAAATATAGGTTCTCAAAAACAGAAATAAAACAGGGTAATAGATGAAGGGAAGAAGAGATTTAACACTGAAATAAATATCAAAGGTGCAAAGAAAAGGAAAAAATATAGTGTTCAAACAAAGCTGTGAATTGGGCCCAGATTTAATGCTTCCCTAAGGAAGGAAAGGTTGGACAGACTGTTGGAATTGAGATACTACTTTTAGTACACAGCCCCTGTAATGCTGTCAGCTTTATTTCCTTTGACAAATGTGAAATAAAATTTGTCAAAGTTAGGGCTTGGTAAGTTTGCTATTGAAAATTCAATTGGTAATAACTAGTATAGCCTAGCACTCTGGAGATTTGTAAGAGAAAGGGATGTTTAAGATGCGGCAAGAACAGGGTGGGCGGGCCAGGATGGGGGAGAGAGAGAGACCTGCTACATATTGCAGCTCACTTTAAAAAATTGAACAGTTGACTTAAGCAACTACATTTCGGGCCTTATTATTCGCTGTTATCAGGTGTGCCATTTTACTTCAGTTTCATTATCACACCAGATAGAGAATTTGGCTTTTAAACTATGGCTTCAATTAATGTTAAAAAGG
>NC_139681.1:43073152-43083152 GCF_964106915.1 Podarcis gaigeae | reverse complement strand
GTCTGTGTATATGTGCGTGTGAATTTCTATTCATAATCTCTTAGAAATGGGTAGGAAGGGAAAGTCGCTTCTGTATTGAGAGATGGGATCCCATGCAAAGGTTTCTGAATACAGTTAGAATGTCATAATCGGTGTTTGAAAGCCTCATTGTAACAGGGTATCTTTTCATTTCTTTTCTTTCTTTTTAAAAAAAGCATCTACAGTGGTTAGGAATGTCATCTTTGGTCTTATTTAATAATTGATGAGAAGGCCTTGCAGGTCTCAAAAGCTTATACAACCATACAATATTTATTTATTTTACATTTTTATACAGGAAAGGACCCACTGAGAATAGGATTCTAATTTACAGAGAGTCCCGTCAGCAGCAAAAAAAAAAAAAAAAAAAAAAAAAAAAAAAAGGGGGTGGGGAACTGAGGGGGTGGGAGAGAGAAATTATTTCTCTATTTTCTTTTCTTTGCTGGGAAAAGAAAAAGAAAAGTATCAGAAAACAATTGGTGAAACATTAACAAGGCATTTCACACCAGAATAGTGTATTCGTTCTGGCATGTGAGCTGGTGAGTCTGTTTGGGGATTTAAAAGGAATGCAGGCACATTCAGAAGGCCAATCCCCTATTGAATCAATTCTGTTAACTTTTTGCCTTCTTAAAATTCTTCCAGTAGGCAACCCAGTGTTGTTTTATATCCAATTTATCTGTAATTACGGGTATCTTGTTTCGTCATTAAACATTTTTACTTCCAAAAATATATTATAAAAATGATAGCTACATGATGGCATGCCTGTGTCTGTCTGTGTTATTTAATAATATACCAAACTTCCAAGAACTGTGTCAATGTTCCCTTGAAAGACCCCACCAAAAATTTCATATTGGGCTTTCAAATGTGATTTCTACTTAACTGTGGTAGCTTTTCCCACTAGCATTCCTGTAACCCAGTAATCACAGAATCATAGAAGTTGTAAGGGACCACAGGGGTCATCTAGTCCAACCCCCTGCAATGCAGAAATCCTTTGTCCAATGTGGGACTTGAACCCACAACCCTGGGATTAATAGTCTTGTGTCACCTTCTAATTCCACTTCTGGAAGAAACATATGGGAGGAATCAGATTATGGCACAGTGCTCAGCAGTGGAGTATGTACTTTGCATGCACAAAGATATAGAAGCATGATTAGTTGCACCAACAGGGTAAAGAACAGCTTCTATCCATGGGCTGTTAGGCTGTTGAATGAAAAGATAACAACAGGACAACTGACTTTTGGGTGTGGTGGGTGTGCGTCAGTAAACAAGGGGAATTAAGACTAAGAGAGCTGAGTGGGGGGTGCTCGTGTAATCTCACTGTATACAAGTTGTACAATTGACAATAAAGTATTTCAATTTCAATTCAATACAGTGTTCCCAGAAACAATCCCTAGCACCTCTAATTAAAAGGGGGAGATTCCTGTAACAGAAGAAATACAGTACTCTCTCTGCCTGAGACCATAGAGAGATGCTGCCAGTCAGAGCAGACATTACCAGGATAAATGGACAAAGAGGCTGGCCTGGCATAAGGCAGCTTTCTTCCAACAGGATCCCACCCCTTCCACCTGATTTCTCTTTTCTTACGTTACCAAAGTAGCATTGGAAGCAGCCAGAGGGAAGCAGTTCCCACCCCGCTACTAGTATATCTGAATGAGACCTCAAGACACACTCATTTAACTGAAGCTATTATTCAGAGCCCATGGGATCCCAGATGGGATTCTGAAAATGGAATCAGTGCTCTCCAGCAGCAGATGCTGGAGGCAGTGCAGTTATTCAGAAGGAACCATATTGTACCTTAGGGGGTCAGCAGCAAGAGGTTCCAGACCCTTGAGAAGTGCCTTCAGTTTCCAAAATAGATGACAAAAAAGGGTCGTCACTGTCGACAGGCGTCATTGGCAGGTCATTAAGGGGGTCCTGTGCTCATCCAGTACCCTTTGCTCCAAACACAAGGAAGAGCAGTTCTAGATCAGGGCATCCAGGAAAAAAAGTAGTTGCTGATTGGAGTAAATTCAGTGGTGGTTCTGCTGTTATTCTCCAAAGTGTGGAGTCCTCACTAACTAAAGCAGAAGAGGAAGGACTGAAACGAGAGATGACCTCACCAGCTTATTAGTTTTAGCCATTGACAGGGGAAGTACCATAATGGTGCCTGGCGGGTTGTGTGAATGGTCTGTAGTTATTACTTCACATTTCCAGGACTGAGCTGTGGCAAGTCAAAGTGTCATTTAGTGGCACCCATGATTTCTGTGTTTCCCACAATGTGGTGGTGGTGGTGAGCTCAGCAGGAAAGCAAAGATGAACTCTGCAGTGGGAGACTACGTTCCGCACACCATTTTAAATTTCCCACAAAGCTGTGGCATGGAGATGTTTCAGAGCACTGCAATAAATTTAAAATGCTGAGAGACTCACAACAGTCCACTCCTAGGTAAAGCTCACAGGCCGGCAAATGGGCCTGATCCAGATCAGGTTTCAGCATATATAGATCCTCAACACCTGCCCAAAAATGCCAGTTGCAGATCCTGGGGCTGAGATATGGCACATAAAGTAAGTTCTTTTATTTTTTCACATTTGATTAATTGATTGATTGCAGTGGTTTATATGTGTACCCCCCTAAAAAATACATGAATTCAGTCCATCTGGTATGGCTTAATTTTTACCCGAGTGTGTGAAGGCTCAACTTGTAATACTTAATCCTGTCTTACCTGTAAGCCATTCCTCCTGTCCTTGGGTGTGTAGAAAATACTTGATGTTCCTCAGAGGGAAGATCATAAAAGTTCTCTTTTCATTATTAGTGCTATCCATTCCTGTTGTGTGAAAGGAAATGATTCTTAAACTTGCAGCTTTGTCAATTCATGAACTCACCAGCTGCTTATGGGACTGTGTGGCCCCCAAATAGCAAATTTTAGGAGAGATTATACCTGGAGTGGCTGGGGCAACCCAGTCAAATGGCCAGCATCATCGTTGTTGTTGCTGCATAGAAAACTGCATAGAAAGGATGACTCTAGGTTTTTGTGGGCCCTGGGTCATTTGACCCCTCATCTCACCTCCCTGCAAACACAATGAGCCTCTTCTGCTACCCTACAGTTCCTCCCAGCTTGCCAATTCTGAGCTTTGGATTTTGTGATTAACCCACACTCTTGACTAGCCTATATAAAGCAGGAATGGTGATCCTGTAATCCTCCAGCCATTGCTGAAGTGAAGTGTGGTGCTAGCTGCAGAGTGTGGATAGATCTCTGGTATGGTCATCTGTAGAATGAAATAATGAAACACTCACAAACATCCTTCAAGCACCTTAAAAAGTAAGCTAACTATCACAGGCTCACAGAGGAGACATCTGACATCAACTCTTCCTCTCCAAGGACACAACCCCTTTCTCTATCTTTCTTCCCTCAGAGAAATGTACTGTTATGACTTTGTGGGTGCCTTGACTCCCACAAATTTATGGGTGCAAGATTCTTCCCTAAATTCCTGGGTCTACTCAGTGCCTGGAGTATTAAAATGGGCTGCCAGATGCAGGATTTAGCTAAGTGTTAAAATACAGGGTAACCAATTTCCTGTTCAGGAAATCGCCTGGGAGAAGAGCCATTATGGAAAACAAAGGGAAAGTAATGGGTGATCGGGAAAACAAATACTCTGTGCCTCATGACAGATGGGGTGAGCCCCTCCTTCAGTAGAGGGATAATTGGAAGAGACAAAGCTGAGTTAAGTCTAAGGATTGCAGTTGGAGGAGGATGTGGGCTGGAGGAAAAAAAGTTGTAGGCTGTAAGCATCAACAAGCTGGAGGGGAAAGTGGCAGTTTGTTAAAAGCAGCAAACTGAACAGAGGGTTATCGAGAGTCATGGAAGATTTCTGTTTGGATCCAGGCCACAGCCATGGAAGAAGCAAGAATTTATTGGATTGTTAATGCTTCGAGCCTCCCCACCATAGGCTCAGGTTGTATATGCGTGTAAATTAACCATATATCATAAAGACACCACAGTCTCCTCTGTGACTCATTTCCAAAAGGGAACACAAACCCTAAGTAAGCACCTGGAATCTGGCACTGCGCAGAGATTGGGGTGGTGGGTAACAATACAATAGAATCTAGAGCTCTTAGAATGACCTCCCAGGGACCACTGGATTGCAACAATGCTTGCTTGTGTCTGGTGTTTGTTTTAGGCTTTTATACTAGTTTTAGATTTGAGTGCTCAGTTGATTTATTTGGGTGTTTGTAATCCTTATATTTATATCTTTATATTTAACGCACTGTCGATCACCTAGAGAATTAATTTTATGAGATGTCTAATAAATAATAAATAAATATTCAGAAGTCCACTTATTCCTGCCTGTCTTATTTCTGCCTATTTCATCTGGGGATGGGTGTATCTATTTCCAGTCTATATCACTTTCACATGTCTTTACTCATCGGTCTGTTCCATTTCCGTATTAACCTACAAATAGTTTTTTTAAAAAAATACTCCTGCTGCAAGTAATCAAAAATATGTTTCTTTTTATTTATTTGTTCCTTTTGTGTTACATTTTATATAAAAAAACTTTTTCAAAAACCATCTCAAAATAAATATTTAAAAATATACTATATAATGTATTTAAATGTCTGGTCTCTCTCAAAATATATATTTAGCTTGAGTTTTCTTACACACACACACACCAAGAACATTGCTACAACTTTCAGAGCTATATGGAATCCAGTGGATAGCTAACTTCTGCTCCATGAATTAATCCAAGAGGTGTATGCAGGAATATGCAAAGATCAAATTATTCAAGCCTCCTTAAAAATCATTTTGGATAAGTCTCTTATTTGCCTAAAGGAGCAGTTGTTTTTTTAATTCAAAAAAATGGAACTTCATCTTTCATGAGAAAACATGATGTAACTCTGGCTTAAAATGTACTGGCAATCCTACATGATGATAAAATGACTTCCTGTATTCCACTTGGCTCTTGCCAGAGTTACTAGTCCCTATCTTTATGAGCCCTTGAGTAATGGGAAATTAATAAATAAAATAGCAAAACCATGTTGTTCTCTTTTTCAGTTCAAAAAGTATTCCAAGTATATATGAAAAGCAATCTTTTCTTCCCCTTCCTAATTAGGTAATAGGAGCTTGTATGAAACTATTGTGTGTGTGTGTGCACATAGCAGAATGCAAAAGCTTTTTAAAAGAGGCTTATAGGTTTGCCGTCTCCAAAAACATCATTACATTTGGAATGAACCTTGTTATACTATATGAACCAACATCATAAAACCTACGAACTTTACAAAGAGCCAGGAAAGTTCAGACATTCACCAGGTTAGTATTATATTTGTTAGAAAGCAGGGCCAGGGCGATTGGGGGGGTCGGGTCATGAATAGTAAGTAAAGGGATAAAAAAATGAGGTAGAATTCATGTTGTAAGTGCAAGTGATCTGGAAATAGATGTTTGTCTTGGACAATTCCAAGGAAGTGACATCATATTAGCATGCCTATTGGGATATTAGTTCTGCATTTTTTCAGGCCAGATTTTGGCTCTAAAGTTGGTGAAATTAGGCAATCTTGTTAAGCTGATCTTCAAGCCGCCCAGCTCCGCAACACATTACAACACACCTATGACATGACCCAAGAACAATGGGTGAAAAATGGGCTATAAAAACATGAATGGCCCTGCTTCATATAAAGACCATTTTATAGTGCAGGTGTGCCTTCATTTATCGATACTGTAAAGCAGTGAGATCATGCTGGCAGTAAAACACAACATTTGTTAAAAAGGAGGGGGTGGAGGATTGAAGTGGTGGAAATCTATTAATTAAAAATGTAATAGCTCAGATTGGAGAGGTGGGGAGTCAACAGGGTGTTTTATAAATATACTTGGATACTTTGTCATGGAGTTGCTTTACATCATCCCACACAAAATCCAAACCTTTTGCGTAAAGCCTATGTGGAAATTGGAAGGGGGGGGGACTACAAATGTACTTTAAAGGCATATTAGCACTATTTGGAGGGGGAGACACACATTAAGATTTCAGTGTTCTAAAACTGCTGTTTAAAGTGGCTTTGGTTGTCTACCCCTAGCTGTTAGGATAAGAATGGGAAAATTATGAATAGGAAATCCTGTTTGAGATTTTATTACTTATTTCCTTTCGGGAAGATGGCATTGTTCCCCCCCCCGCTTATTATTTTTCTTTTTTTAAAAAAAAAAGGAAGGGGTATAAAATAAGACCAAGCATTTGACAGACATCCTTCAAAGATCACATTCTAGCCTAGCAGTCTGTTGTTATTATAGTATTTGCTATTAGTAACACAACATGCCTGGTCTATTTTAAGAGCCCTGTTCTGCTGCATAGGTTTTACTTCCCTTGAAAGGGTTCTTGGAATAGTGTTGTTTTGATTAAGGGAAATTTCATTTAGTCTCTCCAGTACTGTTTCTTAACACAATGCAGGATATATTTGGGATGGAAAGTAAAATTTTATTCCTCACATCATCAACTGGAAGGGGTGCGGGGAAATCACTCATAAAGAGCCTGGCTTTGAGAAAGCCCACCTGTTGAGAAGCATTTAATAGTGGGACAGAAGGCTTTTCCTTTGTTTGCTTGTTAGAAGTAAAATATTGCTCCATGTTCAAAATCAGATGAATAGATTATACATAATGGCCCAGGTCCACCATGCTGAGCTGTGATATTTACCAGAACTAGTCGAAGAAAACGGCGAGATTTCCTAATCTTCAGCGGGAATCTTCCCAAAGTGAGATTTAGAATAGGAGCTTGGGACAGTTTCACACACGGGCAACAGCAACACAGTTCTTGCCTCAACTGGGCTGGTAATGTTGGCATGAAATCTCTGCCCAGAGCTGCATGTGCATTACAGACACCTCTCCTGCATTTCTTCTTCCACACAAATGTCACCAGTCAGAGAGGCTAAATGGAAATCAACGATCCCATCTGAAAATGGTGCCTTTATTCCAGTTGGATGTTTTGTCTGTGTAGAATACAACCTGATTCTTACCTGTATCACATTCAGGGAAATTTAGATATGATGTTAAACAAACCACTTGCAGTTATCTTAAAAATAAAATACAATAAATAGCAGGAATCGGAGTGATTTTCCTCTGGAACATGGTATGTATGGAAGGGTGTTTATCCCTTTCCTCATGCCCAAAGACTCAATGAAGGGCTGTGGCTCAATGGTAGAACATCTACTTTGCATGTTCAATACTCAACAGTATCCTGCTGTAGCATATGCATGTCTCAAAGTTTAAACACATGGAAGTTACAGTTATGGTTTCTTTGGTTGCCCCTACTGTTCTTTGGAGAACTGTGACAACTGTGGATAACTGTGGCTGGGAGAAACTCATGCCTGAAAGCCCCAAGAACCACTTCCAGTCAGTGTAGACCAGGGCTGAGGAACTTTTCTGGCTCCCTTCAACCACAGGGTTCCTACTCGGTGCTTTTTTCTGGGGGGACGCATACTCCTAAACATTTTGTGAATCTAAGTTTTGCCTCATTGAGGGGCAGTATTTCAATATGAGTAGGAAAATGAGAGTACCCCTAAACATTTCTTTAGAGGGGGGAAAAAGCACTGTTCCTACCTATCCATGTTTATCTACCCTCCTAGAGATGGTGAACAAAGGACCAGTGTAGACTGTTCAGTCCATGCCATAATTATCCGCCTTTATTTTCAAAGAATGATTAAATGAAGAGTTTCCTGCATCCACACCATACAATCCTATATTATTTCATGTCTCAGATTAATTAACCTGTAAGGATCACATAATCATTGATATGAATTAGAATAACCACTGGGCCTTGTTTCAGTTACAGATAGGTAGCCGTGTTGGTCTGCCATAGTCAAAACAAAAAAAATTCCTTCCAGTAGCACCTTAAAGACCAACTAAGTTAGTTCTTGGTATGAGCTTTCGTGTGCATGCACACTTCTTCAGAAGAAGTGTGCATGCACACGAAAGCTCATGCCAAGAACTAACTTAGCTGGTCTTTAAGGTGCTACTGGAAGGAATTTTTTTTGTTTTCACTGGGCCTTGTAAACACATTCCTGGAATAAAAGGGCAAGGCCATTATTTCACAGCTCTTTATCTGGATGCATGGATATATTTTTTTTAAATCTTATATTTGTGTTTGTGTGTGTGTATTCAGAGGAATCTAAATTATGTCAAATTAACATCAGACTACAAACTCGGGACTCGAGACCTTTGAAAGGATATCATAGAGTGGTTAAAGAAAGGTCCTGCATTTCCTGTAGAAAACCACATGCTTCTACGGTGAAACCCAGCCCTTACATGAGCATTTGTAGGTTCCACTAGTACAATGAGCAAGTTAAGTGTGTGTGCTTAAATCAGTCCCATTGCAACTTGTGGGATTGATGTACTACTGCTTACCTTTGACCGGATAGTGACCTTATGTACGAAGTAACAGGCAAGCAGATAAGCTGGTGCTGCTGTAGCAAATGAATATGACTTCTCAAGAAACAATATTCCCTGCTCTGCTCAAGGCCGCTGAGAAGAAGCTACTGAGCAAACCGCTGGTAAAACAAGCTGCTTTTGAAGGATTGGGAGGGGGGGGGGAGAAAGACTCACTAGGCTGCTTCAGTCAAACATAGATGATGTGGCTCCTTATCAAATCACAGTCTGAGACTCCAAGTTGTTTTTAATATACCTGGCCCTGAGTACTGTAATGACTACAGTGGAGTACGGCTATTTTGGAGAGGATGTTGCTGCAAACTGTGCCCAAGCTATTTCACACTGGCAACCCAATCCCAAACATGTTTACTTATGAGCACGTCCCACTGTGTTTCGAGGGACTTATTCCCAGATAAGTGTGCAGAAGATGATGTCCTCAGAGATGCCAGTTGCAATATAGTTTGGATTCAAATGTAAATCGGTTTGCAGAGGTTCATGGAAGGAAAGTTTCTCATGACTTTCTCCCCACAAGCCCCATCTCACATTGTTGAAGAGAGCCACCACCACCCCTACCCTCCTGTGAAAACTGCAAGAGAGAAGAGGGGATGGAAATTTTTCACTCTTGTGAACTTCCTTAAGTTACCTTATCTTAGGATCCAAGCCTATATTGTGATTTTATTTTATTTTTAAGGTACCTCATGCAAAAGTAGGTTATACCTTGGTATAATCTTCTGCTTCTTAATCTTTACCACTCTCAGAAATGAGGAATGGAAACTTCTAGGGCTGGAAATGTATTAATAGCATCACATTTTCCTTCCTGCTCCCACAAGTTCTTTAGCACTATTAATTCTCTCTGAGACAACCCCTTACTAACTATTCTCTTCCCATTTAGCAAAAGGAAAACTCAAAGGACCGTGTCATGTTCAATAGTGTCACTGTTGATTTTAAGAGGTTGGCAACCAATTGCATATTAGAGTGGATGCAGCGGTTTGAGATGGTGCCTGAATTTAGACATGCCAACTTGGGTTCTTAGCTTGTCATAGTTCGCTGCTATTATGATCATCACAAATAGCCTTAGACATATCCAATGTCAAAGCTTATTAAATTCCCTCCAGTGGATGATGATTAGGGCAGTGAGGTCATGGGGGCGTCACTAGGTATAAGTGCTCTTTCAGACAGGCCATCAGAGCCTCTAGCCTCTCCTTTAAATTATTTAGAAAAGAAAAAGAAAGAATCGTCATCCTGAAGGGATGAGCATTAATATTTTCTTCCCATCTTCTTGAATCTCCCATTCCTCACTTACTGACACAGTGTCAGAAATTTATCTTGCGGAGGTTCAGAAACTGAACGGCTGGCTAGAAGTGATTCTATTGCTAATGCCATCACTTCCAACATCTGCTTCTAGTTCTGCAACATTTGCTGCTTCTCAACTTATTTTTATAATAATTACGCAAGTCGATGGGAAATAAGTGCAGCAAGTGCGGTTATGATTATCAGTGATTTTCTGAAAGCCGGCACCTCACTGTTCTGCCCACGAACAGTGCCTGTACTTCAACATCCCCAAACAGAGTTCTTGTAATATCATCAGTTCTTCGGTACTTTTTCAG
>NC_139681.1:42910652-43065652 GCF_964106915.1 Podarcis gaigeae | reverse complement strand
GCCGATCAGAAGGTCGGCGGTTCGAATCCCCGCGATAGGGTGAGCTCCCATTGCTCGGTCCCTGCTCCTGCCAACCTAGCAGTTCGAAAGCACGTCAAAGTGCAAGTAGATAAATAGGAACCGCTCCAGCGGGAAGGTAAACGGCGTTTCCGTGCGCTGCTCTGGTTCTCCAGAAGCGGCTTAGTCATGCTGGCCACATGACCCGGAAGCTGTACTCCGGCTCCCTCAGCCAGTAAAGTGAGATGAGCACCGCAACCCCAGAGTCGGCCATGACTGGACCTAATGGTCAGGGGTCCCTTTACCTTTACTTTACCCCCATTTAGAACAGGCTGATCACAACATCTCCAGTGAGAGGAAGTACCTACCAGCAGAACTTCCGTCTTATCTGGATTTCGCTTAGGTTAATTGTCCCTCATCCAGACCATTCCCACTTGGGATGCTGCAAATACCTTTAGAATGTTTGGGAAGCAAGAAATGAGGCAGGTGTAGCTTCCCCTCCCAAGCCCCTTGTTCACTCTTCCTCCACCTTCCAACAGGACTCTAGTCTTGTCCCACAGAAAGTGAGTGGGGAGACAGAACTGTACAAAGGTCCTTGGGAGGTTTGGAGCAAGAGAAATCCTGGTTGCCTTGCCATAACTTCAATACACGGACATACCTTGGCAAGAAAATGCACTTCACTGCCCATCGTTAATGTTTATCCATATTAAAAGCTTGCCATGTAAATAAAATATGCCTTGTTTCATCTCCCACATTACCTTTCTTGAGCTGTTATGCCCGCTAAAATTGATGAAACAATTTCATTGTGATTTTAAAATTTGTCTCTAAGTATGTCTGCCTTGGGTTGCTTGTGGCCAGTCACAGCTCATTCTTCTCCTTCCTCTCTAAGAAGGTCTTGTCATATAAGCGGCTCCGACATTGGGCCATAATACCATGAAGCATAGCTGATTTTTGGAGTTAACTACTAAGTAGTTTCAATAGTGATAATGATGTACTATGTGCACCTATTGGGAATATATAAAATTAGAGGAGAATTTCTGTTGGCTTTGGTCTTCTTTCAAGAATAATTACAGTAGCTGCCATTCATTCCCATTCACTTACCCTGATTATTCTAGAATAACCCAGTTATTAAGGTTTAGTCATACTTTAGAATATACTGCAAAGTGACAACTTGTCATGTTGGCATTATCAATACTGTAAAATTTCCACAGTGGGGACTGAGTTTTCTCAAGGCTTCCGAATACAGAGGTTGGCGGGAACACGAACATGATGCTTTCCATCATTCAGCCCGGACATTGAGATCCAGCTCTGAGGGCCTTCTGGCAGTTCCCTAACTGCAAGAAGTGAAGTTACAGGGAACCAGGCAGAGGGTCTTCTTGGTAGTGGCGCCTGCCCTGTGGAACACCCTCCCATCAGATGTCAAGGAAATAAACAACTATCTGACTTTTAGAAGACATATGAAGGCAACCCTGTATCATGAAATTTTTAATGTCTAATGTTTTACATTTTTTTTCTGTGCTGGAAGCCGGCCAGAGGGGCTGGGGAAACCAAGCTAGATGGGTGGGGTATTATTATTATTATTATTATTATTATTATTATTATTATTATTACAGTGGTACCTCGGGTTAAGTACTTAATTCATTCTGGAGGTCCGTATTTAACCTGAAACTGTTCTTAACCTGAAGCACCACTTTAACTAATGGGGCCTCCTGCTGCTGCCGCGCCACCGGAGCATGATTTCTGTTCTCATCCTGAAGCAAAGTTCTTAACCTGAAGCACTATTTCTGGGTTAGTGGAGTCTGTAACCTGAAGCGTATGTAACCTGAAGTGTATGTAACCCGAGGTACCACTGTATTATTATTATTATTATTATTATTATTATAATTATTATTATTTCTTGCTTCCTCTGGTAACATGCCTTCTCTGTATTGTTATCCCTTTTAGTTCTCACATGAATAGAAAACATTATTCTGTAGCAATCAATCATACAAAGCATTTGTTTATTAAAAGTCTCAGTGTATCAGTTTGCAAACCGGTGATGGCAAACTCTGGTCCTGCAACATATAGATCTATTTACTGACATCACATGGGATTGTGTGGATGTCAAAGATCCTGTCTCATTGGTGGGGATTTGACTGTACATATCATCCAGGTCTTTCCCACTTCTTGTATCCCATAGTTTCCAGATAATCCCTATCAGTGAAAGCACTTGTAGATATTTTCGTTCCCTGGAGTTATACATCAGGAACTGCCAAAACCAATCATATCCATTAAACCTGTCTGGAAGTGATTGCAATCAGATACTTCAAAGAAATAGGCAGGAAACCAACAGTAGTCAGATGGGGGATAATTTGGCCCCCAATTGGCTTCGTATTAGCTCCTAATTCAGAGAGATTATTTCTAGTCTCTGAAAACAGACTTTAGGTTCCTCGCCAAGCATTTGGTCACATACCTCTCTTTCCTATTTCAGTGTTATCCCCCCGCCCAAAAAAGCAATCCAATATCACTTGCTATACTCTTATCTTCAGCACCAACTCTCACCAAAAATTCGCACAGTATAGATGTATGGTACAGTGAAAGGATGCAGTAAAACTGAAGAATTTTCATTTAAACTTGCCAGATCTTCTGTTTCATTGGAAAATCCTTAGTTTTGACCAGGAAGAGAAACAATACCCACCCAGTTTACTTCCCCTGTAATGTTTACGAAAACAAAACAAGTGGCAAATGTCTTAACTTTGCCATTTCATTTCTAAGCATAGGTATCTAGGTAGGATTCAATACCACAGTATTCTATTACCAAAAAAAAAAAAAAATGAAATAGAAGAATTAGTATAAGGGAGCACTAATTAAGTGAACACATAAACAGACATGCCTTGCTACAGTTACTACAAGGTATTTTTTTAAACCAAAAAGAGTGAGACTCATAAAACACTTAAGCCCTACGTAAGTGGGCAAAAGCCTGAGGACTTGGGGAGGTACATATGCCCAAGCTGTCCAGCAGCATACTTAGCTGATGAAGCTGACAGATTGTGCAATTTTGCTGTGGTAATTACTCAATGGTTCAGCAAATGGTAAGTAAATACTTTGGAAATCATAATGTCTAATTACTGGCTCACATATGGTTTATCCCTACCCATTCCACAGTAGGTAAAGTAATGAACACACCCAAACCTTTATTTTTATTCCCTCAGCTCAGTCACCATCTCGCCTATTGAACAGCTGCCTTTGGAAGACTAAGCTACTAAGAATTTATTTTGAAAATTGGTGGGGGGCGTGTTAAATAAAATAAAATAAAATAAAATAAAATAAAATAAAATTAAAAGTATATTGTAAATACTGAATAAAAGGAGGGTAGAGTCTCTCAGACAGGTCCAGCAAACAATGCGAACCAGCAAGAGATGTCTGAATTTGCTTGCTAGACTTAATTTCTTTGCTATTGCAGTCCAGATTTGCAAAAGATTTACAATCCGATGCTAACTGTGTTCACTGAGTCAGAAGTAAGTCCTATTGATTTCAGTGTGACTTCCTCGCTCAGTAAACGTGCTGAAGACTGCAGCAGTAGGCATGCAAAACGAGGAAACTCCATCTAGTAAACACTTCTATGCCACTGCCATCTTAATAATTATTTTAACCCATTTATGTTTTATAAACTCTTTTAGAAGCTCATTTGTTTTCGCTTCTGTTTTAAACATCAGATACAGGAACCCAAACTAAGCATACTGCACAATTTAAAGGATCTACTTTCACTGCCATATTTACTTCAAACCACTGCCGCCACTACTCAAACGTTTTAGCAAGCATATCTGCCTCAGATATTGCCCATTCAGTAGCACTGCTGGTGCTGTTGCAGTAGACTGCACACTTTATTCTAAATATTTCTTTGCTTAGACAATATGTCTTAGGTAAGGATGAGGGAGAAATTTGATTCAATTCACATTTAAAGCTGAATCTATCAAATTTGCACTTTCCGAAACAGTAAGAGAACTGGAACCTAGTTATCCAAATTTTGCAGTACATTATTCAAACTAGCAAATGTTTGCAAAAATTCATGCCTTGGGGGAAAGCGTGCATAAAAATGAATCTCTTGGTGGAAATAACATATAAAAATGCATTATATTTTAATAAATTGACTGCAAAAAATTGTATATTAATCAAAACTGCATACAAAAATGTGTTTATTTGGATAAATTTGCAGTAAAATTATGAAGAATCTTCATGAGGATTTTAAGAAAAGAATTTTGCAGATTGCTGAAGAAATGCAGAAAACTGAATTTAAGATTGGAAAAAAGAGAAACGGAGAGAACCAGACAGATCAATCCATCTCCAGTCTTAGGACTAGATTTTTCCTTCAAGTCGTTTTCCCTCTCTTTGGAGGTAGATATCCTGTTTTTATACCCCTTTACCGAAGCAACGTAGATGTATTATTAATATATGCTGTGTGGCTTTAGTACAGATTAAGTAGCATTAGCCATGCACTCTAGATTGTAAAACAGCTACATCGTCTTAAGCTAATGCAGGGTTAAGCACCATATAGTCTGCAGGCCGCCAGCATTTGTGAAGGTACTTTTGTACAGTTCATTGGTTCTGCTAAGAATTCTGCAAATCCAAGGTTCATTTTAAGAGGGGGGTGGGTGGCATTTCTAGACCTTGCAGCTGCAGGCGTATGTTTTTAATGGCCAGAGTGCAACAGAATGTGAATGCTAACAGAGATATTTTTAAAAACCTAAATTGGTTATTTTTAATCACTAATGATTTTTTTAGGGTTCAGTCCCTAAAAGGGGGTGTTCAAGGATACACAGCAGGGATGGGGAACCTCGGACTCAGGAGCTAAATGTGGCTCTTGGGACTTACCACAGACCACATTTCTTTTTCCCCAGGCCCACTCCTTAGTGTTGTTGCTCTGCATCCTCTTTGGGTGTTTTTGCCTAGATGGGTTTTGTCCTTGAGCTGCAACAATACCTCCTGCTTGTCTGGGTAGAAGGTAGAGAGGGGTAGTGTAATTTAGCCTATTGCATAAAGATAAAAATCCCATTTGTTGCGCTGTCCATTTTTCCCCTCTGACCCTGCCCACTATTGGCATGTGGTTCCCAGAAGGGCTTGCAGCCCTCAGGCTAGAGATGTTTCCACACCCCTAGTGCACAGTATAGATATGATCTGCCCACTCAGCATTGAACACAATTGTAGTGGGCAAATCAATGATGGAGCTTTCATTGGCGTTGCCTCCTCTAATGCTATCTCTCAACTGATGCCAGAGCTCCAGCATCTGTGGAATAAAAATATTGGTGTTCCAGGGCATTCTAGAGGGTAGCTTAGATCTAAAGTCATCCTGATCCCACTCTCTTTAAGAGTGTCAACAAAAATATATGGAGTTGATCCAGTTGAAATAGAGTGTACAGTACTTAGATTTTCCAAAAGCTTTCAACAAGGTGCCTCACCAAAATAAGCTTAGCGGTCATGGAATCAGATTAGAGGTCCTCTTGCGGGTGAGGAATTGGTTATGTTGCCAGAAGCTAAGAGGAAGAATGGAGGAAGGATAAGTATTGAGACCTGTGCTTTTTAACTTGTTCATAAATGGTCTAGAATTAGGAATGATCAGTGAGGTGGCCAAGTTTACTGTTGACATTAAATTGTGCAGCATCATTAAAAGAAGAAGAGATTATGAAGAGCTGCAAACAGACTTCTCCAAAATTAGTGAATGGGTGGTAAAATGGCAAATGCAATTCAAGGTAAGCAAATATAAACTGATGCATGTCAGGTCAAAAGAATCTTAATTTCACAAATATGTTCCTGGGGTCTGGACTGGCAATGACTCACCAGGAACAAGACCTGGTGTCTTAGTGGATAACTCAGTGGAGTCTTTGCTGAGGGACTTTATCAAAAGGTTTTTGAAACTTTTATTACCCCCAACACCCCCAACAGATGCACTAAGAGTGTACATAGCATGTATGTCACCCATCTTCATAAGGGCTTAGGGGCAATGTGAACATATAGAGTCTGAGTCTATAGACCATCAGGATGGGATAAGAAAAGACATTACAGGAAGGATCAGAGACCTAGCTGTTTCTTGCTCATTTTTAATATTAATCAATTTAAATGGCAGATACCATGGAAAATTGTACTACTAGAACAATATGCATAGGACTGGGCTGTATGTCATGGTTAACTATAACTGGATTGGGGGTAACTGTATTAGGTAATGTTTTGTCCTGGAAAGTGATCTCATTGACTAATATTTTCTTGGGGCATGGAATAGTTTTGTGCCTTTTCCCCACAAGGGAAAAATATCTGTACAACCATCCTGAGCACTGATGGTGAGAAAACGGTCTAAATACTTTTTAAAAAATCAGGAAGGAAATGACAGGTTGTGCATCAGCCACCATTTACACCAGAGGGCAGTCTGACTGGGAAGAGGAAATTTGTGAGTGTTGATGGCACTGGTGAAAAGTGGCATGACTGAATGACAGCAAGCTAGGCAGAAACAGGTCACTCATTCAGCTTTATGGTAGCAAATAATGTAAGGCCATTAGGTGATAACAAAAACTTGCAAGGAAAGGACACTGAAAGAAGGCAGCTGCTGCAGAGAGAAGCACATTCTTTTCAAATGAGAAGACAGGGACTTCAGGCTGAGAGAGAAAAATGAGTCTGGAGCAGAGAAGAAAACGTGATTATCCTAAGCACTTACATTCAGAGCGCTGTACAAATATTAACAAACTAATCCTCCAGGCCCAAATGAAGGTGGATATATAAGCATTATTATCCCTCTCTTTACACAGGATCTGAGGCATCAAAAGTTAAATGGTATTTCCAACGCTATTGAAGAACTCAGTGGGGAAAGCAAGCTTAGGAATCTGATGGCCAACGTGTTTACCCCCCAAATAGTCAGTGGCTCATCAAACAGCAAGCACGCAATGGATTTGGGACAGAAAAGTCCACAAACTTTCTACAAGCCATGAACACAAATGTTAAGCTCTTCTGAGTCCAATTGATTTCAATGAAAGAAGTTTAACTATGCACATTGGGCTGCAATCCTAAACACAATTAATAAAGAGTGAGCTCCACTGAACATAGTAGAACTTACTTCTGAGAAAGTATGCATAAGCTTGCACTGTGAATAACCATAATACTAATATACTCAGCATCTCCATAGCAGATTTGAATGTCCAAAATGCTTTGATGTTATTTAGATATGATTCAGAGTTGGGAGTGAAATAACCAGGTATGTGGACGTCACCCAATTATTCAGGATGTTGGGATTCCAAGCATATTGTGCCAAATGGAATGAAAGGGGAACAGAGTGGCAAATGGGAATCAATGAAGTAAAGTGTAAAGGGAGGGTGGGGTAACAGATTAACATAAAATCCTGTCTACATTATGCCCTGATTGCGTGTGAACTAAAGTGTGGCTGCATTCGGTTTACTAGAAAAGATGCAGAAAAAGGAAACCAGTGATCAAGATCCTCTCCAGGAGGAGAAGCTAAAATGTTTGAACCTTTTGTGTGAAATATTTGGTGGGTGGAAACACACAATAGAAGCTTATAAAATTAGGCAATGAGTGGAGAAAGTGATTGAGAGTTTTTTCCTTTCACGTTGTCCTAGATTTCAGAGTCACCCATGAGTTTGTTTATGCTGAATTATTTCTGGAGCAGATGGATGGTGGTGGTTCTGTCCAAGGGACAATCAGGAGCAGCAGAAGTGATATGTATGCTTTTGGATTTTTCACAACTCTTCTCACCCAAGCCAATAAAGTATGCAATCCCTTCAAACTACAAATAGGAACAATCAACTGATCTAGTTATATGTAGCGGAATTTATCTTTCTGACCCTTTTTAGGTAGCATTGTTCAATTCACATCTCCATTGAACGTTATAATTAATGACAATCAGGTCAAGTAAGAGGGTTTTTAAATAGAAAGAAAGAAACCAGAGCTGCAGCTATATCAGAAACAAATTATGTTTCTAGTACATTGTTATCGTCTACAATTTAGGTATTCTTGCCAATACATTTAATGCATGTCTGTCCCAGTCCAGTTCTAATTGACTGAGATTGCCATCATTTCCCCTTGGACACTCTGCTACTGTCCTGATAGAACTAGGATATTTCCCAGATTTTCAGTTTTAAATATCCTTTTGCTCAGCTTCCTCCATTTATTCCTAATGTTCACTAAGTAATACCTCTCTCCTGGTATTTACATTAGCAGTGAACTGAGTGTTTGTAGCCAAATTTATATCAGCAAAATTTATGTGCATCAAATGCCACAAATCTTGATGCAAAGGCTTATCTGATTTTACGAGTTCCCTTGGGCTTTATAATTGTCCCATTCCACACCAGGGGTGATTGTGATCTAGTCACTAGACTGCGCAGAAGCCTCTAGGGCATGCTTACTTTTTGCATGGAAAGAGGCACTGCCCATGTTAGAAACAATGTCCATGTTAGAAACAATGTGAATCAGAAATTACATGAATGAAATGGTTATATGCCCAGTGTCATGGAATTAATGCAGATCTCTGTCATGCTTGAAGGCCATTCCATGTACTTCTAACAGTTCTGGCTTACTGGAATCTAGAGAAGTTTTGACCCAGGTTTGATTTAGGATTCAAGCTTTCTGTATGCACAAGCTAGACCTGGTCAGGGAACCTGGAAAGCTCTCCAGGATGGGAGAGAAAATCAAATCAGTTAATCTTCACAGCTGAATCTATCAAATTCACATTTTCAAAATATGACAACTGAAACACAGCCATCCTTTGAAATTTACACTTATTTGAATTTCGAGATGCATTTATCCAGGCAAACAGTGTTTTCAAAACATTTCATGGAAACTGTGCATAAGAATAAACATGTTTGTGAAAATAGCGTACAAAGATTTGTTATATGAGGGGAAATTGTTTGTAAAAATGCCTACCTTACTCAAAATTGCATACAAAAATATGTTTATTATGAGAAATTCACACTAAAATGGTGGTGAATTTTCAGGAGGGTTTTTTTTTTATAAAAAATACTACAAAAATGTAGATTTAAGATTGGAAAAATGAGGAGAATCCGAGAGAACCAAAAAGGGCAGGTTCTTCCATCCCTAGCATCAGATTAAGAACTTGTTTGAAACAAATCCTTTGTAATTAAACTCATACGACTTCTGTGGATTTACCAGGGTCTCTGAAGAATCTTACAATATTCAGATTGATCCTGTTAAGTTCAGGAACCTAGTTTCTGTCTCCCCAACATATCACATGAAGGTATCAGAAATGTTGCCTTTTAAATATTAAGGCTGAATAAAGGCATCAGCGACATACAGGTTTGTGAAATGACTATATACAGCTCCCCGGCAGTGTTGCAGGGCTCCAGCACAGTTTAGGGAAGGCAGAAAGGAATCTAGAGGGTTCCAAACCCTTTTGGGCCTGGAGGTAATCTAAATACAAAATACCATTTCACAGAAGAAACACAGGCAACGCTCAGAACCACCCTAACAAAAGAGGCAAAGCATGTTTTTACTGCAAAACAAAGCAAAAAAAGTGGCACCCTTTTTAAAAGAATCCCAGTCAACCCCCTCAACCAAAAAAAACCCCTCCTTAGTTAAAAAAATAAAATTGGGAAGGGCAGAACGATTTGGCAGGCACTAAGAAGGGTATCTAAACCACAGAGCCTAGGACTTGCCGATCAGAAGGTCGACGGTTCAGATCCCCACGACGAGGTGAGCTCCCGTTGCTCGGTCCCTGCTCCTGCCAACCTAGCAGTTCGAAAGCACCCCTAAGTGCAAGTAGATAAATAGGTACCACTCCGGCAGGAAGGTAAACAGCGTTTCCGTGTGCTGCTCTGGTTCGCCAGAAGTGGCTTAGTCATGCTGGCCACATGACCCGGAAGCTGTACGCCGGCTCCCTCGGCCAATAAAGCGAGATGAGCGCTGCAACCCCAGAGTCAGTCACGACTGGACCTAATGGTCAGGGGTCCCTTTATCTTTACCTTTAAGAAGGGTGTCTGGGTGTGCCATAGTGTCCATGAATGCTATGTTGGGAACTCCAGATCTAGATGTTCTGCTACCCTTGTGTACAAAGCCAAAATATAAAACACTGAGAACAAATCAGTGCCCTTGGTCTCCAAAGCTCTTCCACCTTGCCAACATTGACTAGCCCCTCATTGCAGCCCTAATCACCATAGAGGAGCCAACTGGTATGTGAAAGGACAAGAGGGGCGATGGAAGGGCAAAGGCTTTGAAGCCTAAGTGCTTGTCTGATGATGTTATCAGATGTGAGCCTGCGTCTCAAGTCTCCCAAGTCTGGGAGCTCCCTCCTTCTAGTATAGACTGGACTTCTCTCTCTCGCCCTCTCTTCGGGGCATAACAGTTGACAGTATGTGGGACATGCAGTCATGTGAATTTACATTTATGGGGTATGAGTGATCCCTACCCAGTGATTATTATTTTTAATTGTGTCTTGCTTTATTCTGAATTATGACAGGAGAACCCTTATCCGCCTTCAACCTGCCCCTGCCAGGAAAAAGTAGTACGGAAAAGAAATAAAACCTAGCCATTCCACTACAAAGTTTCACGCAGGGACAAGTTATATATCTAAAGTTTTATTTTCTCTCTCTTTCGCTCTGTCTGTTTGAGCAATCTTATACATTATTAATTAACCCCTCATTCCTTTCATTCCACACCCAGAACAGTGGGCAAAAAATAATGCTTTTTTCCAGGCTTAATGAGCAATTTGCAATTAATTACTGAAGCTTATTAAGGGCAGCTTTGGCTTAAAATATTTTCTTCCTACCTTTCCTCTACAGTATTCACCAAAATTTGGCTTCCTGGGAGGAACTAATTTAATTTCATGGTTTGTGCATTACTTGCACACTTTTTAATCCCCTACTCCATTTTTTTCCTTTACAGACTGTCCCTGAAGAAAGCCAAAACATTAACTTTCTATTCATCACACAAATAAGATTTGGGTTTAGTTCTATCTATGCATGCACACACGTACACAAACCTCTTCTTTCTCATTACATCGGGGTAACTCAATCAATTGAAGTGTTACCCAGTGAAAAAATTAATAAAGAGGGGAGCAGTACAATGAGATTCTGAAGGTGCTCCAATTCATCCACAACACTTAGGCAGAGTCAGGCTCACTGGTGTCACTATCAAAATAAATAAATAAATAAATAAATAAATAAATAAATAAATGGCACATATTTAATGGGGAAATTATTCCTTTGATTCATAAAACTGACTTCTTTGTTATGATCGTTTCAAACAGTTGCGTTCTCTGTTTCTTTAGGTTCACATTCATGGAAAACCACAATAGATGGCTTCCGTTTTCTTCCTTAACTTACAGAACCACAGTGTGGAGCAGCTCAAGAAACTAAAAAAAAAAAAAAAAATCATTTGTTGGGGGATCATGAGCAGAGAAATCAGTGTAGTTAGAAGAGCAGCCACTAGTCACGACCCACTTTTTTTTAACTAAATGACCTATTGGTAAAGTTGTTCCCATTTGGAACATGCTACAACTCTCTTGACAATGTGGGATGCATTCACTTCAGAAAATGGAGGCTGCATGTTTGAATACTTCCCAGCCTTGGGGAGGAAGGAACACAGTACATAGAAATCTAGCAAAAATAAACACACATTCTTGCAGCTAGGCAGACGGTATGAAACAAACAAACAAACAAACAAACAAACAGCTGGGCCAGGGAGTAAAATACCCAGCTGGTTGGCAACCATAGTGCCTTCCTAGGGCTTTTGTGATCAAGTTACTCTCTGTGTTTTCTTTCAGAATTAAGCCAGAAAAATAACATACTCTAGGCAGAAATTATTTGGGTGCTGTAACTTTATACAGTTTCATTAGGCTCATTCTAGTTACCGTATATGAATCTAGAATGTTTATCAAATTCTTTGTTTGCAAATCTCTGTGCCCTGGCCTATGTAATGCCAGGCCAGTGTGCCCTATCCAAGCTCTTCCATTTATTAAAACAGCTTGTATTCTAAACCTAGGATGGCCAATGTCTTGGAATACAATGCCCATAATCCCTGGATATTGGCCATTCTGGCAGGGGCTGATGGGAATTGTAGCCCACAACTTCCAGAGAGCACCACATCAGCTACCCATGTTCAAAATGTCTTCCAAGGCCATTTGGATAAATTCAGCTTTTGGATCACTGCAGTGTCTCATTCACATGATAGACATCTCATAAGCTGTATGCTATGAATGCAGAGACTACTTCTGAGCACTTTGTAATGCAGTCGTGCCCAAGCTCTTCAGCAACACTGAAGTAGCCCATTGGATTTTGACCATAATAGACATACAGGGTTGGACATAGAAGCATGCATGGTCCAGAACCAGAGACTGTTTCCATTTCCTGCTCAGAAGTTCCCCAGTGGTGAATACTCTCAAACTCCTAGTTTTAAATCAGCTATGGGGTTGATTGTGGGAACTGCTGAATGAGAAGGTGAATGGGGAAAAAACTTGTTTATACACTGTCGCCTGCCTATGAGGATGTCACCTCACCAGATCGTGGAAATTGAGCTGGCTTAAATCCCATTCAAATCCGTATCCCGGAGTGTTCAGGATTTATGCACACAATCATGCTGTCAAAATATTATGCAGGAAAGAACAGCAATTTGCAATAATACTGGCAGGAATTTCTCAGCCATAGCTTTGCCATACATATGGCAAAATGTTTTCTTTGTCAAGGATCTTATAAAAAATCACACCACCATAATGTTTAATCTTTACCACCTCATTTCCTACAAAAACAGCTCTAGGCAGCTTGCCAGTACACCTAGATGGCTGGATGGAAATGAAGGTGACCCGTGGAAAAGTTCAAGTAACAATTTTCCAAAATCACTGAAGCCTTTTCAGGTGGTCTTTCTCTTCCTCAATGACCACATCTGAAGGATGCTTATAAAACGGCAAAGAAACCTTCACATAGTTTGAAAACCATTAAAAAGTCATCTACAGCCTCCATCATAGGAAGTCTTTAAGAATAAAATTTTGCAAAGAAAAATACACAATTTTAAGTGGTTTGTAAGTTAAAAGGGCTACTGGGTTTCTCTTGTTGTAGTCCCCAGTATATGACCAGACAAAGGTCATTGAACAAGATGATCTCACTATACAGGAATCCACAAGAAAAAGTGCAATTGCAAGATTAATTTCACTGGGAACTCCAAAGTTCAAAAATCCTAACAATGCATTACTCCCCCCCCCCCCCCGCAAAAAAAGTATTCTTCAGTTCTTCCAGAAGCAGACCGCAGTTGAGCCTTCTTCCTGAATTTCCTTGACTTCTTCAAAGCCGCTTATTATTAATACTTCTAAAGCCGAAAGAGCTCAGGATGTGATCCATTTGCTTCATGAAAGGGTGTGATTTGACAAAGGAGGAAATCGGACCATTTGCTTCTTCATTGACTTACCCTTATGGCAGACAAAAAGACAAATATGCATATAAAGAAAACAGAATCCCAGCTTTGTACACGTTCAGTTGGCTGCTGGATGATGGAAGGGCAACCACTCTGCAGAAATGTAAAGAAAGCACCTGCACATTAGTTGGGTTACCCCCATGTCATATTTGCCAGAGCATACTGAGCATACACAGAAAACTATTGTGGGCATGGAACATGAAACCAGGAACAAACACTGCTATGAAGAAGGCTGGACAAGGGGGACAAGAGGGCCAGGAAAGGTGAGAGGCATTGTGGTCCATTCAAAAAATGCAGCTCACTGTCCTTCAAGGTAATCAGCCTTGTAGTCGAAGACTGGGAGGAAGGCTGTTGATGTGCCCATGCTGCAGAAGGAAAACTGAGGTGAAGAAAAAATATTTGCCCTAGTTTGCAGCTAGGCAAGCATTTGAACTCTGCTCTTTAGCTTCTCCTTCAACATATCGCCCAGCGTACTACACAGGGCCTCAATCCCTAATCTCTTGGAGAAGGCAGGGGGGCTGGTCCTGAGTTATCTTTAGGGAAAATGGAGGTAGGCTGAGGAATATACGCAGCATCGCCTTACCCCTTATATGCCCAGTCACACACTTCATTCTGAGGATATTGCACTGTTGCATGTGTCACATAAAAGGTGTTCTGCATTTGTAAGTAATAAATCGTTTAGTATGGCAGCAGCACCCATACTTTGGAACTCCTTGCCTATTGAGAGCTGTTGCTGTATTTTTGCCTGCTAAAAACTTTTTTGTTTTGTTTTGGCAAGCCTGTCCATACAAATAGAATGTTGGTGTGTGTTTTAATCCAGTTTTAAACTTTTTGCCAATTTCAATTATTATTTTTTAATTTTCCAAATAGTGAACTAGTTTTTAAACTGATAATCATCATTTTCATAAATCACATCGAGTCTTTATTACAATCAACTAACATGCAAAACTTGCGAAATAAGTGCTTATTTCAAAGATCTAGGGATGGCAATTGCTGAGACAACAGGTGAGGGGAAGGTGGGGAAGAGGATGTGTTGGATTGAGAGTAGGAGAGGGAGTATCATAATGTCTACTGCAGTCACATTTAACTATCCCCTTTGCTCAGACTCAAAGAAAAATCAGTAAAATCACAGGAATTCCACTTAGTAAATAGACTACATATTTGATAGCACAATCTTAAGCATGTTTACGCAGAGGTAAGTCAATAGGTTCAATGGGACTTAAACTGTACCTTTAAAAAAAGAATACGAAGTGTTTTTGCATAAAATAAAATAAAAATCACACAAATAGGGGGAAACGACTTAACCTCTTCCCAGCCACATGTTTGACAAGCAATTCAGGTTGTGCAAAGCTTACACTGGCAATTCAGATCTTGCAACTGCTTATCTTAATCACCAGCGATATTGCTGATTATCAACTAAGAAAGAAAGAGTTTAGAACTCCCATTGGCACAAACATTTGCATGAAAAGGTATCGGAGTGCAGTGCACAGAAACCTTAGGCTGTGTCCAACGTTAGCCCATACTGAGAGGAGACCCACTGAAATTAATGGACATGACTAAATCAGATATCTTTTCTCTCACACTTCTAGACCAAAATGAAATTAAAGCCCACCATAGATAACACACTATTCTTCATAGCTGGTCTTTACACATCTTTACTTTCCTGGTTGCTTGTAACATTAATAAGTATGGCATTTCTCTGTTTAAAGCCATGTGCCTTTAAAGCTGTGTAACTCTTCATTTTTAATAAAGACTTGTATTTCTTTACTTATGTAATTTTAATCTTATTGCCAATTTTCAACCTGCTGGGCCATGGCAGACAAAAGAGATTGATCAACTTTACCTTCGTTTTCCAGCCCCAGTGTTATAATAAACAATAACGTATGCAGAGAATAAGCCCCAGAAATTGTGTTGCGTGTTACAAATTTGATTCCCTAAGAATCGTTCTAAGGTTAATTTAAATACTATGCTTGAAAAGGTATAATCCAACACATTTTATTTTTAATACTATGTTATAAATGCATTCTGTTACCTTATGAAGACTCCAGATAAAATATATTTTCGTTTTGCTTTTATAGTCTCCAGCTAAATTAAAGCATCAAATGTAATTAATTAAAACCCAACTCATTGTTTTCAAGGCCTGATCTGTTAGAAGCAGGCGACAATGATTTATCCTAATCTTCTGACTCAATATCTGTTCTATCTCTAGAGAGCAAACAAGGTGCACACACTAAGAAAATTACTTCAGAGAAGTGGGAAAGAAAAGCTACCGTCCTGTTCACACTTACTCAGGAGGAAACCCGGTTGACATGCATAGGACTAGACTGCTAAGTTCTCAGGTAAAGCAAGATTCTTCCTGAAAATTTATCATGGAAACACTTATTCAGGCAATGGGACTGAGGAGCGTGTAGGTCTGCAGGTTGTGCACACTTGGGTGTGTGTTCCAAATAAATATTAGAAATGCACAAAGAGACAAGCATATAAGATTTACTCTCACTTGTTGTACTACCCATATCTCAACCAGCTAGTTGTTATCCCTTTCTAAAATTCAGGTTCATTTTTAGACATTAGAAGAAGGAAAAAGGAAGCAATGCCTCTCTACAGACAGTACCCTCCCCTTGATATGCTATAGTGCTCCTTTGCTGATGCTATTTTCTGTCTTTATTTTCAAATCTTCACATTTCTCATTCTTGGGCTGGCTCTGAGCATGAGGGCCCACCTGAGCAAAGTGTCATCTCTCCAGCATGACACCCCAACCAACACTGCTTTCTTTAGATGCCTCCCACTTTTCTTTCTTGTTGGAATTGCCTGAGTTTGTGCCTTCAATAATTCACCTTTGAGAAACTCCAATCCATATTGGACCCCTTTTTCTCTGAGTGTTTCTGACCATGAGATCTTACCCAGAACTTCCTTAAGCTTTTTGAAATTGGCCTTCTTAAAGCCCAGAGTGCATGTCTGACTGCACTCAGCTTTCTCTTGCCTCTGTATAAGGAAACCCAAGAGAACAAGATCCTTTCCTCTGAAGGTGCCCAGTACTTTCATTTCATTGATTAGTTCCTTCTGTTAGTGAGGATCAGGTCCAAGAGCAATGACCCCCCTGTTGCTTCTCCCACCTTCTGGGAAATGAAATTGTCAGCGAGGCATTAGATATTTGCTGGCTACATTAGAATCGGCTACTGTGCCCTGGATGCTTGTATGTGTGCACACAAGACTGCAAATGTACCTTATATAAAAGTCTGAATTTCTTGAACATGCACGAGAATTCTTCAACTTTATAGCTATGTTCGGGCATTTGCCTAGACATACAAAGGGTTAAAGCTCCATCCCATCCTCCCCAGACTGTTCTAAGTCTCAAGAGGGTTTTTTAAGTGCATTCAACTGAACACACTTTAAAACCTCCCTGCAAGCTGGAACCCTGAAATGTCAGGTTTTCTGACTATGGGGAGAATTTCTGAGCATTCAGTTCAACCCTCTTCAGACCTACATGCTAACTGCCCACCAGACAACACTGCTATGGCTGCCTGTGAAGTTGCTGGGAACTGAGCGATAAGACTGTGAGGGGCCAAATTGCACGGCAAACATGGGTCTTGAGTCAATACTTTTAGTTACCTGCTGCTTAGTTTTGTTTCCTGATACCTAATAACAGCTGGGGGAGAAGGCTTCAAGTATGAGTGTGAGAAGATGGGTTGTGGGTTCTGTTTAGCTTTGTGGGTCGCATGCTTTTTTAGACCTGGACAACCCAGGCCGCCCACACCATGCCTTCAATCAAGCCTTCTATGCCTATCCACTTCATTACTGTAGAATAAATATTTGGGGGGGGGGTGGAGGGAGGCAGCAGGCTTCCTTTCCAACTTACATTTGTTAGGTTAGAACATTCGTAGGCACCTCCATACATACATCTGTATGTTGGAAGGGACCATAGTTCACTGGTAGTACACATGCTATACATGCAGAATTTCTCAGTTCCATCCAGAGCATCTTCAGTGGGATCAGGTGGCAGATTCCAGTGAAGACTCTTTTTTCTTTTGGGGAAGAGCCTTGGTCCAAGAGGAAGTCACAATCTGAAGTTGCACTGTACTTGAACCAGGCAATGATACCCCTTGTGTGGCCTTAAGTAAATCAGTATCTGTCAGCCTAATCTACCTCCCCTAACCTTGTTAAAATCGGCTAAACTGTTCTGTGTCTTAGGGACCTGCAAAGAATGCAGGATCAAGATTCTCACTGTCTGAAAACCAAAGGAGCTACTGCGAGTCAGAGTCGACAGCACTGACTTAGATGGGGCAATGATCTCACTCAGTATAAGGCAGCTTCCTATATCCCTGTGCAATAAAGTGTGCTATGTGCAGCTTTATTCGACAGTAGTAGATCATCCATTACCACCTCTCAATGTTCCAGGAATACATGTCTTGGAAATCGAAAGGAAACATTGGTGGTACACACAGAAAGCTTCTTCTGCTGGTACTGCTGCTGCTTCATTGGAAGTGTAGTTTCCTTTTGAACTGCTCCCCATAACAACATCCCAAACTCCTTTTTAAACTGTTCCGTATTTAACAAGCAGTCCTGTGATTGGGCTGCAGAAAGGGAAACAGAGAAGACTCTTCCGGTGCACACATACAATTACGTTTGCTGTTTGCTATCCCACGATCACAGACTCAGAGGTTCGTGTCCTTTGGTTACATTTCAGTGCACTATATTAGGTGGATTTTCAACTAAAGATACTATTAAAATACTCGGCTGTAATCTCTGCAGCCCTTAATTAAAACAATTTGTACAAGGTTGTGTTCTTTTTAAAAGGAAAAATCAAACCCGTGTGCTTGAACTGTGATGACACATGTAAAGGGGATATTAGACATGAAACAACCAATTTTGAAATACTGTGCAGCTGTAGGCATTGCCTCAAAATCTGTTATAATATGAGTCTCCTCTGTCTTCTACTCCCTCACCAAGGGATAAGAAGTGATGTCAAGTTAGTGATTAGGAAAGAGTAACTGGTACTATGTGCCGGTTTATATGCTCTTCAGGCAGTGTCAGCCCTCTCCAAAGCCTTCTTCTAATTTAAAAGAAGAGCACTTTAAATTAAACAATTCTCCTGCAAAATTCAGTTCTGGAATTTCCCTTCCCTCTTTGAAACTGCTCCTGAAAGAGGCAGAGAAATTCTGCATTCTTCCTTAAACAAATAAGGTTAGCTACCCTTTTGCCACTCACAATTCAACATTCACACTAAATTAATTTTTCCAAAAGTAATTCAAATAAAAGCTTTGCTGCCACTACCCTTTCCAGAGCCACAAGATTGAATAAGGCATCTGAATAAAATTGTGTATTACAGCCTTCTTTAATATTTAAGCATGACATTCATTGATTTGTTTCTTGTTTTCTGCAAACCTTGACAACATGATAAAATAAATCATAAGAAGAAAATATAGTGGTAACATCTTTTATGGACTTCACATAGTCATCAATCTCAAGCTGTGAGTGAATTATCAGTGCAGCAAAAAGATCTATGTTTTAAGAGCTCCAATAGCATACTAGCTAGAGGTTTTTCACAAGCAAACTCAAGGCGAGTGACTGATAAGCATCATTATTGTTTTCTGAGAGTCTAGTTTATAGTGTGTTGTGGAGGTGTTGGCATATATGTTTCAGAAGGAAAGGTTTGATCAATTCTAAGTAGACATCTACTAACATATAAAAAAATATAACAAGGGCTCCTGCTGAGCAGTATTAAAGTACCTATCACACCGTGTCATTGTGACGGCCCCCATGTTGTGTTTCTGATTATATTTAATATAGAATTAACCTGCCGTAATGTAACGTATTGTGCATTCTGTATGGATCAAACACTTTTATGCGGACCACCCCCAAAAAAAGTCCAAATCCTGCATTTAGATTTTAAGCAACATTTGTTTATTTATTTTCGATTTATAGAACTACCCATCAAAAAAAAAAAAGTAAAGGAAAAACAAGAAGGGGGAGAAAAACAAACCTTCAGGGACCAAAAGATGGAGATCATAAAACCCCCTGCTTTGTTTGTTACCATACATTTGTGAACCAGTAGGACATAGAAAATGCAAGCAATTGTAAACCACTACATTGCCTGGAGAGAATGAATGTGGATCACACAAAGCTGGGAGCTGCAGTGAACATTTCCTATACTGGGAGAAAATCCAAGATATCAATACTATAAAATCCAGCATTGATAACGGAGCAATGTTATCAGCAAGTGTATTTTTAGAAGTTGTTATTCATTTAGAAAGAATATGTAGTATAAGCAATGTGTGGCGTGGATTTGCATTTCAGAGAACGATAACAATCTCAAATGTGAGTCACATATGTGTGCATCATCCCTGAGTATTTTGTACTCAGATATTCACTACCCAGTACAAAAAGTCGTGTAGGAATTGTCGCTTATGGGTGCCTGGAAGTTATCACTTGACAAGGCAGTGTTGCATATTTTGCATTTTGACAATTTCTGCAAGAAATACTACTGGGCTTGAACCAGAGGATGTTTGCCATGTATTAAAAATACAATATAATCAGTAGGACTAATTCTTAGCCATAAAACCAGTGGGAATAAAGAAATACTAACTTCCTTTGGATCGAAACCCAGCATTTATTGAAGCAAATATACAATGTATGGATGCCACACCATGTGTAGGCACCACTTAGCCAACTATATAGTCACATCTGAAAATCCTAGGAACAATCAAGCTTCCCAGGTGTGTGTACACAGTTGTTTAAAGATGGGTGCTCATGAAAGTTGCTGTAGGAAACACCAGTGTAATTAATAGCAACGTTTTGCATATCAGTTGTAATTTGTGGAACTGTCTTAATTCTAAAAGTTGTGTGTGTGTGCGTGTGTGTGTGTGTGTGTGTGTGTGTGTACATACACACACACACACACACACACACTACATTTTAAATAAAATCAGATGATCGACTAAGTGAAGATTTCTTCCTTCCTTTCCCGTTTACAAAGTGCTGTTCCTGAAAGCATCTCTTTCAACAAGCTTGCAAATGCTTTATATCTGGTGAGTGGGCTAATGAAAGCTTTAGGTTTAGAAAGCCCTAGCACAGGGATTGCAAGAGTAAATATTAAGATGTTTTCTGACAAGCTGAATATATATGTGGTTTCCCACAAAATCCCACAGTGCTTTGCACTCCATAAATATCACTCCTCTTCCCTCACAACTTTTACTATATGAAATATGTTACCCTAGTCCACTAAAACATAGCCATATTTTCACTGGTCTTGAATCTTAGGCACACATATATTTACATAGGTTTGAGCACTATTCATCACCCTCATAATTAATCCAAGTCAATTGAGGAATCAGGAAGGATTTCCTTTGCTATTAGCATGGTGCATTAATATTTTAGCCCAATATATTAACGGACTCTTTCCAGGTTAGTATATCCAATTTCATATGTGTGATCTAATGAATGAATGAATTTAATTTAATTAATTATTAAATAAATAACTACAGAAACACCAGTAATATCACCAAAGTATTGTGTTTTTCACTGAAACCCCACTTCAGCTATGAAGCCAGGTACCCTATAGATAGCTATAGCTATAGCTATAGCTATATAGATATAGATATAGATATTCGTTACAGAGGTATTGTTTTATTAGTATTGAACCACATTTTCATGAGCTCAAATTATTGATGACAAAGTATGATTTCTTGGGGTTGAAAAATACCATTTGGAGAAGCTCTTAGTGATATTTTTGAGGGGTGGGGGCACTCCACTTGCATTTCATGTGTTTTCAAAGCTCTGATATGCTGCTGATACATCTACATGCCATCCTAAAGGCAAGTAGTTGTGTTGCCGGTTGCTGGGGTGTAACAGCAGAAACCTGTTGCCCCCACGTATTGCTTAAGGATATCCTACAGGCATCTGATTTTCCACTGTGGAAAGGAGAATGCTGAATTAAATGGCCCTTTGATCTGATCTACCAGGGCTGTTCTTATGCTCCTATGAGCATGTGCCTGAATATTTTTAAATTAAATTGCAGTGTAGGAGTGGGATATTAAGAGAGATTAACAGACCTTCCAAGATGTCTCCAATGAAAACAGGGACATCCTACCATCCCTTCTGACATTTCTCCCATTAAAACAGGGACATTCTTTTTTTCAAAAAAAAATTATTAAAGATTTTCTTGTTTTACAGAAGTAAGTGTAATGTCTCTCATATTTTTTTCTTTTTTTATAAATATTTTTATTAACAATTTTTGGTTTAATCACAATGCCAATAAAACAATACAATCTCACATCTCTTTAACATAGATCTTTTCACTTCTTTGGACTCCCTCACATCTCCCGCTCCTGCGTTCCTGGTTATAATTTTACTCAGCAAATTTGTCCCCTTACTTTTTAATCATCATAACTAATTTTCCAATGTTATACCTCTAATTTTAACTATCGTTTTATTCAAATCTTAGAAAATTTAAATATAACCAACATATTCCAAAATTTTTATCATTTCTTAAATTTATCTTATCTTCCTAATTCACTTCCTTAAACTCAATGGTGCCAAGTTGTTTGTACTCTAGCATCCTTCTTAACATTCATACAATTTGCAATATTTTTGTAAATAAATCTTAAATTTCTTCCAATCTTCTTCCACCGTCTCCTCTCCCAGGTCTCGGATTCTGCCGGTCATCTCAGCCAATTCCATGTAATCTATCAGTTGCATCTGCCACTCTTCCAGTGTGGGTAAATCTTGTGTCTTCCAATGCCTGGCGACAAGTATCCGTGCTGCTGTTGTTGCATACATTAAAAATGTTCGATCCTTCTTTAACACACTCTGGCCGACAATACCCAGAAGAAAGGCCTCTGGTTTCTTAGGGAAGGTATACTTAAATACCTTTTTCAACTCATTATATATCATTTCCCAGAAAGCCTTCACTCTAGGGCAAGTCCACCAGAGGTGAAAGAATGTTCCTTCATTTTCCTTACATTTCCAACATTTGTTGTCAGACAAGTGGTATATTTTTGCAAGTTTGACTGGGGTCAAATACCATCTATATATCATTTTCATAACATTTTCTTTCAAAGCATTACATGCAGTAAACTTCAACCCAGTGGTCCACAACCTCTCCCAGTCTTCAAACATAATGTTATATCCAATATCCTGTGCCCACTTTATCATAGCCGATTTAACCGTTTCATCTTGTGTGTTCCACTTCAGCAGCAAGTTATACATTTTTGAAAGTACTTTAGTCTTAGGCTCTAACAATTCCGTTTCTAACTTTGATTTTTCCACCTGGAATCCTAGCTTTTTGTCAAGTTTAAAAACTTCTTTAACCTGAGCATAATGTAACCAGTCTCGCACTTTGTCCTTCATTTTCTCCTGACTCTGCAATTTCCAATTATCTCCATCTTTTTCTAGTATTTCCCAATACTTCGGCCATTTGGCCTCCATATTGAGTCTTTTCCGGGCTTTAGCTTCCAATGGTGAGAGCCACCTTGGAGTTTTATTTTCCAATAAGTCTTTGTATTTTATCCAGACTTTAAACAATATTTTTTTTCCATGTAACATTTTTACAAATCCGTTTCATTTGTTGAGACGTTAGGGGGAGAGAGAAAAAAGAAGGGGTGGAGGGAGGGAAGATGGGTGGGGGTGGGGTCGGGTGGCGATGTTTCTGTTATGCTTAATGTATGTAGGGTTTGGTGTCAGCGTTGCTTGTGCTGTTCACTTGTGTTCCTTTGGTGGTGTGAGAGGTTGGAGTTGGCCTAGGGTGTGGTTGTTTGTTTGTGATTGGCTGTGGTGATCTTTGTTTTTGTGTGTGAGTGGGGTGGGTGGGTGGGTGTTTTGGATCAGGTTAGCCATATTGATTTGTATGCTGTTGGTGGATTATTGTCGTTGTCTTGTTGGGCTGTGTATGTGATAAAGGGGAGCCATACTGGGGTAAAGGCGTCTTCTTCTGTTTGTCCCCATGTAACAGGGACGTTCTAAGGAAAAGCGGGACATTGTGGGATCAAATCAGAAACTGGGATGGCTTCTGCAAATCCGGGAGGATCTGAGATTAACCAAGGTGTTTTTGAGGCAAACAAGGTTTCGAAGGAAGCGCTGTAGATGGCAGATAATGTGAGGATATGAACAGCGGCACTTGATAGAAATGTAACACATCACATAGTACAATTATTTGCTTACGTTGCAAACAATTGGTCACCTGTGTAAGCCCAGGGCCGGCACAGTTTACTATGACTCAACTCAAAAACTCCAAAGTCAGAATAATGGAAACTTTCACCATTGGGTAAGCACAGCTGGCATATCTGAGATTACAGAACTCCCTCATCTCAACAATGTGATTATCAGGATGGCTTGAGTAAGAGCACGTTTCATTTTAGAACTCAGCCACTATGAAAGCCACTATATATCCACATCACAATTTAGTGTATCTTTAATGCCAGAGTGAAATCAGGGAGTTGCTAATTTCCAGAAAGATCATATATGCCACTCAATAATATCTAGTGTGTTGTAAGCGATTGATTTCTATTATATGCTGGAATGACAATATCAATTCATGATAAACTGCATATTCTTTTCTTGAGGAAAATGTGTTACCCCTTACAATGTGCAGTGCTGCAAAAGTGTAAACCTCACTTGCATTTAAGGAACTGGAATAAGGAAATAATTGTTATGATTTTATCTGCATCATTTGAATAGCTTTTCCCAACTGAAACTTGCAAAAGAAAATTCCTAAAAGCCTGTCAAATAGCATCGAAGTTCTTTTGTTACCAGTTTTTAAAATCAGTTACTGCAACAGCATCTATGAATTGTCAGTCACTTAATTAACCAAAGAAAAGCTCACAATTCGTTTTAGTCGTGTATATATTAATGCTAAAAACTAATAGAAAACAGCTAGTAAATTGTCCCCTGCATACATTGGACACAGCAACAATTACTCTGGCAGAGAAGATATAATAAAAGAGGAAATTTTAATAGTATCCTTATTCCATTTATTCTCATGGGCTTCTGTTTCAAGGTACTGTAGAAATTAACAATTATTTCTTTTCATTGTTTTTGATGATCCTTTTCTATTATGGGCCTATCCAACTTAAAATAAAAAATATAATTTAAACTTTCATTTTTTTATTCAATTTGACGGTGTCTTGAGATTTATTTTCTGGTTACAAGCAGGTCTTGGATGCCTGGAAAAAGAAAAAAAAAGCTACAACTTTATTTTCTTCCTGCTATTGAGAGCTAGTTAAAACTATGTCAATCATCAGTGTAATCGTGATACCTTGACTTAAGCCAAGACTTTTTCCATACTAAAATAATTTGCTCTTCTGGTATTCATTTTATTGACAAATATGTCTTTCCCATAGTTTACGAATGTCTGTCATATGATAGGTCCAAATACTTGTGATTGTTCCACCATCTAAAGCAATTAACTGGCTTCATACATGAAATTGTCAAAGGATTTCCCCTGCCTGCCTGGGAAATCTAACAAAAGGAACTATTCTCCAATTTAGTGACATGCTCATATGTTGGGGGGGGGGGGAATAGGGCATCAATAAACAGGTTTCGCTGGAAGAGTGGGATCTGATTATAAGGGCTGGGAGCAGGAGACCCAGGTCTCGATTAAAATACATGGCACACCATCATTTGCAGAATGAATACATGTAATCATTTTGATGGAGTAAGAAATAAAATGCAGACAAGTATCTTTGTACTTTCAAAGTTTCCCTTAAGGCAAGCTTCTTGGGTTGTCTGAAGTTCTGAATCAAGCTTAAACAATAACTGTCTATCATACCTGCTACCACACACCTGCCTGACACCCATCTTCAATAGAGGGAGTGTATCGATCCAACATTGTTGATCCAAATAAACTAGCAGGACAGCATGGATGTGTCACGAAAACAGGAAAAGTACAATCTGGTTTACTGCTGCCATGACTGGGAAATGTGGATATTCGATTCACTGTTATGATAATTTTATTAAAAGCGTTTCTTCCCTGCTCACTGCAAGCAATTTCAGAGTGTGTTACAAATTAAAATAAAATACATCAGCATAAAAGAGAGAGGCGGGGGTAGGGGGTGGGGGACTCAACAGAATAATCCCCCAACTCAATCCAGCATTAAACTCCAGTGAAGGAGCTGAGTGAAAAATCAAGTCTTTTACTGGTTCCAAAAGCTGAACAGCATTGACACCAGTCATATCTCTCAACACCAGGGATATGTAGTCAGCAAGCTCTGATGTTGCAATGCACTTTGCAACCTTCGCATCACATATACCTTCACAGTTAAACGGCACAGTAAGTAACAGAGCAGGAGGAAATTAAAAAATACCCTCCGACCTATTGAGTACCAAAACTGGGACATGTGTGGTCTCATGGGGGAAAACAGGATGTCCCAATTTTTCTGGGACACTTGCAGGGTATGATGGAAGACTCTAGGGCAAGGAAGCCTTTAAAGCCCAAGAGTTCTATTAGTCACGGGGAACCTAACAGGGGCCACGTGCCAGAAATGGACCAAAAGTGGGCAGAGCAATTGGTGTGTCTCTTACCTTTGTACAGTAAGCTTATTTCCAATCACACACAATTCAGGGGTCCTCCATTCCTGCTCTAGGATCCCTCTAAGACTCAATCAGGCCTCTGAATGGTAATCTGATCAAAGTCTAACCAAAGCTTCAGTTTTGTGATGTTCACAGGCATCATTTCCTGAACGATTAAAAATATGAGAGGAAAAGCAAGTGTGAAGTACATTGTGGGGCAGATGCCTGGACTTTTCCATATAATACCTTCTTCAGAGAGCTCCCTCATACCATCCAATGTATTCCCAATTCTGTCCCATCTCGCTTTCCCTCAAAATCATTCCTTCACATTCCTAATTAAAATAATATAATTTTAAACCTTTCCTATAATAGTCATTAAATACTACTGCCCAGGTTCCCCCCTGCTCATCTGTTCTGTTAAAACATTCTTGTATTTTTAGTTCAAGAAGGATAATTGCTGTGTTCAAAATACTCACTATATAGTTAATACCAAAATAAAAAAAAAGTGTGCTAGGTATCATGATATGTGTGACATACTTTTCATTGCGAAGGAGGGGAGGTCTGTATTAATGCGACAAATGGTAACAAGGGAGGGGGGGTTAAAAAGGTTTTTTAAAGTGTAATATATTTTATGGACAGTCCCTAAGGAAAATAATACTTTAATAGTTAATGAAATATGTATAGCTTACCTGAAGACTAAAATATCCAGTGCCATTAGCAAGGTAGATTGAAGTAGCTCATTGAGCAGTATGGGTTGCTGAAAATATATTAATCATTGCTGGAATATCCCCCAAAGGTAAAAGAAATGTTTTGAATCATAGACATAGAGATGGATGGGACTCACTGGGTCACATATTACAAAACTGTCACAAAGTGGGTTGTCCTACACCGAACAATTCTTCTGCACATCACCTCAGCTGGTAAAAGCAGAAAGAAACGGGAATCTAACGTGAAGTACCTTGTCAAAAAAGTTACTTCTTATTGCAGGGGGTTGAGAGCAAAAGGAAGTGGTGGCAATGTTATGCCAGGCCTGTCCCTGGCAGAACAGGACCACTACTCTCCCAGAATATGTATTTATAGTCTAATACCATCCTTAACAGGTAGCTTGTGAAAAACTACAAGAAGATTTTATAACACCCATCCATACCCAGCTGAATGGCAACTGCAACACTCTAACAGTGAGTTCTGTCTCTGTGACTTCCAGCCCAGACAAGGGAATGTTCAGTTGTTGGTACTAAATATTAGTAGATGAGGTTGGGTGGGATGCAGAACCTAGGAATTCACTGGCATCGTTCCTTCTGCATTATTGTTGTTGTTGTCTGTCTTGGGATGGCAGACTGATTATTCTTACCTGTTTCACACAGAATGTCTGTAGTTCCACCATAGAGCATCTGTTTCAGCAGAGAAGAAGGCACCAGGTTCAATCACCAACATCACCAGGTAGGCCTGGAAATGTTCCCTGGAAAGCTGTCGGTCATTGTGGACCCTACTGAGCTAGATGGAGCAATTGATCTGACTTGATATAAGGAGGCAGCTTCCTGTGTTCCTACGCTGAAGCCTAGTGACACTGGTTATATTTTTAATGTTCTGGTTATCATGCAAAAAGTCACTGATGAACAAGTTTAAGCAGTGTGCAAACAAGGACGCCTGCTGTGAAGTGTTAAAGTACCTATCATACCATGTCACTTGGCAGAGCTCATAGTGTGTTTTTGATTAGATTTAGCAATATAGTATTTACTCATTTTCAGATATTGTGAATGTAACTTGGATTTATTTAATCTAAACTCCCTATTTGTATTTATATTTGTTAATGAGAAGTGCAGCACTCTCAAAGGTCCCTAGATAGTTCAGTGAATTTGTAAAAAGCACAGGAGGGCAGTGATTTAACCCAGACAGCCTCTTTCAGCCTAACATGCTCTAGCTAGCTAGCTAGTCAGTCATTGCTGCCACCCTGCCATCATTCATTTATTTATTAAATTTGTATCCCCCCCTTCCTCTCAAAAGAGCCCAAGGCAGCAAACACCTCTGTGATTAAAATATACAATTGAAAATAAAATAAACATATTTAAAATATTTTAAAACACCCAGAACAAATTTAAAGCAGAGATGTAACACTGCCTGGATAGGCCAAGCAAAAAGCTTTTCAGCAGACATATAAAAGAGTACAGTTATGGTGCCTGCCTATTGTCAATAGGCAGGGAGTTCCGAAGTCCAGGTGCTGCCACACTAAAGGAATGACTCTGTGTAAAAATTTAGAAATAAGTAGTAGGGTCAATGGAGGATTTCTGTGGCATCGCTTCCACTTCAGAAGCAACACCAGGATAATTCAGGGCTCCAGAATCCTGCGAGATACTTTGATAAGGAGATTTTTGGCAGAAACTCTGTAGTTTCACCAAGATGGACCATCTGTGTCAGACATCTCATTTCTGGGGACATTTATTTCTCCTTGCCTATCTCTAATTTTACTCTGCCACTTCCCTAATCATAACTATGCTACTCTTTATGCCTTAATCACCTGCCTGCTTCCTACCTTAGTGTATTTGTGCATGAATGAACAAATAGAAGCGGAATGAACATGGTGTGTGAGATGTGAAAAGTTCTGCATATATCACAGATCTGTCCTTGCTGACTTATAAGGAGTGCGAGCTTCATGCAAAGTTTATCAAAGGCAGTAAAATCATGACAGTACTTGTTTGAGCCAGGTAAACCTAAGCTTCTGGCTTCACAGCATCAGTAGCATCTATCATCCGTTGGGGCTGGTTCAGCTATAGAGGGAGAGAGGAACAGAGGCTCACTCAGTCTTTTTGACAGGAATCAAATATCCTTTTGCTAGGGTGGAATAGATTCATGAGTTATTTAGAAACAAGAAAATAAGGCAACACTTACTAAACAAATTATATACTTAGCTTTAGAGGAAGCGTTAAGTGAAACCTTACCGTGTATTTGATTCAGTTTACAGTCAGCATAATGAATAGGCTTCTTATGCAGTTCGACTCAGCTACTGGTGTTGTGACTTGACAAGAGGGCATCACAGCTGGTAAAATGAATGTTATTTAGCCTCTCTGCCAATTGCATTCTTGGCTCCTCTGCCTTTCCAATAACTCTGTTGTTGCTGTTTTAATTATTTTTAGTAGAGAAGCAAATGACAGAGGCTGCCATTAAAACAACAACTACCACCCAACAGGAATGGTTTGCTTGGTAGTCAGGCAGTAATGCTAAACCCAAACCCAGAGACCAAGTCAGAGATGGGTTTTCCCCCTCTCCCCTGGTGAATTACAACTCAAGCCAAACATAGAAACTCTGTTATGTTGAGCTTTAACCATAACTCTGCCCTGACACAATAACAACAACAAATCAGAAGGAGCTGGTTCAAAAGTGATTCCATAGTCAGGAGCTTGAGAACATCCTTGGAGAAAGATGCCTATACTGAAATCTTGAGCCCATAGGTCTCAATACAATACTGAGGAAAATTGAAATGAGCAAAAGGCATTTTTGTTTACAAATTCTTCCTTACTCTGTACAGTGGTAATGTCAAATACACAAATACAGAAGTTGCCTAATTAGGAGGAGGAAAATGCTGGGGTTCCCCCCTCTCTTTTAAGGACTTTAGAAATGGATTCAGCATTTGTGCCCACTTGGTCTCCCCATCCCCTCCAGATGTTTTGGACTCCTACAATTATCAGTCCCAGCCAGCAGGGGTCATGGGAGCTATACAGTGGGAGCTATATAGTTGCAGACATGATCCGTTCCGGGGTGCCGTTTGCACCCCAAAAAATCTCCAACTAAAGCGGCACTTCTGTGCAAGTGCGGAGTGCAATAGAGCGCTTCTGCACATATGTGAAGCATGCAGAACACTTATGCACATGCATGTGTGGCGAAACCCGGAAGTATACACTTCCAGGTTTGCCGCGTTCGCAAGCCGAAAAGACACAACATGAACCTAACACAGCATGAGGTATGACAGTAGTCCAAAACATCTGGAGAGCACCAGGTTGGAGAAGGTTGATAAGAGATGGTGCAATGCCATCATTGACATGCCTTGCAAGTGTGACAGCCACATGGACCTGCCCAAATTTGTTATATCCAAGATATAGGCTCAAGTGTGCATTGGGTGAACAAAGTTCAACCTGTAAAGATGGAAGTCCCATTTTCAAATCTCCTTTGTTATCTAAGAGACAGAACTGTCTTGATTTTTTATTTTATTTTTTAGCAAATATTGGCTTTAGAGCATTGCTTTGAATTTTACTGTTTGTGTGTTTGGGTTATAAATGCATATATTTATATATATAACAGGTCCAAATGAACAAACATTGTCTGCTCATTTCTGAAAGGCATTTAATTATTTATTTTGAATAATTTGATACCCGAGTAAATTAATGCTAAAGCATTTCTCTGTTTGTGCCAAATCAGTGCCTCCCAGTAGGAAGTTAGTCCATCTTTGCAAGTAAGCTTTCTTTCTCAGTAGGCAGTCCATTTCTGTAGAGTGCCATTAAGTTAATTTCAAAAAGAACCAGTAAAGGTATATGGAGCAGGCAGTAATAGCATGGAAAATATCCAAAATTACTAGACCCCAGCAACAGAACTTGGATGCCATTTTCATGCACTAATAATTTGTAGTTTACATATTGAAGGTAACTATTAGCTGGCTACTTTCTTACTTTAAAAAATGTAGGTAATTAAAAAAAATACGTCATTAACTGTTTGCCACTCAACATTTCAGAGCAGAGCTTTTTTTTTTAAGGGGAAGAAAGAATAAAACTATTTACGGATCATTATCAAAGGCAATACAGAGGGTCTGTGTCACTAAGACTGTGATTGAAAAACCAATTAAGCAGAAGTACTTGAATTTAAGCTGATTTAGTTCCAAATTCAATGGGATTAAATTGTCATCCGTCCAGGTATTTCAGGCTTAACCGGGTTGTGGACCAGACTGTGCCCCACATATGAACATGGATAAAGGAGACAACAGTAAATTTTAATCAGTAACAATGTAGGTCAATTTCCATACCTCTAACGTAGAATACAGTATGCAATTGACAGTGACAAACTTCTAAATGGAGTGTAACCTGCAACAGTGTTGTAGTGTATTCTCTGAACAGGAATGCTCTTATGCAGGCTTCCAGTTAGCCATTCCCTACAAGCAGGGCATTCCACCCTTCCAGCATTTTTCTTCTCTGACACTCTGTAACGACAGAGCATACCTGGGATTCAATGTAGCCTACATGAATTCCTACTTGCACAATGGGAGTTTCTCCCCTCACCTTGTGGTGTTCTGAGGGTTCCCACAGCCCTCTGAAGCAGATCAAGGCATGTGGGGGTCATGTAGGGGTTTAGGAAAAGGGGGAAGGCCAACTGCCCAAGCAGAAATCCTTGCACTGGTGAGAATGTTACTTAACACTACATTGAGTCCTCATTGGGCTGTTTGTTGCTGTCCACTTCGGTTTTGCTTTTTTTTTTATTGTTGCTCTGCAGAGATCCCCTCTTTCTGATACCTCTTCTTGATTCTCATTGACAGTTCCCAACATTTGGCCGCAGTCTAGTGCAGGGATGTGAAAACTGTGAGCTTCCTGATGCTGTTAGGCTCAAACTCCCATCTGCTCAGTCACCACGCCCAGCAGGAAGGGATGATGGGATTTGTAATCCAGTGGAATCTGGAGAGCCAAAGATTCCACATCCTTGATCTAGGGTAAACCTGAATTAGCAATCAGACCAGGATGAAATTATGCAGGATAAGAGATGTCAGTGTTCAGATCAGGCCTGATTTGATCTTTATTGACTGTTGGTCATTGGTAGCCAGCGTGGTGTAGTGGTTAAGAGTGGTGGACTTGTAACCTGATGAACCGGGTTCGCTTCCCTGCTCCTCCACATGCAGCTGCTGGGTGACCTTGGGCTAGTCACATTTCTTTGAAGTCTCTCAGCCCCACTCACCTCACAGAGTGTTTGTTGTGGGGGAAGAAGGGAAAGGAGATTGTTAGCTGCTTTGAGACTCCTTAGGGTAGTGATAAAGCCGTATATCAAATCCAAACTCCTCCTCCTGATTATCCATCACCCTAGTGGTCACCATGAACACACCGGCCAGCGCACAGAAATCCACTGCTCATCAGGAGGCGCCACAGCTGGCAAACCTCACCCACCTCAGACACACACCCTGCATCGTAATCCTCATCTTGCTGTTACTGTAGATAGCGTGTGTAATGGTTCTAGGGGTTGCTCGTGCATAAGCAAGTGCCTATCTCCCCGGCTGGGTGCAAACAAAGTGAACCTTTTCTGTCCGGACAGCCACTCACCCGTGGCTGACTCAATCGCTGGCAGAATCCGTCAGTGGGCGTTTCTTAAACTTCTTCCAGCAAAGAAGCTCTTTGACGCCTAGTCTCCGCCTACTCTCTCTGCGCGAAAGCATTCTGCGCAAGGAGGGCGTGGGCAACGGAGGACCCCTACTCTCCCCGCTGGTCCCAGGCAAGGAGTCATGGGACCGCCTCGTCGCTTCCGCCATCTGCCCCCCTTCTCCACTGGTGCTACGCTGATTCTCTTCCCCAGAAGATGGACTGCTCCTCCCGATCCCTGGACGCTCTCTGGAATCCCTCTGGCTTTTGCTCTCTCTCTCTCCGGCACTGATGGCAATTCCCTGACAGTGTGGATAGAAGGTCAGTGTTTTATTTGGTTCTAAGAATAAACAAATGTGCTTCTCAACTATTTGAAGTTTCTGTGAAGCATGTTTCATGGAACTTCCTGCTGCTTCATAGATTTCCAGGAGGGATTATATATTTTCATCTCTATTTCATCCCCAACAGCTACCGTTTAGTCTGTTTTCGTAAGTTTTAAATGCTATAAACAGTTCATTTTTTAGCTTTAGAAAGGCACCCCTTTTAATATTCATAAAGGCCACTGCTGTTCTTTCATTGTCCTATTTAGCTTACTGCTAGCGATATAATTTAGGACAAAAGGGAAAATTTGCATCAGATCCTTAGCTAGTTAAAATCTGTCCGTTGTTGCCTCTTGAAGGCTCCTATGCCACAAGAAATAGGAGGGAAGTAGGACCAGTAAATAGCTGGTGGTCAGGTACATATGCACACCAGGATAACATATGTGGAATGACACATAGAATGCTGCTTTATACTAAGTCAGACTATAGTTACCTTTGTTGGGCTATTCCTATCTTTTCTCCCCTAACCCAAAAGCAGGGGACTGAAGTTCATTACTATCCACATTTACATCACAAGGATATTATTGTCAGAAATGTTTCGTCATCCTACTTCTCTGCCATTGGTTTATCCGCACAGTTGTATCCACTTTCTTTAAAAAGGGGGGGGGCTATTAAAAATAAGGTAGAGAAGCAATTGGTGTAAATAGAGTAATGTACGTCTTCCTGAAAATGTACAAAAATGGATTGAGGGGGGTGAAAGACGTAAAGATTAAGACCAGAAGCACTAACTCATATCCCTCCCATAGGGATGCCCTGTAGGCAGAGGAGGAAATGTAGTAAGTACAACTAAAATTGGATTTCATAATTACCACTAATAAAGGGGAGAGCCTGTGCAGCAATTTACTGTGCTATTGGCAAAATGAATTGCTCAAGGCATATTAGATAACACAAACACAGTAAGTAAATGATGATTAAAATAACTACAGTATATAGTAAGTATCATATGTGCTGCATAGCACAAACCCTTTAGTTATCTTCTCTGGTGGGTGTGTTTATTGTTTATGATTGTATCATTATTATTATTTTTAAAAATATCAATGAACATATTCTTGCTCTATAAAATGGTTTTACTGTTCTTTTAATTCCCCCTCCCCTCATTGGGTAAAAGGAAGCACGACGTCATTCAGCAGCATTAAATAGTATTAAATAGACCATAACTAACATTAGTCGTATAAATTATACATAAGCTGACATTTTTATGTACTTTGTGAAGAATGGCTTTACGGGTTGTGCAATCTTTTCCAAAACAAGTTCCAAAGAAATAACATCACTGGTTATGTTTCATAGTTACACGTTGGTAACTGAATTAGCATACATTCACTAAGTTAATGCAGAAAATTCTTCTTGTAAGATAATCATTTATTTTTATCTGAGGCTTAATGCTTCTTGCTGCATCTTTGCCAAAGTCAATAGAAGCTGAGCCAAAGGCTCTTTCCAGTTCTTTTCTTTTCTTCCGGACTTCTTAAAGAAGAGAGCGATCCTATGCCTGTACATCCCATTGTGGTCAGTGGGAGTTTGGCTGCCAGTCCTATGCATGCTTAGCATGGAATTTGCTACTAAACATGCATGGCATTGTGCCGATACAATGGAGTGGGCCTCTGAAACATGGTGCTTGCAGTCACTGAGAGTGCCACAGAAAAGGGTCAGTTTGGCTCTTTGTCTGTGCTTAGGGACTTCACCTATCCTTATTTCCTCTGAAGGTTTTTTGTTGCTATACATAATTCCAGACTAAGGAAATCTACAAAAAATGGTCTGTGAAATTATTTTTTCACACACAAAACACACACTACAGTAGGATCTGCACCATCTTATTTATTTTTCACATAATAAGTGCCAAATGAGCTCTGGGGAAATACTTGGCAAGATGTCACAAAAGAACTTTTAACTTAGTGATGATCTTTTTCCAAGAGAGCACTTAGCTCCGTAAAAGTGTATGTCTTGTGTGAAATGCAGAAGCCCTGTTATTATTTTCACAATTCGTTCTGCTGCAGAAGAGGGTATCTGTGACATTTCCCTTAATTTATAGACCTACTTTTAACATTCTGTCCAGGAATTTTGCCCTTTACTAACAAATTAAATGCTCCAACATGGTTTCTTGCTTGCTCACCCTCATGCCCATCTGTCAGGATGGCTTAGTGCCTGATGACAAGGGGCTATGCCAGTTTCATTTGGTCATACAATCTGAGCTGAAATAGCTTTAGACGGACAGCATTGCTATAATCTAACTTCAAAATAAGCCTTCTTGAAACTGACTTCTGTATCGCAACATGACAACAATGAAGCAATAGAAAAATACAAGTTTTCTAAGGAATATAAGATGGAATATTACCCGTAGGAACTCATTGAAAATTATCTCCAGTATTGCATTAAAAATTAATCTCTGATATTGCATTAAGAGAAACCCACTCTCCAAACATCTCTGATTTGCAGGAAGCAGCTCTCCCCCACTTCTCCATTTATGCTGTACATACATATGACAGTCAAAGGTGAACTCTAGTATATTCATTGCAATGTAACATGCCGTGCAAAATGGCATGTGTATTTGATACCCCAAATTTCTTGTGGTGATGCCAAAAACTAGTTTTCACATAACTCATGGTAATGAGATCTGAGGCAAACAAAGAAGCTGGCACAATGTATCTTTAAAAAATGCATTTGCTGACATAGCCTGCAGCTTGCCCTAATGTTGTCCTCATCTGGATCCATCTGGCTGTGTGAGCTTCTCATTGATGCATTCTGCCTGTGGCACACAAGACCTTGGATTTTGTTGGCTCGTTGTCCGCCAGGTCATGTGGTTGGACAACTGTGTTCTACCTACTCAGTCATGCACAGTCTTTCCTAATCTAGTTCTGGACCAAACATGATGCTGGTCTTGACCTCTAAAGCCTTCCAGGGCTTGGGATCAGGTTATCTTAGGAACAGTCTGCAAGCTAATATTCTTTCTTGTAAACCAAGGTCATAATCTGAAACCCTTGTTCAGGTACCCCTGAATCTGAGGTTGCCGTGTCTAGCAGAGAAGACATGATGGTGTTTGCCTGACACCTATCTTGATGTCATTTTGGAGCCACGAAACATCCTTTCATTTCCCCTGACCTTTTGAAGTTGTATCTCTGCTGATTAATCTGTGCAGCTCTTTTTATTATTTATTCATATATATGCTGCCATCTAAGTACACAGCACTTTACAGGTCCCTGCCACAAGGAGCTTGCAATTGAAATGGACTTGTATCTGGATTTGTAGTTTAATGGATTTAGGGAGCAATCCTACCCCCCAATCTGTATTCCTGGAGCGGGATTAGGCAGATGTGTAATGCACACACACTACAATGGGCATTGTGGGATGAGAGTGGAGTACAGCTGACAATGGATCCTCTGCGTCTTAAACTGGCCCACTGCCAAGTGAAGGGCTCAAAGTGGAGCTTAGAACTGTTTCAACAGATATATATACACACAAACTCTTTCCTCCATGGCTGGTAGGAGCTGCCAAGGTTTCAGACACAGCAGTGGCCCTGCCATTCCAGGCTCTCCTGGGCAGAGTTAGAATTCCTCTGCCTAGCTTTAGCCCAATACCCATATCTCACCTGAGGAACAAGCCTCGCTGAAATCAGTAGGACCTACTTATGAGTAGGCATACCTAGGATTGTACTGTTAGTGGCTTTGTTTTGTTCTATAGTGTATTTTAGATTTTTGCTTTGCAAGGTGTCTTGAGTCAGCTTTTGAAGGATGTGGAATAAATTTCTATAAATGAAAAAAACAAGGTATCTTAATTTAATCCGTGTAGTGCAGACAAATCTATGGAGTGTATATCACTGCTTTTAAAGATTTGTGTGTACGTGTTTACACACATGCATACAACCTTTTCCAAACAAATTATCAGTCTCGTTTATTAGAGTCCCATGCTTTTTATGTGGAAAACAACAAAGCATAATGTGGTTAGCCTGTCCATTTTCTGCAGTATCCCAACAACCCCCTTCCTACTGTGATTATCAGTTTAATGTCTCACATATTTGGTGTTTCACATTTGGCAAACTTTGATTCAGTAGTTAACTTTAAATTATGGTGCATGAGAGTAACATACATTTGCAAGTACAGAAAATGGGATATACCGTATTTTTCGCTCTATAACACGCACCTGACCATAACACGCACATCGTTTTTAGAGGAGGAAAACAAGGGAAAAAACATTCTGAATGAAACAGTGGATGTATCATTTTTGTGCTTCATGCTGTGGCCACAGACATGTGATCTGATGGTGAATTTGGGCTGACCCAATGCAAAAATCCTGAGAATCCCTGTGCATCCATGGTTTGTAACCACGTTTTTGCACCATTGCAGCCCCAGGCAACAGTGGGTGCGTGATTTTGGGGGGGCAGGCTGTAGCCATGGACATGCTATGTGCTCTGATGGTGAATTTGGGCTGACCCAATGCAAAGATCCTGAGGATCCATGTGGATCCATGGTTTGTAACCACGTTTTTGCACCATTGCAGCCCCAGGCAACAGTGGGTGCGTGATTTTGGGGGGGCAGGCTGTAGCCATGGACATGCTATGTGCTCTGATGGTGAATTTGGGCTGACCCAATGCAAAGATCCTGAGGATCCATGTGGATCCATGGTTTGTAACCACGTTTTTGCACCATTGCAGCCCCAGGCAACAGTGGGTATGTGATTGGGGGGGGCAGGCTGTAGCCATGGACATGCTATGTGATCTGATGGTGAATTTGGGGTGACCCAATGCCAAAATCCTGAGAATTCCTGTGGATCCATGCTTTTTAACCACATTTTTGCACCATTGCAGCCCCAGGCAACAGTGGGTGCGTGATTTTGAGGGGGCAGGCTGTAGCCATGGACATGCTATGTGATCTGATGGTGAATTTGGGGTGACCCAATGCCAAAATCCTGAGAATCCCTGTGGATCCATGCTTTTTAACCACATTTTTGCACCATTGCAGCCCCAGGCAACAGTGGGTGCGTGATTTTTTTGGTGCAGGCTGTAGCCATGGACATGCTATGTGATCTGATGGTGAATTTGGGGTGACCCAATGCAAAGATCCTGAGGATCCATGCTTTGTAACCACATTTTAAGTGGGGAGGGAAGGAAAAACAAAGAAGGGACATTAGAGGGGTGTGCAGAGAAGCAGCTGGCTAAGAATGCAGGAGAGGGATTTAACGGGAGGGAGGAAAGAAAGGCAAAAGTTTCCCCCCACCCAAGCCAGCCAATCTCTCTCTCTCTCTCTCTCTCTCCCTCCCTCCCTCCCTCCCTCCCCCCTCCCTCCCCCTCTCTCTCTCCCTCCCCCCTCTCTCTCTCCCTCCCCTTCCCCCCTCTCTCTCTCCCTTCCCCCCTCTCTCTCCCTCTCCCCCAGCAGCACCGGAGCTTGCCTGGAGGGGAGGGGCTTTCCCTGCTCTTTGTTCCGTTTCAGCAAACACAGCAACGAAACAGAGGCGGGTGGGCAGTAAGACCCTGAGGCAGAATGCAGGAAAGCAGCCGCTTCCTCTTTTCAGGTTTCGCTTCTCCGTGCAGCGTGCAGCGCCGCGATTTGATTTTTGCATGATTTTTCGGCTCCAGGGACCACACATTCGCTCTATAACACGCACAGACATTTCCCCTTCCTTTTTAGAAGAAAAAATCTGCGTGTTATAGAAGGAAAAATACGGTATATGAGAGTTGTCTGGGAGATGGCAGTGCTGTTTGTTTGTCACTGCAGAACATGCCTGTCTTGTGTCAGGCAATCCATTTGACATGTGAAGTTAACTTTGGGTCATCTGGATTGATTCCTGTCATTGTGTTTATTTCCTATTTTTAAAAAATACGGAAACCCTACATGCTTATGTGAGAAGACTGAGAGGTCTTGTTTGGACTATAACAAGTGCAAGGCTTGTTGAGGAGAAATGTAACCGGGAAGCAGTGGTTTCCAAAGGCTGAGTTGGGAAGTGTTGTTGGGTCACTGTCCTTGGGTAGCTAGGACAATGGATGTTGGAGCAGAGTAGCATTCAAGGAACATAGTGGTTCTCCTGTTGACTTCCAAGCCAAGCTATTCTAAAATGTATAGGAGCAGTTCATTAAAAAAAAGAAGCACTTCTCTACTGTTGAGTGAAATATTGGACTGCCAACATTTACAGCAGATTTCCAGTTGTTGAATTAACAAATTATATGAATTAAGTTTGGAGAGAAGCATATTTTAATTGAGTTTTTTTCTGAGAGTAATTAATACTTGTTTGATTGTTAATTAACAACTTACTAATGGCCAGTATGATTAGATTATCTCACTTAGATACTCTAGTTGTGAGAAATGAGCAAATCATTTGTTAACTGATTATAGCTGTAATAGTCCGTGGGACATGGACTAGCTTCTTCAGTGTACCAATTTGATACAAGTCTTTGTTCTACGAGACAAAGATATCATTCATAGGCCTCCAAGACAGAAACGATCCCCTTCCTTCCTGTGTAATTAGGCTCGAATCCCATGCACACGTACCAGGGTGTAAATCCCACTGACTTCTAAGTAAACATGTGCTGTTTGGTGATACTTTCTCTAACACGGGTAAATTGTGCCACTGACTACTTTTCTTATAGAAGACATTTGAATAACAAATGACCCAATCTTCTGGTATTGACATAAGGCAATAGGGGGATGGATGCTGTTGAGAACTCCCACCAATTATCTGTGGAGCTATTAATACAACAATAAATGCAGAGCAGATCCAAGCAACTTTCCAATAATCAGATCTCAATGGCAATATTAGAAAGTAGTCCTTCTGGAAGCAACTTAGCCATCAGAAGAACCATAACTTCAGAGTCATAGGGTTGATTCCAGGCTGAAGAATGTAAGAATGGCCTGCTAGATCAGGCCAATAGCCCATCTAGGCCAGAATCCTAACCTCACAGCAGCCAACCAGATGCCTATGGGAAGCCTGCAAGCAGGATCTGAGTGCAAGAGCACTCTCCCTTCCTACAGTTTCCAGCAACTGGCATTCAGAAGCTTAATCACCTTCTTAAGCATACATTCTCACAAACATGTTTATTATGGTTTTACATGGGGGTGGAGCCTGGATTATAGTGTTTCATACCATTTTAGTGTGAAGAAATAGTTGCAAGAAGTTTTCTCTGCAGGTTCAGTCTAACATGAATACACAATTTCCAAGGTTACTTTCAGAAGGTTTAAGTTGAACTTTCATGACCTGGGCTTGTTTTGGAAGTCTCACACAACCATTTTTCATGTAAAATGTCAGAAGAGTACAATCCAGTCTTCGGGAGGAAAGTCACTATGGGCAGCACCATAATGAGAATGCACCATTAAAAAGCTATTTGCATGGAAGAGTCCCAGAGTGTTCTCAAGACTCAAAGCACTTCTGTTTTTCATTTCAGCAAAATGAAGTTAAATTTCTGTGCCAGATTCCCTGCCCCCACCTTTCTTGTTACAAAATCCAAGCATATAGCTAGTGTGCTCTTTTCATATAGCAACTCCCATTGATTCCAACAAAATATCAGTAAAAGCACAGCTGGGCAATCTCTGGTTCTCATACTTTTGAAGGCAGTCAACAAGTCGATTATGAATTCAGCAGATGTTTCAGCTCTTAAGACCACTGGGAATTCACATGCTCCAAAACTCAAATGAAATGAGCCAAATTTTCAAAAGTGGCCTTAGAAATGGAATCGTTCCCAAGGGAAGTTTGGAAGAATGATTGCAAGGGACATTTATTGGAGACTGAGTAGTACTAATTTTTAATAGAAAAGAAGCACTGAGTAGGTTTTTTAAAGTTTTTTTAAAAAGAGTAGTGTTCCAATCCAACGAAGGTGATCCATACTGAAGAGGGTGTACATATGGACAAAGATTATCATCTGGTCCCCATGAAGAGAAATCATGACTTATTCATGTTTGAATTATACTAGTCCTCTTCAGATATTTGACATCTGCAAGGGCATGGGACAGTGTGAGCCACCCTCACCCATCAATCCGCCCACCCTTCCAGCATTGACCAGGTGTGCCTGAAAGGAAATTGTATGAGAAATCAAATGAATGTGTTCAAATTTCTTCCACCATGGGGAAGCCTGATTGTGCAGGATTCCCAGCCTTGGAAATGACTAAGTTCATTCAGCCAAATGCATTTGCAACCTGAAGGAAAGAAGGAAGACTCAGATATAAAACATGGGTTGAGCTATGGGCCACTTTATTTAAACAAAAAACATACGCAAAGGAGAAACTATAAGTGAGGAAAGTAACATTAGGCCAAGCCTGCAGCCAGTAGGGTGTCAACCCCAGCCAAAAGGAAATGGGGTACAGCTCTGCCACCTAACCCCTTTTCATTGGCCACACCCAAAAGGTAAGGAGGATTTTTCTGTATCACCACTCTTCAGGGCCCCTTAACTCAAAGTGGATCATGCAGGTTAGCCTCAAAAGCAGTCCCTATCTTGTCCCCAGGTCCCATAAGCCCTGAGTGGTAAGCCTTGGGACCTGTCCATTACCATGAAAAGTGGTTAAGGAGGGTCACCTGAACTTAATGACTCCCCTTTTGAACATTCCCATCACACAAGGAAAGCACAAGCCAAAGCAAAGACAAAATTAACATTTTTAACAAGCATATCCCTCTTAGCTACCCAGTCACACATTGTGGAGCAGCTGAAAAAAATATGGCCCAGTGTTTCTATATTGACCGAGTTGCCTTGGAGTGACGGGAACTGGGCTTCAACTGCATCTTCAGAGGTTCCCCATCCCTCCTTTTAAAGGAAGCCTATTGCTTTCCTGCCCTGGTTTTTAGGGGGGATGGAAATAGTAGTCAGATATTCTCCTCGCAGGTTCTCAGCAAGACATATAAGTTTCACTCTTTAATAGGTTTTTGCAGTTACTGTAAAACACATGCAGTCCCCCACCTGAAAGAACAAATGCCAATGATCTCACAGTTCGGGATTGGGGGAAACCCATTACTCACCGAAAGACCCACAAAAAAAGTTTCAAACTAATTCAGTCTGCCATAAGCAGCTGTACAATACTTATGAGATAATAACCAATGCAGCAAACTGTACTTGAAGCAAAGAGGAAGTGAAAGAAACAGAAAGACTAGGAAACTAGTAAAATATGTTCATGGAAGCCTGCATTACTAAATAAACAGGTAAGCTTTATTCTGTAGAAATTAAACTTCTGGGTGGCATTTAAAAGAAGTCACACACACCACACACACCAGTTTCTTTGTGTCTCATATTCCTCATACCACTCATTCAAAGTTTGATTAAATTGTAAAGTATTATTCATACACAAAACATAAGTCTTCAATTTTAAACAGCATATAATGGCAATTTAACGAAATAATATCAGGCCTACCCACAAAGTGTGTTGCTTTGTCTGTAGGGAATCATAAATATATGCATTGTAAGGATATGTTTGCTTACAAGTGTGTATAGGTCTTGCTCTCACTTATGAATCATGTTAAAGAGTCTCAGTACAGCACCGGGCATATGAATCCGAGCTGTTAGATATGTATTTGCCAAATGTACACTTACCAAAATGTTCTGAAAGCTTAAGGAACAAAGGAAACTACCTTATCATGAGCCAGACACATCTTAGGCATATATAGTTAAAAGTGTCTATACAGCAGTAGTTCTCCTGGGTTTCAGACAGTAAATGCCAGGGATTGAACCTTGACTCCTCTGCAGGCAATGCCTGCACTTTACCACTGAGATAGGGCCTTACCTAGAATATATAGGAATAAAGTGCTTCATCCTAAACAGGTTGCCTGGAAGTGATCAGCAGCTGATTTCTAACAGGGACTGAGTAAGAACTAAGCAACATTGATACATGCAAGCCAAGGCACACACAAAAAGCTTTCTAAATCTTCTCTACTCTGTTGCAAAAAAACAATGCTTTGTGCATGGAAATGAGCTGATGAGGTGTGTGATACTTGGAGAGGTCACTGCAGGAAAGGGGGCTAAAGTATCTCTTGCATTGCTCAGTTTGAAAATGGCCGTAATGCATAATGGTGTGTGTGAGCAGCAGTTATCCTGCATCCTTAGTCAAAACATCAATTCACCCTCCTTGGGACGATAGAGAGGACATAGATCCATGGCAGAAGAGAGTTATGAAGAAGAGAGTTTTGGATTTGATATCCCGCTTTATCACTACCTGAAGGAGTCTCAAAGCAGCTAACATTGTCCTTTTCTTCCTCCCCCACAACAAACACTCTATGAGGTGAGTGGGGCTGAGAGATTTCAGAGAAGTGTGACTAGCCCAAAGTCACCCAGCAGCTGCATGTAGAGGAGCGGGGAATCGAACCCGATTCCCCAGATTACGAGTCCACCACTCTTAACCACTCCACCACACTGGCTCTGCCTTCCAAGCAGTGGTGGACTTTTGGGCTTTAAAATTTCAGCGGCGCCCTATGCAACACCAAAATTTGCTCTCCCCACCCCCACCCACCTTCCGTTGTTCATCATTGTTGCAGCACTCCCTGTGGTGTCCTCTCGGCTCAGCGCTTAGTGTGGGTAACTGGTGGCACTCTCCTAAATCTGCCTTTGTTCTGCGGTCCTGTCCATCAGTATTGACAGCAGTTGTCTACATGGTTCTTTTAAGTGATTCCATATAAGTTAGATTCATATATCCTTTCCTGAGTTTTGCTCAGAATCTGTTGGGTAGAATGTAGGCTACGTAATATATCTGGAGCTCATATTCCCTGAAGGTAGGGATGGGCCAGAAATTGGAGTCTGTTCATATTGAAAGGTGAACCTACTTAATCTGCAATTTCTGAAATAATATGCAACCAAAACACAGCCGTCCGTCAAAATTAGTGCTTCTCTGAATTTTGCAATGGGTTCTCCAATCAAGTAATGTATACAAAAATGCATATATAATGATAATGTGTCCCTAATAATGCCCCGTGTTGTATTATTATATATTGTGAAGAAAATTAGTTTGCAACAAATGTGTATATAGGGGGACAATTCATAGATAAATATATTAGAAGAAATGTGCACTAAGATGCTAATGAACTTTCATGATGACTTTAAGAAAAATCACAGATTGATGTGGAAATGGGCAGAACTGAACTTAGAACTGGAAAAATGAGAAATAGAGAGAAACCAAGTTTGACAGATTTGCCCATTCATCCCTGCGGTACCATGGCATCTCACTTCCTTCCTGTATTAATGCCTTAGAATTGATTCCGGCCCTTCAGCTTCCACATGGTGGGGTATACTTGCAACAGTCATGACATAAGGCTGCTGTGAATCCAGTGAGCTACCCCTATGGCAGAGAGTGTTTCACACACTACATATTCTGGGCTGCCACTAGCACTTGTATGATAACTCAATATCAAATGGACCAATACCTGAGAGACATAAATCTCCAAAACCTGGAACCAGCACACAGGAGGACACCCAATGGTTTCCACTTGGCAGGAAAATGTGAAAATTGAATGGGGAGACACCACAGAAAAGGCCAGCTGTCATGTTGCCACCCTCCAGACCTCTCGTGGAGGAGGCACATGAAGAATGACCTCAGGTTGTGATTGTAGAGTCCTGGTCACTTCATATGGGGAGAGGTGATCTTTGTGTTCCTGAGCTGTTGGGGGCTTTATAGATCAAAACCAGCACTTTGAATCAGGCGTGGAAACTAACCGGCAACCAGTTCAGCCAATTTTACTTGCCACACGTCTCAACAAGTCTGTGCAAAGAAATCAGGGTGAGCCTGCGTAAGGGTGACTGAGAGGCAGGGGGTATTGGGTTCCCCTGAGCCCATAATTTCTTTCAAGATTCCTGAAAAGATCCTAGGAACCAACGAACTGAGTGTAAATTGCAGCCAAGCAGACAAAGAATGACATATATTTAAAGCTGCATAGATATCTTGCCATTTGGGAGCCGTCAAGCTACAATGGTTTGTCCCTTTCCTTTCGCTTGCCCATAAGTAGCAAGTGTGTCAATGAATTTATGCTGCTAATAACAGTGAAAATCACAGCCTGCTTCTCGTCTTTTCCCTTTATTTCCCTCCCCCTCACTTGCTTCCTTTTTTTTTTGTCAGATCAATTTAGAGTCCATGAAAGATGCTAGATTGACAATGCTGAAAACCAAAGGGCTGTGCGAGTGTGTGTGTGTGTTCATTCCACTGGCCTGGTATGAAATGAGCACTGGCAGTGCAATGTACCTTGGTAATTTTCTAGAGGCGAGACACTAGCTCAGTCTCCATGCCCATTCATAGTCATTGGTTTCTCTTCTGGGAGCCATTACCTTCCAGAGCTAGATTCAAGTCAGTTACCTAGAGGTGAAAGGCTCGGTGTGCTGCTGATAGTCCAATATCACAAAACACCTTCAAGATGCCAAGGCTTTGCCTGTTTGTTTGTTTCCCCTGCACACACCCATCCCAAAGTTCCTCCTAAGTCTTGATACCTTACCAAACCATCAACTGTCACATGGATTTTACATATGGAGAATGTGCAAGCATGTGCACATGTGCCTTCACCAATGTTTAGTCTCAATAACAGCAGCACAATTACACAGATGAGTCTCTGAATGCTGAACAGAAGGGAAGTGATTTGATAGTATACACAGAGAGGAGAAAAATGAGGGAGACAAGGCCGATCTTGTTCTTAGGACAGGAATGAGGTTGGCCTACTGTGTTAGAGGAGGAAGTTTGAGAGATTTTCTCTCAAGGGATTGAGGGTAATGGGATGCTCTTCAGACCAGCAGGCCAATCATATGAGGGGGAGTTACATGCAGCACTGACCAATCACTTCCTCTTTGCCTTTGGTAGTGTCCATTGGACAGTAAAGGCTGTATTGATCTTGCTTTGGTGAGCTGAGGGGGGGCATTTGGTGCATCCTTTTTTCACCTAGTCCATACTGCCCCTTCTCTGACTGACTTAAAGTGGTTTGATTCCAAATGTCATATAGTGTGAGCAGCTAAATAGATTAGGATGAATACCAGTAGTAAACACCGTGAGGCATTCTTGGGTAAAGGGCACTTCTCCAACAACCTACTCATGTTGGACTTGATGCTATTGTGGACTTAGTGCCACAATAGCATCAAGAAGGAAGTCACTTCCAGAATTGTACACAACCTGAAAGTTGTGCAGCATTCTCACCATCCAGTAAAATGGTTTTAAAGTATATGCTTGTGTAGATACCAAACCTCTGGTCCCATTTCCTCTAATGTATATGCAGGTACAATGATAATTACAAAACGAGTGTGAGTTCATATCATTTTCAAAGACACTCATTTAGTTTTCAAAGTCATACAATTTATTCAAGTTGAGAACAGCTAGAAAATATACATTTTCAGTGATTTTCCAGAATGCATTACGAAGTATTTGCATATCCGTTTACATTGCCTTCACTTTCAACTGCCCTCACTTGCCCTCAGTGATGTCATCCCATGGTCAAATATGCTTGGCTACATAGTGTTGCAACATCATCCCATTCACTGTGTGATACAGGATAGGGCAGGATCACCAATGGGACTAATGCAGGAAGGAGCATGGGGAAATGATACTGAAGCAGCAGCCATGGGAAACAATGAGAATATGTGCACAAGTGTTTTTCAATATATCAGTGTTTTTGCATCAGTGACCCTCTCTGGCGATAAATTTCTGAGACAGATTACGTATTGCGCTCTCACAAATTTCCATATTCCCCAGAAGTGGCCTCTGCTGCCTCCGAGTGCCCCTCCCTAGCGCTCTGAGTTGATCACATTGCAAAGGCATGGATTTTTAGTCACATAAATAAATATATATATAAGCCTGCAAGAATTATTAGCTAACAATAATGTGCAGTAAACTCTGGCTTGTAGGAACATTTAAGCAACTGAATGGGTTTGAAATTTGAAACAGATGCAGGCCAAATATCTAATCAAAAGCAGACCAAATCAAACTATCCACTGTATAATAAGACATCGCTCAGTCTGTTTCCTATATATTTTCAGGCATGTTGTTAGCTGCATTTATTACAAAACTTAGATGCCTATTTGGAAGCTTTCACTTCTGCGAGCTTGTGATACTTTCTGTGAAACAAGAACCATAAATCATACTGCACTGGTTTGAAAACCATGTTCTTCCAGATAACTAGCACTTGTCACTAGATTGTCTAAAAGAAGGGATCAACCAAAATACAGGAAAAGAGGAAACGCAGACTGTTTCAACAGAGCATTTTGGTCAAATAAGCCCCAAAATGAAATTACAATACAGATGACAACTGTGTTTTTTCTTGTTTTTGTTTTTGTTTCTAAATGGAAAGAAATTCTCCATAATAGCCTTCCTGCCTATCACTGTGCATCAAAAGAAGAAATTGTGAAATAAAAAGCATACGTAATTCCCCCCTCCCAATACAAGTCCTTTCTAATGTTGAGATCTATAACATTAACGATTACTTCCCATAAGATGATGAAACGTCATAAGTTCTGCAACAGCAAAAACCACAGCAAAAAAATAAATTATGACTGCATTGAGTGAAAAGGCCATAAATAACCAATGGTTTCAAAACACTGACAACCCTCATCTATTTGTGGACAATGTCTCCTTACTATACTCCATAAAGGAAAGCTAGTTTGATATGAATTTATCTTACTGTCCCCCCCCCCCCCTTCATAAAAAGTGGAAATAGGGAGTACATTAAAACATTACATCTTTTCAGTATTGAATTAAACAATTGGAAGAGACACATATACTATTGTACATGTTTATAATATATTTTGCAGACTAGATAAATATTCAAGATTGTAACTGTAACACTCTTCACACTTACATACGATTCACGACTTATTCCCTAGTCTTTCTCTCTCTCCATGTGGGACAGGTTTTAAATAAAATAGAAATTCCTCTTGCTTCTTACAGATTGCAGTTGATTAAATATTCCACTGATAAAGGGTAAGCAAATGTCAGATTCAATATAATAAAAAGAGAAATGAGAGTTCATACAAGCAGCAAAGCAAACAATCCATTTTCGTACTTTATTAGAAACATTTATTGCCATAATGACTGCATTATACTAAGCAAGCAGGTAGAAAGGTGCTCTGCACAAGATATTCTTAAATATCTTTATTTTGAGGATTTTTATATATCTAATATTTAGACAGATGTTTTATTTCCTATAATGTAGTCAGGGTATGAAACGCTGTAATTTCTGTTACTACATTTGAGGATCAAAATTGTACTTGGAAGATCATGGCCTGTCATTGTGATTTCAGCAATAATGGTAGACCATTAAATGCTCAATTTTTCTGCTTTGATTTTATATTCCCAATGGTGGGCTGCTTTAGATATAAGGCTGCAAAGCTCAGAGCTCACTGGCAGGCACTCTGCCCAAATTTGCGGAACACATTGCCAGTGTAGTTCTCAATTATTTTGCTCCCTACACAATATTATAGATACGCAAGCCTGATCCAGAGCCTAAAGAGAAATTATGGGGATGGCCGGTTTTTCAAGCTCAGATCTATACTGCTACCCGATATTGGTGGCAGGTTATCTAGAGAGCAAATAAGATGCAATGCTTCTTTTAGAAAACTACTTCCAACAATAACAGTGATCTATTTGGCATCGTATATTTTAATTTTACTAAACCAGGAAGTAAATTTTACCACATTGTTTGATCAGCATTTGATTTGATTTTAGAAAGTACCAAAAACAATTTTATTCTTTTCTCAACCCCTGACCCAAGGCATGCCTAGGACACTATCAGAACTTAGGCTATGATCACTTCCATATTCCCTCATAATAGGGCAGCAGTAAAATCAGATAAACACCATCTAGTCACTTTGAGCTCCTTGGATACAAAGTGGGATATAAATCCAATCAATAATATAATCTCAGTTGCGGCTATACTATAGCATGCTGCTTCCTCTGACCTACACAGATCTCAACAAATTTGAATATATCTAGGGCCATAGAAACTCCATTCATGTGACTGTATCAAATGAAATCGTCCCAGTGTCCCATCATCTTTTGCCTGCACAATGGGACTTCCTTCCTTCTCCTGTCCCAACACCCTCCACGCTGTCCCAACCTGCTTTAGAGGGTTCAAGGAACTCCCCGCCCCGCAGCAGTGGTGCAGGGGCCACACAGAGAAAGGAGAAGGCAATAAAGTAATGGAACAGGATAAGACATGGAGGGAGGGTGTTTTTTTTAACTCTCTGCTCCCACCATGGACCTGATTCATCTCAGAGGCACCCATGGCTGCTATCTGAATTGCAGTAAAAGGCAATTCCTCCTGAGGCAAATACCCGTGTGTGTGTGTGCGCGCGCGCGCGCGTGCGCGTGCGTGCGTGCGTGTGTTCTGGATCAGGACAGGGTCCTGACAGGGTCAAAGGCTTAAAGTTATGCTGCATTCTATAGTTCCGATACAAATGACCCCCTCATCGCTGGTATTTTGTAAAGGAAAAGCAAGCACACAAGGACCGGTCACATGACAAACATCATGTCTAGTCTGACCCAAAAGCTGAAGAGTTAATGAGCAGGGAATTGAAGATGCAATTAGAATATAGGTCTGTGCATGTGACCACCTCATCACCCCAGCTATTCTGTTCCTCTTGGTTCATGTATCCTGCACATACTAAGCTTGCAGGTGCCATAGAAAAACAGTTTCTGGTGTCAAAATAGATTTCTGGTGTATTTAATTCGGAAAATTTATTGCTGAATCCTCTCATTTCATTAACAATTATCATTAAGACATTAGTCTTTGGTTAACTGGCAGAGTTCCAAAACCTGCAATTTCCACAAAGTGTGGGACAGATTCATTCTGTGATCTGTAGGATATAGTATATTAATTTTCAGGATTTATCACAAGCATGTGAGGTTATGGTAAGTACAGTAAGTGTAACACCTTTTTTTTTCCAAGGGAAGAGCACTAAATGATAAAAGCTGCTCTACTCTTAGAGGAGCCTAAGCTGATAGGGAATTGACAGTTGCTGCTCAAGAGAGTGTGTAGGAATAGCCAAAATAAATATGTGGCTTGCCCCATCTCTGTAGCTCAGTCAGTAGAGCATGAGACTTTTAATCTGAGGTTTGTGGTTTGCCCTCATTGGGCAAAAGATTTCTGCATTGCAGATCATGCTTGTGGTCCCTTTCAACTCTGTAATTCTATGACTCTCTTAAAGTTTGAAGATTTGCTAGGCAGCTGATACTTAAAACAGCATTAACTTAATGTAGATTTTTACAGTTTTTAGAAATGTGTTAATTTATTCTGTATAATCAACAATGTTCATTGCATTCTCTTATTCTTTACAATTGGCATTTCTATTAATGGTGACTCTTCTAGGGCAGAAGATAAGAAGAACCTGCTGGATCAGGCCAATGGGCTATCTAGTATCCTGTTCTCACAGTGGCTGACCTCTGCAGAACCAGCAAGCAGGATTCAAGCACAAGAGCACTCTCCCCACCTGTGGATTCCAGCAACTGGCATTGTTGCCTCCAGGGAGGTGCAGCATAGCCATCAAGGCAAGTAGCCATTGATAGCCCTCCATCAGAAGACACCTCTATTTATTATCTGCATACCCACAATGTAGGTTGGACAGTCATTCTCTGTTGATGCAAAAGAGACCCGGACAGCTGAACATGGTTCTGCATAAACAAAGCCTTGCTGTGAGCTCATGCAGCAGGGTCCAAATGGGGTGTCCTCTGAAGGGTCTGAGAAACTCCTTAACTTTTCGTTAAGCTGCTATGCAAAAGCCACTTAGCTGACAAGTCTCTGAAATTTCTCTTCTGCTCTCCGGCATGGGAACATAGCAGGAAATAAAGAAAGACCTTGGAGATAGAGACAACATTGTAATTACATAATCACTGAAGAAACAAGAGATAGAGAATGTCCTTATATATTTTCTAATGAAAACAGTGGGTAGCAAGCCATATAATTTACACAGACATTTTGTTTCTCAGGTTCAATTATACAGAATTCTCATGTTTACCCAGTGATATCTCTTGAGGATATGGTTCTTTTTTGCTTGGATTCCGGGAGTGGGTGGGTTGTGACATGGTAAAGGAATGGATGGGATAACCAAGGGGTATGTGGATTATTTAATTCCCACTCATTGTTGACTATTTTGCAATGGACTATTTTGCAATGGAAACAGCTAAGAAGAATGTTTCCAGCAGTTATAATTTTAAAATACTTATCTATTCTTTAGCGTTGCTCAGCATTGTTCCCAACCCCAAAAATTTCTGAATATCTTCGTGTTATTTGGAATGTTATTTTTGCAATCATTTTAACTAGGTCACCTCCCTTCTCTTCACTCCCATGACATACCATAATGAATGGATTCCTTTGTAAATAAGGAGCAACAGCTGCGCAGCCTATCAAGTTAGAATAGTGTAAAACTGATGGATATGGACAATGAAAATTTGACCATTACCTGTAATATCCAAAGAGGTATATTTCTCTCTTCAGTTTTCAAAGCACAGAATGATTTCATTAGGGCCCAAGAAAAATACAGTGGTATCTCTAGTTACAAACTTAATTCGTTCCAGAGGTCCGTTCTTAACCTGAAACTGTTCTTAACTAGAGGCGTGCTTTTGCTAATGGGGCCTCTTGGCCGCTGTGCTGCCGGCACACGATTTCTGTTCTCATCCTGGGGCAAAGTTCTCAAATCGATGTAACTCTTCCAGGTTAGCAGAGTTTGTAACCTGAAGCGTTTGTAACCTGAGGCGTTTGCAACTCAAGATACTACTGTACTGGGCTAAATAGAATTTTAGCACCTGCAAAACAAAGGTATTTGTGACTACATTCAGTTCTGCAGACATTCCCTAAAAAGCTCACTTTGTACTGCTTTAAAGGTCAAGAAAGGAAGCCAGAGATATCATTGGATGGGAGGAAATCCTGTAACCAAATGCTGGCCATCTTCCATAGTCCATTCCAACTTATTTTACTGTGTGGCAGAAAATGTCTGAAAGAAGTATGTCAATGCTGCAGAGAACAGGTGTGTAGTTCATCTTTGTTGCTGGGGGTCCAGGTAATTTATGTGGTGAGGAGTGTGTTCTATCAGCTTATGTTGGTGTGTCAATGATGGCCTTCCTTGTGTGGGAATAGATTGACCACCATGTTTGTAACCTGACAATTGGACTACTCTTTGTGGGGCTTCCCTTGAGACTGGTTTGGAAGCTGCAGTGTAACTCAAATGCTGTCTCAGGAATGCAATGTAGTTGCCACACACACACACACACACAAACAAACAAATCTATTCTGTGTTGGGACCTAATGTCAGAGCATGCGATTACATGTGTGGTAGCTAACATGTCATCTGAAATCTAAGAGAAAGAACCATTTTTGTTTTCAACATGTTTTCCTTCCTGTTTCCTGCAAAAGTGAATCAGTGTTGTTGTTGTGTCTCTGTCCCTAATGGACCATTGGTGCCACAATCTGCAGCAGAAAAGAAATAATCAGTGTGGCAAATTCTCCCATTGATCCAGCAATTGAGCCACTTTCCTCATCTACCATACAAGTGTCAGAGAAGTAAGGAAGGGTGTACCCCTAGGGAACGTAGATACTGAAATGTCATTTAGAGGGAAAGCACATGCTTCAGTGAAAACAGCAGAGAGGCTGGGTGGCCTTAAGATTGATACTGCTGCTCTGCTAAAAGAACAGCCCCAATAAAGATTCAGTAGTTTTCCTTGGTCTTCTGTTCTGAAGTGAAACTCAGAACCAGATTGCAGATTATACTGAAGAGGGCAAATCAGAGCCACAAGTCCTTCCCAGTGCCACTTTTCATGCTCTTGCTGCAACAACCAGAGTGATTCTCAGATCTCTTATGTCATGAGATCCATACAATCAACTGGCCATCTGGGATCCCCAGATCTTTCCATGGAATAGATCTGGGAGCCCCAGCTTGCAGATTACTGTAGATGTTGGGAAGTACAAGTCATTTCCACTTCCTTCTCTTTTGATGAATGCGCAAACTGGAAAAAAGTGTGTCAACAAAATAAGTATAAAATAAGTACCAATTGAAAAAAGTCTTTGCTTAAAAAACAAACGACTTTTCTGCTGTGAACAGAAGCCTACAATCAAGCAGCCTTCAAGGCCACCTGCCCCTCCCAATTCCTATTCCTATTTATTTTTAATTGAAGGGGGAGTTGCCTGATTTTTTTGTTTGTTTTATTTGTCTTGGAGGTATGTGTTACCTTTTCCGGGGGGGGGGGGGGGAGTGCTCTGAGCATCACTAGGCACCCGCCTATGAAACGGGTATTTTGTGGTGCCTACAACAGCTTCTTAGATTTCAAAATGTGCCCCAGGCCAAAAAGAAGACATTTGGGGACCCATGCTCTAAACCATAGGGGAAATTCTCACCTTCTATATATATATACAGTCTCTTCTATATAGAGACTGCCATGTCTCCTGTACAAGAGAAACATTGCATCATAGGTGAGATAGTGCAGAGCTGTTGCAAATTGGCCCCTCTCCTGTTTGCAGGTGGCAATTCTTTGGGGGGGGGGGGGAGAAGAAGAAGAAGAGTTTGGATTTCATATCCCGCTTTATCACTACCCTAAGGAGTCTCAAAGCAGCTAACAATCTCCTTTCCCTTCTTCCCCCACAACAAACACTCAGTGAGGTGAGTGAAGCTGAGAGATTTCAGAGAACTATGACTGGCTCAAGGTCACCCAGAAGCTGCATGTGGAGGAGCGGGGAAGCGAACCTGGTTCACCAGATTCCAAACCCACAGCTCTTAACCACTACACCAAGCTGGCATTTTGTTAACTACAGGAGCATGGAATTATTGGAATGTTTCAAGTGCCCTTACTCATTAATGCTAGCCAGGGCCAGATTTAGATGAAGATAATTTAGATAAATGCCATGGTGATTTTTTAAAAAATGCATAAAATGAACACTGATAACTTTTGCAATAACTGAACGTTGTAAACCGTTTGTGGCCTGCGCAGGGTCTTCCTGTTATATACCTGCTGGGATTGACAAGGCGTATGACCCTCACCTGAATCTCATAGCTCTCCTGACAAGTGCTTTAGTCTGCAGCCACTGTGTGGAAATAAATACCAGGCACTCTGCTATTCAAATTAGGCCCCAGTGTTTTTGTTACAATCCCCTTCTCAATTAAATAATCAATTTTAATCTAGAATGTAAATTCTCTAAACTTTCTTATTTGATAATTCGAGCAAGTAAACTACAGCTCTCACTTCATTACAAACAGTATTTCTCCCTGCAACGCACTTCAGCAAATCTGCTCCTCTTCCTTTCACAGATATTTTGTTGCCATTTGCAACTGTAGCTGCCTCTGATTAGTTATTATTTAACTCTTGGGGAAAATAATTAGCATCACACGTCATGTGCATGGAAGTTGCCAAACCAATTAACCAACTAGAAGGATTACTGTTAACAGCACCAGTTTTCCTATAACTTGATATTGCTGGATAGTTTTGATGAACTGCAAAAGCATTTTTAGTTTGCTTTCTGTTGCCACCCTGGAACTTTTCTTTATTAGTGCTACTTTGTTTTGTACGATTCCTTGCAAATGAAGGAAAACAACTTTTCTGCTTGTATATGTTGATAATATAATTTTGATTACTGAGGACAAACAAGATTGTACAAAAAGACTGGATGCAGGCCTGGCCAGGACATAGGCGTCCTGATTGTGACAAAGGTGACCTGTGTGCTTGCTTGATTAACAGCTGTTGGGAACTTCAAGGTCCCTGCTCTCCCTTCTTATGGTCTTTGTACTGGACCTGGAGACAAGTGGGCTCCCTATCAAATGGCAGGGCAGGAGCTACACGGAGTAGACCCTTTTCACTGGTGGTGCCCATTGTATGTCTCACTCTTCCCTGTTCTCTTTTGGTCTGTATTTTGGAGCTTTATAATTTAGGAAGACTTTGGAAGAACGGGTTGACAAGTCAGTTGCTGATGTATGAGTGACCTTAAGTCAATTGGACCAATTTGGCCATATTGGGCCCGTGTGCCGATTCTAAGGGAACACCCCCCCCCCCGCACCAGGGCAATCTAGATGGATTTTATTTATATCTATAAGATTTTGCAGACTTTGGCTGTGAACTGGGGCCCTACAAAAAAAAATTCAAGTTGCACCCCACTGCTTCAAATTGGGCCCCACTGGCTAGCCCTGAGTCTCATAGTTGCTGGGCCTGAGTTGCCCTGCCCTTGCATGAAGTATTGGGTTTGCAATTTTGGGAGAGGGGAGACTGTCCGCTGGGGAGTGGACAGGCTGGCGAGGTCCCCTAGATTTAGAGGCCCTAGGCTTCAACCTACTTAGCCTATTCATAATCCAGCACTGATGCTAGTGACAATCTTCTTGAAACTTTTAAAATACTCCCCAGTATGAAACCATCCCCCAGATTTTTGCCCTCAAAATCCTTTCCCCTTCAAATCGCAAGTGAAAACTTTGGGCTCAGACTTAGTTTTGTAGATAGTTTGAAAAGGATCCCTGTATTGCAGAAGCTTAAGAAAGGAAACTGCAATGGTAGTTAGCCGAAGCAAGTTGTAAGTCAATACACAAGTCCTAGCACCAAATAATATTGAAGGACTGAGGCAGCCAGATGTGTTTCTATTATAGCATTGCAATAGACACTCATTCAGGCTTGGCTGATGAAGCAGAGCTTGCAAAGACCATGAGCACAGACCCTGTACCATTGGATTACAGTCATTAATGTTGTTCTTTGTGTGAGTTAACCATTTTACATTATATCAGAGATTGCATTTACTTTCACTCGAAGGATCCTGTTTGCTGCTCCTCTCTTTTTTTACAGTAGGATGGATTTGTACATTCAATCTTCTAAAAGTAAAAGTTGGAAAAGTTATAGAGCACACAAGAGCAGCAACAACGATGAGGATGATGGTGGTGATGGTTATTACAGTTTTCCTTCTTTGTTAGTAAATTTAGTTGGTAAATTTCTAGTCTTTTCGTAATACCAAGACTGCATTGTTTTGGTACAAAAGGCCAACTCAGTCCTTTCTGCATATCTTCTAGGATTTGTCCAAAGTGGGATTTTGTAGTTTGCGAATAATAAAATCACAATTGGGACTGGCAACAAAAAAATGCAGTGTGGGATTTCAGACAGACAGTCTTAATTTTTTTCATAATATTCCATTCAATTTCCCCTTCTTCTGGTTTTCCATTGCCTTCTCTCCAACCATCAGTCAATATTCCATGTTGACTGAGCATTCTTAACCTATTTTGGGATCAGACTTAGCATGATTTAAAAAAAAAAATGTGTATTTTAATTTCTGTAAACTTTGGGATTCTCCAAGCCTGTTATACTCCTCTGTTGTGTGTGGATGGTGCTGGTTTGGCTTTGAAAGGATCTACATTTGGGGAATGAGTTGCCTGTTAGTACATATGATGTGCAGTTTTTTAATACTGTCACTCACATGTTGAACCTTCTGCTTGTATTCTTTTGGGTCTGCTTTGCTCTTTTGATTTGTTTCTTGGCAAACTGAGGGTTGACATCATTTGACATGAGGGTTGACATCATTTGTCACAAGAATCTTTCAACGAGGAGGTAAATCCGTTAGTTTAATTTTCTTTCCAGCACAGTGTATTGAGCCATGGACATCTTCCTTTCAGTACTCATGCTGCAATCCTACACACATTCCTGGGACTAACTCAAAGGGGCTTACTTGTAAGTAGATGTGCATAGGGTTGCACTGTCAGACTATTCCTGCCCTCTTTGGTATGGACCACTTCCCACATTAATGCAGAAGCTGGTTGCCATGAGAAAAATGAATGGGTAGAGGATCCACAATATGTAAAAGATTAATCTGTGGACTGGCACAGTCACACTGACAAGCTCTATGACAGCTGCAGACCGTTTCTCAGAAGCAACTGTGCAGCTGTCAAAATATATGATTCTGCAGTTAAGCATGAACCTTGTATTGAATCAGAATGCTCTAGGCGATAGATCCCATATTTATGGTCCACAATTGTCAGGGATTCTAGGTTCATTAAAACAGAATCCTCAGGGTATAAATCATAGAATTGTAGAGTTGGAAGGGACCACAGGGGTCATCTAGTCCAACCCCTAGCAATGCAGGAATCTTTTGTTCAATGTTGGGCTTGAACCCATGACCCCGAGATTCAGAGTCTTGTGCTCTACCAACTGAGCTATTAAGGAACCTATTGATCAACCATGAGCCACAGCAGATCAGGTCTCTGATTTCACCACCATCACTCTCTCTCAGCTCCAGAAAAGAACTGGGATATGCAATATTGGCCATTACAACTGTCTGTGAAACCTGTGGGCTGGATAGCTGTGTCCTTGTGCAACAGAACCTTTTCTCCTCTCCTCTCTCTGTAAAAGGTAAAGGTAAAGGGACCCCTGACCATTAGGTCCAGTCATGGCCGACTCTGAGGTTGCAGCGCTCATCTTGCTTTATTGGCCAAGGGAGCCGGTGTACAGCTTCCAGGTCATGTGGCCAGCATGACTAAGCTGCTTCTGGCAAACACCGTTTACCTTCCTGCTGGAGCGGTACCTATTTATCTACTTGCACTTTGACGTACTTTTGAACGGCTAGGTTGGCAGGAGCTAGGACTCTCTAAATTAGTTATAGGCTTCCCTTAACCTTCCAGAGAAGATTTGGGGAAGGTGTGTGTGCAAAGGAAGGATAGAGGGAAAGTTTGTTGCACAACTTTAAAGCCTTGCATTAACTGAATGTGATAGCTGGAGATCACCCTTAATATACGTTAATGGCTGCTATGAGTGGACCCTTATAAACAGTCTTCCACAGGAATGGGGTTCTAAGTTGGCTCCCACAAACCACCCAGGCTGGATCTAGACACAGCAAAAAAGCATTTCATCTGGTGTCACAGTGTTATAATGCATATATAACACATATAAAACACATTTTCTTTGCCAGTGTGGCTGCGTCCCCAGACCTGGGTACTTTATACTCAAACTATAACAAATAAACTTAACAGGAATGCAGTCCAACTCAAAATGTCCATCTGCTTGGATGATCCTCATCCACACCCAGTTTGACACCTATGGTAAAAAAAGATATTCCAAATATGAGAGAGATTCAATTGCATTTCCTCCCTTTTAATTCAGAAGATCCATTTTAGCCAAAATGCCTGTTTTCAGTCATCTAATACATTTTAAATGTGAAATGTTATTTGTGATTAAGCTTAATCCAGCTTAATTTCCAAATTTATCAAGACCCTTAGAGCTAACCAATATTGCTGTTGGTTGTTTTCATGTAAGAGAATCACAAAAAGCAGAACATAGGCATGGAAGGAAGAAAACCAATGCAGGCAACTGTTCTGGTTTCATTTCTATCTGTACCTGTTCTCCTTCACATGCATCTAAGGAAGAGCAGGAACATTCAAGAACAAAGAGTCTCTTCTTCTGTCACACGGCCAAGACTCTCAAGCTGGCCTTTGATGACCATGAGCCTATAATTTATGATTTACTAGTCACGCAAATGTCACCATGATTTAAAGCAACAAAATTCTGCCAAATAATTAGCAGAGCAAGAAACCTAGAATATCTACTCTGGGGCTATGATTAAATTAGCCATTTATGGATTTTAAAAAGAAAAGAGACTAAAAGTATTTTATAGTGTAGTTAAAAAAATCATTGCGTGACTCCCTCATGTTGAACATTTCCTAATGTCAGAATCAGGGTGGATGACACCAAAATCATAAATCCAGTTGATAAGTGTTAAAAATCACTTTAGTCTGCCAACTTACTAGAAATTCAATAAGATAGTATGGGAGAATTTATTTGTGGGAAGTATATAATCTCATCTCTTTATATCTGCATACGATACCTTGCCTACTGGAGAGAGAGAGAGAGAGAGAGAGAGAGAGAGAGAGAGAGAGAGAGACTTTATATACAACTATAGTCAAGAAAGTATGGAATGAGACAAATGTACATGCCTACCCATTAACAAATAATATTCTCCAGAGTACAAACTTGGGGCAAACAATCAGGACAAGTGTATCAAGAAAGCAACAGGTCTAAAGATGAGGAAACTATTTGGATTGCTGTGAGGACACGTTAGAGTTTGGACAGTCCTAGTAACCTGGTCTTAGCAATGATAGCTGATGAGTCCTTTGTCCTGTTAGAAACAGAAACTGAAAATAAGAACTTTCTCTTTAAGCCACTGAAAAATGGACTCAATGGTCTTTGACCACAGACTGCAAGAACGCCTCAAGTAGGGTTTTCCTCCCAGTTCATACTATAATGTAGTAGTGATGAAATTTTCATTGGGATTATGGCAATGAGTAAAGGGTTAAACACCCCCTCTTCACCCACAACAGCTATCTCCAGTTTTTAAAAGTGCTTATTGAACAGAATGATGCATTTAATGTCATGTGCAATTAGCCCTGAGCCCCACCTCCTGCAAACCAACCGGTTCTGATTATCCTATTGGCCCAGGTTACGCAGGATTATACCAACAGATCATCAGTGCCAATGGGTAGGGTTGCACTATTTTGAAGAGCAATAAAAGAGGACACTATGATGACTCTAATTTTAAATGCCCCCACTATACAGTGGTACCTCAGGTTAAGTACTTAATTCATTCCGGAGGTCCATACATAACCTGAAACTGTTCTTAACCTGAAGCACCACTTTAGCTAATGGGGCCTCCCGCTGCCGCCGTGCCGCCAGAGCACGATTTCTGTTCTCACCCTGAAGCAAAGTTCTTAACCTGAAGCACTATTTCTGGGTTAGCAGAGTCTGTAACCTGAAGCGTCTGTAACCTGAAGCGTATGTAACCTGAGGTACCACTGTACATCAGCTGTAGAAGCTGTGATATATTGCAGAGATGGGGAAAAGAGAAGAGGAAAGCAAGTCTTTAACCACCAGTTATGTCTATGTCTTATCCAGAAAGTACAACCAGAGACATTTTGGCAAATAAAAAAAAATCCACCCAGACAGAAATTTTACCCCTGAAAAAGAGGACACATGGCAACCCTACCTATGGGAAGCCCATGAGCAGGACATGAGCAAAGCAGCAAACTTTTGCTCATGATCCCCAGTAAATGGTAATTCAGAGGCATGATGCCACTGATACTAGAGGTAGCATAGACATCCTTACTAGTAGCTATTGTCAGCCTCATTCTCCATGAGTTTGTCTAATCCCTTTTTAAAACTGCCCAGGTTGGTGGGCATCACTCCTCCTTGTGGTAGCAGATTCTGTTGCTATCAAAGGGTTAAAGGGTAGCAGAAACGCTCTAATCACTGAGCAGCTGGAGGTCATTAGGCTTCCAGGAACATGAGTTTGTATAAATAGTCTCCTGTGTGTTTGTTCTCCCCTTTCTCCCCCTTTTTGGGCGTGTTTGCTGAGATGTGTGGTTCTTCGCCAGGGTTGTTTTTTGTTTTTGTAAAGAAACCTTATCTTTGAGTTACAAACCGCATGCTCCAAGACTCCTCTTTGAAAAGATACTGCCTCTCCTGCCCTTCTTCAACTGCTGTGCGAAATACTCTGCTGTAGTGGGACTTGTGACGATGGAAGCGCACTGGGCATTTACATTAAACTAATTAAAGTTTAATGGGACAGGTTATGGGTGTTTGTACGTCAAGAAGGAGCTAAGGAGTGCAGTTCAGAGTGATTTATGCAAGGACTGGAGCGAAGTCAGAAGCGGTTGCCGACAACGAAAGCTTTCAAAGCAGCTTGAGTCCTGCAATGTGCCTAGAAAAGTTTTAAACAGGCACTGAGCAGTTTGTACTCGCTGGAAGACGTCTTATTCTTCAAGGAGCCACCTCAGCAGCTGGGAGACGGTCTACAGGTGTGTGAGTATCGTTCCTAAGCCCCAGGGAGGATGGCAGAGTCCCAGGAAAGTTTTTCTGTCCCGTTTACGCGACTCAATGGGAAAAATTGGCAAGATTGGAAGGCTAGAGTAAGGGTTTGGTTGCAAGCAAAAGAGTTGTGGAGTTGTACTGAAGCACCGCCTTTACAGGCAGCTGCAGACGCGTCTGCAGAAGACAAAGCAACAGCAGCAGCTTCACAGAAACGTGACAGGAAAGCCCAAGGTCTACTAGTTTTGGCAGTGGGACCAGAGCAAATGCCTTACGTTTCTGAGTTAAAGAACACGCATGAGGTCTGGACGGTTCTGCAGCGGCTAAATTCCAGAAACACTGCGGGGGCCAAGATCCATGCTACAAGATGTTTGTTTGAGTTACGTCTCCAACCGGGAGCGTGTGTGAAAGAACATATTGCCAAAATGGTGTCTGCCTTTAATCAACTAAGACAGCTGGGCATTCCTTTCTCTATGGAGCAGCAGTCATACATATTGTTGTCTTCTCTTGATAAAAGCTATGAGACTCTAGCTCTAACTTTGGAAGCTATGCCTTCAACTGAATTAACCCTTGAATACATTTCATCTCGGCTTGCAGATAAACAGGATAAAAGGCAAAGAGAAAGAGGTTTGTCTCTAAAGGGGAGTTATGCTGTGCCTAAGAGTGTTGATGCTGAGTTTGAGCACACAGTAAATGCTTTTGCAGCTAGACACTGTTTTCGCTGTGGTTCCCCTTCCCATTTAATTAGGAATTGCACACGTGAACCTGGTCAAGACAGCACCAAGGCCGTTACCCCTAGTTACCAGACAAGGAGTTCCAGGGGACGTCGAAGAAGAGGAGGAGGTCATGGCTACTCCCACAGCACACAGCACATGGCTTCAGCAATGGCGTTGATGCAAGGGCGTGGCCAAGGCAGCAATCTACGCTGGTTGATCGACAGTGGTGCATCTCACCACCTGGTGGCGCCATCTAGTGTCCGTTTGCAGAATTGCAGACATTTGCAAACCCTTAAAATTGTGACAATGGCAGATTCAACTAAACGTTCCTTAGAGACCGTAGGCACAGTGTTCTTGAAATGTTTGCAAACAGAAATTGATGCCTACGTGCTAAAGGGATTGAAGGGGTGCATTTTGTCTGTGTCAGAACTTGATAGAAATGGGTTTAAAACTGTGTTTGAAAATGGGGTTTGCACTATTTCAAAGAATAACGTATCTCTTTTGCAGGTGGAATGCAGAGATGGGTTATATTATTTTGAGACAAGTCCAGATGAAGTTGAACAGGTTCATGCTGGTTGTGTGAACTCACCTACCCATAATTCTTGTGTCCATTTATGGCACCGCCGTCTGGGACATATTAATTTTCAGTATGTTAAAAGGCAACCTGAATTATCAGAAGGGTGCAAAATGAACAAATGTACTAAGTATTTGGATTGTACTGCATGCAAAAGGGCGAAGGTTCATAGATGCAGCTATCCCAGTTCAGATAGGAAATCTGACAAAGTATTCCAACTTGTGCATATGGACCTATGTGGCCCAATGCCTGTTGCTAGCATGGGAGGTTCGAGGTATGCACTGTGTCTCTCGGATGACAAAACAAAGGTTACATGGTTTTTTCCTCTCAAAACAAAAGCAGATACTGCAGAAACAGTTAAAAATTGGGTTCATGCAGTGGAACTTGAATTCGGTACTAGAGTACTTGCTTTTCAGACAGACAGAGGGTCAGAATTTACCGGGTCTGTGTTGCAGAATTTCTTTAAGAAAAAGGGAATTAAGCATCGTCTGTCTACACCTTATTCCCCCCAAGAAGGAGGCGTGGCCGAACGTAAAAACAGGGTTCTGCAAGAGTTGGCAAACTCTATGTTGTATGATGCTAAACTCCCTCAAAGTTACTGGGCGGAAGCCTGGCAGGCGGCTACTCATATTCTGAACCGAGTATATAATTCGGTAATTGCCACTACCCCATATTTTGCTTTATATGGGAAGAAGCCCAAAATTAATTACTTTCGGGTGTTTGGATGTCCAGCCTATGTACTTATCCCAAAAGCGTTAAGGAAAAAGGGAGGTCCAAGGGCTAGGAAACTCATCTTTTGTGGGTACGAACCACACGCCAAATCTTGGAGGTTCGTGAACCCAAATGGGGATACTACAAGAGTGGTCCTCAGTAGGAGCGCTGAATTTTGTGAGCAATCCGGATGGACTCACTTACATGCTAACCCTGACATTTTGAGAGATGATTTAGGCATTTATGCTGAGAATGAAAGTCCAGAGAGTAGTGAGCCAGAAGAGGATGGTGCACATGGTTCAGATGCAGATTCTGACCAGGCACAAGGTCCTTCTCCTAAGGTAGAAAAGCCAAAATCTAGGGGTGTTCCAACATCGCCAGTCAGTAGGCCTAGCAGACAGCAAAAGCGAAGCAGGTCGCCTGCAACACCAAGCCCAAGGGAGGTATCTAAACGGAGGTCTTTATCCCTAGAGGCACATCCAGGTATAAAGTCTGAGACAGATTCTGACAGCCAACGGTCAGAGGGGGCACAAGAGGAACAATTGCGCAGGTCAAATCGTGCCACAAAGGGCAAGCCACCAGAGTGGTTTAAGGTGACAAGTGTATACGTAAATATGGCACAGTGTGAGCCAGATAGCTATATGGAGGTACAACAGCTTCCAAGCTCAGAAGCCGTTAAGTGGCAGGAAGCAATGGAAAAAGAGATGGCTTCAATGAAGTCTCTCGGTGTGTTTACAAGTACAGAGCTTCCGAAAGGGCAACAAGCTGTAGGTTGTCGATGGGTATATCGTTTAAAGCCCACAACTACTGAGGAGTTGCAATATAAAGCCCGACTAGTTGCAAAAGGGTTTTCGCAGCGCAAAGGTGTTCACTATTCTCAAATCTATGCCCCTACTTCAAGATCAGAGTCACTAAGAATGCTTTTAGCCTCTTCAGCTAAGAAGGGAAATAAGCTGTTTCATTTTGATGTCAATGTGGCTTATTTAAATGCAGACTTACAGGAGGAAGTCTATATGACACCACCACCGGGTTTTGAAGGAGACAAGCCAAACCAGGTCTGGCGCCTACACAAATCCATTTATGGGTTGAAACAGTCCGCCCGTAATTGGAATTCCTGCTTAAACGATGCTCTAGAGAGCATGGGGTTCAGAAAGAGCGCAGCAGATGCGTGTCTTTATCTAAAAGGCTCGGGATGTGAACAAGAAGCAGTTTTGATATTCGTTGACGATTTATTATACAGTGGAAAGGATGATAAACTTGCACAACAATTTGCCACAAAGCTTGGAGAAAGGTTTCAGATAAAATCACTAGGCAATGTATCTGTTTATCTGGGAGTTAAAATTCAGCAAGATGAAAATGGGAACTATTGGCTCAGCCAAGAAGCTAAGATCCAGCAGTTGCTGGAAAGGTTTAAAATGGACAACTGTGCTGGTGTTAAAACCCCAATGGAGCTAAGTTACATAAAGGATGCTCAAGCCGAGCAACAGACAGAGTTCAGTAATCCCGGGGTTTACCAGTCAGCGATAGGCAGTCTACTCCACATTGCACAGTGGACTCGGCCCGATATAACATATGCTGTCAACATGCTGTGTAGACAAGCTGAAAAACCATCAATGCATGCTTGGCAAGGAGTAAAAAGAGTTTTAAGGTATCTCCAAACTACCAAAAGGTTTCGCTTAAAACTATCAGCAGAGGGCAGCACACAACTTGAATGTTGGGCCGACAGTAGTTGGGCAGATGCTGGACCAGATAGAAAATCAGTGTCAGGAATGGCGATAAAATTTGGAAATGCACTAATTGGTTGGAGATCAAGAAAGCAGTCACTTATAGCTTTAAGTTCAACTGAATCTGAGTTCAATGCATTATCAGATATATGTAGAGAACTGGAATTTTATAAGCAACTGGTACAAGAATTGTTTGGAGAATGTTCCCTACCTATCAGAGTGTGGGAAGACAATCAACCTTGTATTAAACTAGCTAAATCAGGTCAATTCAAGGCACACACAAAACACTTGGATATCCGTTATCAAAATGTATGCCAAAGTGTAAAACAAGGTTTAATTGAACTAAAGTATTGTCCAAGCCAAGAAAACCTTGCAGACGGTTTTACGAAAGCTTTGGGTCCGCAATCTCATAAATGTTTCTGTTCAGGTTTAAATTTGAATTAAGGTTGGTACAGCTCAGTGTTACGAGCGAGAGGGGGTGTTGCTATCAAAGGGTTAAAGGGTAGCAGAAACGCTCTAATCACTGAGCAGCTGGAGGTCATTAGGCTTCCAGGAACATGAGTTTGTATAAATAGTCTCCTGTGTGTTTGTTCTCCCCTTTCTCCCCCTTTTTGGGCGTGTTTGCTGAGATGTGTGGTTCTTCGCCAGGGTTGTTTTTTGTTTTTGTAAAGAAACCTTACCTTTGAGTTACAAACCGCATGCTCCAAGACTCCTCTTTGAAAAGATACTGCCTCTCCTGCCCTTCTTCAACTGCTGTGCGAAATACTCTGCTGTAGTGGGACTTGTGACGATGGAAGCGCACTGGGCATTTACATTAAACTAATTAAAGTTTAATGGGACAGATTCCATAGTAGAACCATGTGCTGCATTAAGAACCATCTCCTTTTGTCTGAATCGGCCAGCATTAAGCTTCATTGAAGGCCCCTCTGTGCATTCCCTGTGGGTGTGTTGTCTGAATAGGGGCTTCATTTGCTACACACACACACACACACACACACACACACACACACAAAGGTGCAGGGGTTAATCTAATCCCTCAAAATCATAAAATATTTGGGGGAAGAAAAATATCATTTAGACCTTAGCCTAAGGCCTACATCCAGACAATGTCAATGCAACAATACACTTGGAAATTCAGAATGTATTCCATGCTGTGCAGCCACCCAGGAGATTCACAAAACAATGGTATCCTAAGCAGCAGCTGTAGAAAGTGACTAATGCACAGTATTCCTTTATTTCCCCCACATTTCTTTTTACATCACCTGCCCCATTTAACGTTGTATATTAAATTCACTTTTTCGCCTCACGTAGTGGGACTTTGGAGAGGTATGAAATGACAAAAATACAGCTTTGTTTTCTACTTGAGTTCTTTTCTGCCTGCGTTCCTCTTTCTCTCTCGTGCCTGACTCTGCTTCCAACTCCATCAGCATATCCAACAGAGCCTGGGGCAAAGCTGAAAGAAACACCCAGTGCATTCAATTTACAAACAGAAATAAACACCTTTTCAGCAGGTTCTACATAATCACTAAACAAAACCAGGGGACAAAAAAAATAACGTTTTTGATGTCGCTGCTGTGTGGCTGTGACCCTGTATTTCCTTCAAGAAATAACACTATTACCTAAAGATGTCTAGCACTGGGATCTCAGAAACAATCGCAATTTCCTTTCTTGTTTACTAAAAAGCTAATATTTTGAGTTTTTGTGTCACACCTAAGCATATTGCTTTGCTGTGTTTGTACCGCATTTCTATTCCCCCGTTCTATGGGGAGCACACAGCTGCTCTCTCTAAGGATCATACCTGAGCCATGCACTGAGAGGAAAGCCATTTCACGGTGCCAGGTATTCTCAGCTCAAATGATACCGAGACTGGCAGAAGCTGAGAACTTTGTGGAACAGCAACAGAGTGGGTGAAAATGGATCAGATATGAAAATGTCTGAAGCAATAAATTAACACACAGCAGGGGGGTGATAACTTAATCTTGTCTAGTCCAAACAGTACCTGACACCCATTATTGTTATAGGAAGTGGTACACTGTAATGGTACTGGAGCGAAAATGATCATTCCCCGGTGATTTGAAGCACTGGAAGAGGTATGTAATGTGATTCCTCGAAGGAACCTATAAGGGGATTGACACTTATTTGTACACTGAATCTAGGTTAACCTGCCAGTGTACCTCTGACATGTTGGCTGGATTTTGTGATCCAAGTAGCTTAACTTTACCCAGTCAATCTAGCCTTTAAATGTAAATCAAATAAGCTCTAATTCACAATTTTATTTTTTTAAAAGTGTTGTGTTTTTCTCCTAAAGAGGACTCCTTATGTTCTTTTATGTACTCATGTGCTATTTTATCCTTACACAACCTGAAACAGTGTAGTTATCTTCATATAAATTATAACTAGTTTTATATTTAAATGTTCCATTATGTCAGGCCTTTTTTTTACACATATGAATATTAAAAACCTTTCAATACAAACATGCGAGCATTCAACATGGCCACATTTGAAATATGGCAGTGATTAAGCTTCAGTGCTTTAATAACCACCGGAATGCAGTCCTGGGGATGGGAGGAACCACTACATTGTTATTTATTATCTGTAAATTGACTACAATCTACATATTTCTTTTTATTAATTTTCTGTGTTGTGAGTGTTTTCCAGCAACCTTCAAAACAATTTTTCAAAGAGATAGCAAACTGAAGGACAAAACTAGCTTTAAATATATCCCATTCTATAAATATTATCTTGAAATGTAACAAATTAACATGTCTCATTTTAGGATGGACATTTCTACAGCAAGTATGGTATTCATTGCTCCATTTGTGTGTTGTATTTTAAGTTTTCCAAATTTAACTCCAATTTTTTTGTTGTTGTTGTTGAATCTTACTTGAACAAAGGGAAAGCATTCTCACTATACCTGAGGGCAGCAAGCTAGTTTCCAAAGGGTGGGGTGGGGCAGGGCATCTTAGAGGACTCAAGGGAGATGTTGGGGAGACTGCTGCCACATCTGCTGTTTGAGGCAGTTGCTCCACTCTGCCTAACGATCGGGCCAGCACTGGTAATACATTTGTTACCTTAGAATGCTTCCAGAGGTTGTCTTTCTAGCAGGCCCTGGTACTATGGTGGATGAATGTCATGTTGATTCAAAGGCCCAGATACCTACAAGACAGATATTGACCATGGCAATTCCCATGCTCATCGCAGTTAAATCCAATGTACTGGCAAGATCAGTGTAAAGGAAGCAACAACTACTGAACTCCACCAGTAACATTTGATGCAAAGACCTACAATAACAGATACTTCTGCTAGGGTGTGGTTTCCTATTTCACTTCCTAATTTGGTTTAATAGTGATTGGAGTTGCACACAATATAGCTAAATGTATAATCTGGGGGTTTTTTTTGGGGGGGGGTCATCTGAGGACCATATTTGAATAAGATCTGCATTTGCCAAGCTACATTTCTGACAGGCACATCTATATGTGTATTCAGCAGGGTTTCCAATTCCAGCACTGTTCAGTTGCGTCTCCAGCAGCAGAATCTAGGCACTATTAAAAGGCAGCAAATAGTCAGTTATATAACTAGTTACTGTTGTTTACAATTGAACAGTGTCATATGAACTTTCTGCGTAGGATACCAAAATTTATTGGGCTTCCATGAAGTGATTGTGCACATTCTCCAATGAACACAGTAAGTTCCCCCAAGTGCTAAACAGACCTCTTCATCTGGAAATTTAGGCTGGAACCCTAATCCTACTTAAATCGGACTTATTTATGAATTAGGTAGGATTGCACTGTTAGAAGACAGTTATAGATACAGAAATGCCTTACAAAATCAAATTGAGAAGACCTGTTAAGCAATTGTACATGTGACTCCATTAAACATCTGAGATAAACTCAGTTGAGAACAATGTATTCACAGCCCAGGCAATATACTTTTTAGGTCTTCCTGACCCCTCTCTGTGTGGTTTGTTCTAGGAAAACAATTTCAGGCTGTTATTTCAAAATGATGACAGATAAACAAAAATGTTATAGCCAAATACTTTATGGCAAAATTAAATGCCTCAGCTACGAAATAAATTTTATTTGGTGCTTTACCCTAACATTCTGCTTCATGCATACTCATATGAATCTAGGATAATAATAATTAGCATGCCTAATAAAATAATTACTATCACTGTTGTTTTTTTCTGGTGAAATCAACCAATTTATCTTGGTATTAAAAAAAATAATACAACTTGACAAGAACTGAAAATGAGACCCAGAAGTTAAGTGCTTATATTATCCATTGCCTTTTTCTTTCTTCCCTTCCAGAGTAGCAGAATGCCCAATATCTCATTCAGGTACTGTGTGCACTGCTGCTCCCATAACAGAAACATATGATCTGACACAATTAGCAGGAAATGTACTGAAAATAATTGCTGCAATGAAGCCCAAAGGGGCAGAGCCTTCAGTGATATTATTGATAAAGATTGCCATGATCCTCCCTCTACTTCATGAGGATTAGTGAAGGTGAAGGCCCCTCTTAACACGTTAGGCTTCTTGTCTGCATGTCCAAAGAACGTGTGGGGAGGAGGTAACCAGCAAGTTCTACTGCCACCACCTGCAAGTTGAAATGCATATTATTACTCACGTCCCTGGTCCAATTGAAACCTTTGTAAGTCTTTGGCAAGATGTCAGTTACAAACCCTCCAATATCTTGAGTCCCCAAAATGGGACACATGTGCTCAAATGTGAGTCACATGACCCCCCACAAGATTACGGAACCCCAAAACTGCACATTCTTTGCAAGCATGCATTTTGGGGTGCTGCACAAGATTTTGGGGGAAGCACCTTTTTCTCAGTGTGAAATCGTGCAATATCATGGCACCCAAAATAGCCGCTGTGCTCTCACATGAGAAAATGGGATGTCCACTCATTTCCTTCATGGTTCTGCCTCAACAAGATGACACCCAGGACTGGTATAGCTGTCAGTCAACATCTACACACACACACACACACACACACACACACACACACACAGCATGAAGAAGTCACTGACTAAGAACCATGAACAAAGGCTAATGCATTGGCACTGGGCATGGTACTAGTTTCTGGCATCTGATTAAATGCAGCAAGTTGTGCACCAAGAAATTGGATCTGATGCTATACCGTAGAATAGTTTTGGAGTGTCCTGCAATCCTGCAATGTCATTAGCCATTTCCAACCAAGCATCCCTTCCTCATCTGATTCCAGTTGTGTGAGTGGGGAAAGCAGGGGTGTGTTCCCCAGCTATGGCCCCTCTGTTGTGTATCTTCAAGCCCTCTATTCTCCATCCCCTCTATATGTTGCAGGCTGAACATCTGCGGCAGGGATCCTTCTATGTTTGTGTAGTCTCATGCAATTTAAATTCTCAAGGAGCCTACCCAGTTAAAGAAGACTTCCAGTAGCAGACATTAAGCCCCTGGCATGTGGACAGTGATGAAACCAGCACCAAAACCCTCCCTTCACGTGCTTGGAAATAAATGAGTGGAAATGCCTGAAAAGGGCTAATATGCATCAGAGATTTCTTCATATTTAAAAATAAATTGCATTTCCAAGAAAATTAGGTACGTTTGTAATTTTACGTTTTGTTTTACCAACAGGCTTGGGTGTTGTTGAACAGAGTACCTACACAAATAATGCCATCAATACCATCTAATAATCTCTTTTCCTGGGCCCAAGCTAAATACTGGTAATCCTTTTGGCACAAGATCTTTTAGTCTCGCATGCAAGAAAATGGCTTTAAAAATTAGCAGAACATTTCTTCAAGTGCTGTTGGAGAATGTGTGTGTGTGTTTGGAGTGGGGGGCAACTTCACATTTTTTACCTGCAGTACATTCTTTTTAAAGTGCCTGTTTTCCTCTTATTTTGACCTATTCATTTATATAAACCACCATGAATTAATCTGCCTGTGGTACATAAAACGTAAGGCTGAAATCCCCAATAACCTTTCTGTTAGCAATAAGCAATATTTGCAAGCAATTTATAACTTTCCACACATGCAAACTATGTTTACTAGATAATTAAGATTTCTTTGCTTAATTCTTTATGGTGTTTGAAGTGCGGGTATTTTTATCATTTGCTTGGGAAAAACCACAGGGCATGCACTACACAGAGCTGCCAAAATAAGAAATGCTAGGCGGCAGGAGCTATTGTAGTAAATCTCTTTCTAACCTCCCATTCCCACTGAATTTCTCCTCTTGCATTGCACAGTCAGTTAACTAGGATTAGCACAGCTGCATACGCTTTTGTCCTAAACTTAGTAAACTGAAGGCAAGCTCCCACACAGCACAGAGTATGTGGTGGCACTCGGAAGGCAGCTAAATATTCCAGTATGCCTTATAGAGTGCTCGCTTTCAAAATTTCCTTTGCACTTTGTTTACTATATATTCCAATAGTGTAATATTAAACAAAAACAGTGTGTCCTGTGCCAGAATGATTGATTACTACACCATGGCAAGGTCACCTCCTAGGAACAGACTGAGTGCAGTAAGGGCTGTCTGACTCATACAGTTAACACTATATCCGCATTGTATGAATGTCACCAGCAATCCAGTGATTTATTGCTTGGAAGGCTCTGTTCAATTTTTTCTGCCTGACCAAATTGCACATTTTCTAGAAAAAGAAGCAAAAATATTTCAGCACATGGATTACCCCCAAGTCTTCATTTCTCCCACTAGGTTCAACAATCCTTTTCAAAGATGCTGATCATCAAAGCCCCCAATACTTTCCCTCTGTTTTTCCCCATTGCTCATCTCTGCCAAATATTTGGTTTAAAAAAAATATATTAATTGTTACAGTAATGATACGGTGCAGCTGGAGAGATAGTAGTTACTGCTATGGGAAAAGGGGAAGGGGAGCTGTTTGTTGGGTCTCCAAATTTATCTCTCAATATATAAAATATTAGCCTCCTAATTATCACTACCTAAAACAAAATTAATCTATAATAGATTCTTATCGGAGAATGCCCTTTATAGCAGAATGCCCTTTTGAACAATGCCCTTTGCTCAAAGAGATTTTTTTACCCTCGGACAAAGAGAAAATCAACTTATGCTTAGAAGGAGGAAACTTGGAATTTTCTTTTTAAAAAAGAAAGGAGGAAATGCTGCCCCTAAGCACATCTGCTAAACTCTCCCATTGAAATCAATAGGAAGCCATGGAGAAGAAAGTCTCACTGTGCTCCATGAGACTTATTCTCTATTTATTATGTTTAGGATTGCAACCTTCAGAGCAATCTTATGTGCGTCTTCTCTGAAGCAAGTCACACTGAGTTCAATAGGACTTACTCTCAAGTAATTGTGTGTAAGACTGCAGCCTGAAATGTTCAACTCTCACAGGATCTTGCTCACAATCTGCTCAAAATTCAAACAAGGCAGCAAGTTATCTCAATAGGTATAAAATGTGCATCATTTTAATTTTTGAATCTTTATGTTCCATTTGTGTTACAGGATATGGTTGCTCAGTGAGATCACTTCCTATTTGGGCTTTTCCACAGAGTTCATGCATAGCCTTGGACCACTCATCCACTCTGCTCTTTTTTATTATTCTATATCTGCCTCATACATTTAGTCTAAAATTAGAACTATTTCATTCCAGGATAAAATTACAACTTACTCTAGTGGCCAATAAAAATGGCTGATTGACACGTCGTAGCAACTTCCATATAGCAGAATATTTAACAGTACATAAAGTGTACTTCGTGTCAGGTTTCCACAGAGCTATCAGTTGTTCCTTTGAACCCCTAGAGTACTTTCATGTGGCTGAAATCCGGACAGATCACTTATCCATCTGTCCCCCCCAAAAAATAAATTACATGGCAAGATCGGTAGGAAAGATAGGTGTATGTTTATTACAGTAGTACCTCGGGTTACCGACGCTTCGGGTTACAAACTCTGCTAACCAGGAAGTGGTTGCTCCAGGTTAAGAACTTTGCCCCAGGATAAGAGTGGAAATCACACGCCAGCAGCGCAGCGGCAGCAGGAGGCCCCATTAGCGAAAGCATACCTCAGGTTAAGAACCGTTTCAGGTTAAGAATGGACCTCTGGAACAAATTAAGTTCTTAACCCGAGGTACCACTGTACTGAACATGGATGACATGAAATCTTCATGCATTCCTATGTAGTACCAATATTTACAGTGTGCTTTTAGTGTGGGCTGTCTTTGAAACTCCCATTGGCTGCCATATATTTGTTGCTGCTCATTTGAGCTTCCCCAGTCAGAAGCTGCTGCAAGGGTGTGACCTGTGCTCACTTATCCTAACTAGAGTGCTAGCCACTGTTGTGTGGCAGATTTCATGTCCTGCACTTCAAGAAAGAGAGGCAGGATATTTCTAGGGATCAGAGGATGTTGGACTACAGGTGGGTAGAATCTCTTGGCAAAGGAAGCTCAGGAACAAAAAACTCACAGTGTGAAAGGAAGGAAGGAGACATTTCAGCATTCTGTGTGTAGTGGAAGTGATTTCTGTATGTTCAAAGCAACTGAAACCACTGGAGAAAACAAGCTGGGGATAAATTGGAGGGCAAAGGCACAGGAAGGAAGGAGAGTTTCCTTTCTCTCTTTCCTGCCTCTTCCAGATACCACAAATTATTATGGGTTTCAACTTACATACACATGCGTAGGCTAAAAACTGTTGACTCCTGCCTGACCATCTGTGAACACCCTGGATCCAGATACTGGTAAAACTGCTGTTATGTCATGGAATATTTATGAACATTCAAACTACAGAAGTTAGCAATAGAAAGCTCATGACAAATTGCTTCAAGAGAGGGCAATGAAAAGTCTGTTGGGCTGGGAAAGGTTCACACAGGGGCTAGGGACAGGATATGTTCAATGATGGGGATAGTCAATGTGATGCCTTCCAGATGTTGTAGGCCCATCAAATGTTGCCATTGGCCACACTGGTGGGAGCTGATGGGAGCCGTAGCCCGTAACATCTAGAGGTAACTATTCCTGCTCCATGAGAAGATTCTAGGAACAGGAAATGCCCTATAGGCAGAAGAATCTTAGTGGGTAGAACCTCTTGGGGAAGGAAGCTCAGGAACAGATAGCTCATGGAGTGAAACGGAGACTGAATTGGCAGCATGGTGAAAAGCAGGAAAGCCAGCAGAGTGTGGAAAGTGGAGCTGACAACGTCTCAAGAAAAAGGAGGGCAAAGGAGGAGGCTGAGAGCTGAGGAAAGGAGATGAAAAAGAAGGGGAATCTTACACAGGCTCAGAGACAGGTGTCCTACTAGCAGGAAAAGAAGGTTTCCTGAAGATTGTGAAGTTAAACATGTATGTTTGTGTGCGTGTCTGTGTGTGTGTGTGTGTGTGTGTGTGCACGTGTGTGTGTTTTAAATATTACTCCTATGGTGCCTCTCATTCTACCTCTACTGTTGGAGCCAGAATACGTCTGAACACCTGCTGCTGGGAACTGCAAGTGCAGGGGGTGTTGTTTTGCTCAGGTTCTGACTGTGGGCTTCCTACAGGCATCTGGTTGGCCACGATGAGAACAGGATGCTGGACTAGGTGGGCCTTTGGACTGATCAAGCAGGACTTTCCTTACGTTATTATGCACTATAACTGATAATGTTGGAAAGCCAGTTAAAAGGCACAAGAAAGGCAAAGTTCCATTGGTTTCTGTGTCCCTATCCCCCAAAGGACATAGTCTGCAAACTTTGGACTTCCTTGACCTAGACTCCTCCAGGTTATTTAGAAGCAGAGAATGTCTACACTGCCTACTGAAACTATCTACCAGTTAAAATAAGCTTGGGAGGAAGGTTCTTCTTTGGATGAATGAAGCATTTTGAAGCAAACCCTGACATATCTGGAGCTCTGTGTGGCCAATGGAACTCATACATTCTCCACGGAGCCCCAGCAGAATGCCTAATAAATGCTATATAATCATCCAAAACATACTATACAAGCAACAGATTTCAAAAGGTGCCAACCAGACCACATGGTTCACTAAGGAAACACGTTTTATTTTGCTCCTTAGATGATATCAAAATGTGTAATGTCAATCAATATCATTTTTTAAAAAAAACAAACCACACTTATCTCTCTCCCTTGCTACGACAAGCTGATTTAATTACCAGGCATATGTCAACCAGTGTCATGTTAATGTAATAAAACATTAAACTGGACCTTGTGCTTGATGTGAAACAAAATTATTCATTGAATATTAGAGCATTAGACCTCCCGCTGTTCTTTTACAAATGGTTGAACTATCACAAGGTTATGGAAGTTAGCATGTAAATTGCAGCAGAACCTATAATTTCTGTAGCAAATCCCAGAAGGCTGTCATTTCAGTCACACACATGTGTAATTTTTGTCTCGGAGCCATGTATAATGTCCTTAAAATATCAAAAATGTGAACATATCACAAGTGATTACCCAATATTGATGTAGAGTTCATCACTTAGATTGAAGCACTGGAATTTAACTTTAGCGATGTCAATGTCTGATCTACCCTATTTGCAGTGTCTCGGGGTTCTGATGATTACTGAAGAGAATGTTCTTATTTGAAACCATAACCCTGGAAAGAAATATAATATAATATTGTCCAGCTCTGCAGTCTAATAACACAACCATGACTGAGTGGGACAAACAGAAAGTCTCCATCAGATTGCTAGACTGTGGCCAACAAAGCAAAACAAGCACAGAGCGGGGAAATAGGGGAGCTGGCAAACAGCTCTAAAAATGTGTGGTTCAGATAAAAGACCCAGGCCAAAACATGATAAAGACAGGTGGAACCCATTTGGCCTTTTCTGTTGCCTGATAGCTACTGTACCACTGAGCTGTAGTACCTCCTTCTGACCATTTCCTTCGTTGGTGCCCAAATCAATGCGTTGTCAATTTGTTCTGACGGACTAACTTCATGATTCAACAGCAGGCACCTTAACAATAACCACATAAAGATTAATTCCTTGTTCAGTGGAGCCAGTCCTCCGCTTCCCCACTTTCTACACTTACCCATTTTAACATTCTCTTCCTATGGGAGGGCTTTGCATAAGAGCAGCCATTGCCCAGAGTTTGGTGGAAACAAAATAATTTTATATTTGAGGAAATCTACGTGCACACACCCCCACACACAGTATGCAGAACCTCTTAACTTGCCTTATGATAGTCCTGCTGTACAGCCCAGATTTGCCAATAGAAGGGATGTTGACTTCTGGGTCTAGACTAAGATACCTCAGCATGGATTCCTCTTATTGTGACCTGTCATAATCCATTCTCAGTCATTGTATTTTACACCAGTTGTAGCCAATATGGTCTCACTAGATGCTATGGACTACAACTCCCATCACTCCTGGTCATGTTGGCTGGCTGATGGGAACTTTAGTCCCAAACATCTGGATGTAATAACATTTGCTATCCCTGCTCTACACTTTATTAGCTTGTTATATTAGGTAAAAACTTGTGATTCTACCAATGGGTACAGACATCATAATGCTAGTTCTCTGGACTCAGTTCTGAAGTTTCTGGCCTTCATTCTTTACCCAGCTACTCATAACACTGGTCAACAACAAATTAGTTGTCTGCATTTTTTTCAGTTGATTTAGGACAAATCTGATGCGCTGAATCCAAAAATCACATTGGTTTTGCTCAATCAGGTCAAGTTTTTGAGCTATGGCCACATGTCGTTTTTTTACATTTTTGTTCACATGTACGCTTGTGTGGAGCATTTTAGAAGAAGTTGGTGGGGGTAAAATGCCATGTCGAATAATTGTTTTGATTGGAAATTATTATTTTAATGACAAGAAGTATTCAGGTCCAATAGTTCTGGGTGATTATGTCAAAAAGGGATCAGTTTGAAGTCATAAAACTTCGAAATCTTCCATAAATTGGTGCGGCAAAGCATAAAGTTGGGGGATCAAAACTAAGTTAATGGGGCAGCCGCCCCACGAAGTATCCTGATCTTCAATCAGCACGTTGTCCTGTAGCTCATTGTGATGAAATTCCAGTGCCTATCTTCGGAGAACTTCCTGACATTAGTGACGAAGATGCCTCCAGTGTTGAAGAAGAAGAAGTGGTTCTTGAAGATGATGCTCCACATCCATTTTTCCAAAAGGAGTTGAATGATCTAGTTCACGACCTCAGCTTGTCAAAGGACTCTGCCGAACTGTTGGCATCCAGATTGAAGGAAAAAACCTCCTCTCTGACAGTGCTCGCATCAGCTTCTTCCGCAACAGGCATCAAGAGTACCTCCGTTTTTTCTCGGAAGAGAAGGACTTGGTGTACTGTGCAGATATTGCGCAGGTTCTGCTCAAGCTTGGAGTGCCACAGTACGAACCCAAAGATTGGAGACTGTTTATTGACAGCAGCAAGCGATCACTGAAATGTGTTCTGCTACACAACGGCAACCAGTTTGCCTCTATACCCCTGGCTCACTCGAGTACACTGAAGGAGAACTATGAAGCGGTGAAGTATGTGCTGGAGAAAATTGGTTATGATTAGCATAAGTGGTTTTTTTATGTTGACCTGAAGATGGTGAACTTTTTGTTGGGACAACAGTCTGGCTTCACCAAGTACCCATGTTTTCTGTGCATGTGGGATACACGAAGGACTGGCCTGTGTGGGAGGAATTGGTGCCTTGCAAAAAAAGGAACGTCATCAACGACCCTCTGGTGGACAGAGACAGAATACTCTTCCCACCACTGCACATCAAGATCAGCTTAATCAAGCAGTTCACCAAGGCTCTGGACAAGGATGGTGACTGCTTCACTTACTTGTGCCAGGCTTTTCCAGGATTGACCATGGAGAAGTTGAAAGCTGGCATCTTTGACGGTCCTCAGATCTGTCAGCTCATCAGAGATCCAGAGTTCGGAAACTCAATGAACGAAGTGGAACTGGAAGCGTGGAAGGTATTTGTTCTGGTAGTGAAGAACTTTCTTGGCAACAATAAGGCCAGAAACTACACAGAAATTGTCAACAACATGCTGACTGCTTTCAGAAACCTGGGCTGCATGAGCGTCAAGATGCACTACCTATTTTCACATATGGACCGGTTTCCTGAGAACTTGGGTTCAATGAGTGACGAGCAGGGGGAGAGATTCCATCAGGACATGAAAGAGATGGAGACCAGGTATCAGGGGCGCTGGGACGCAGTCATGATGGCTGACTACTGTTGGACTCTGAAGAGAGACCTCCCTGCCACTGAGCATTCCAGGAGTTCCAAGAAACGGAAGTTCAAGCCCTGAAGTTTGAAAAATGGTGAAGCAACATGCAATTTACGTGTACTTACCTTTATCAATGCCCACCATTCAGTTTACAGTAAACCTGACCTGATGGAGAGAAACGGATGCCATTTCCTGATTCAGCAGTGCAAAAATACCCTAAATCAGTTGTAGAAATCTAGACAACATTCAAAAAGTAAAAAATTGTTGCCCAGTGTAATCTAACCCATCTTGACCCTCACTTGCTTGCATGGTTCAAAGCTCAGGTGTGAGGCATTTACTCTCTATTAATTACTTCATGTAGCCCTGGCTAGACCTACCCCTACCACTTGGGCTCTTCCCCACTGCTGACTCTGACTGTTCACCCACCCAGCACACAACAGACTCAAGAATGGAAGCACTTAGGGCTGTGTCTATGGTGGAGGAACGCTTCATTGATTGGAGGAACTCAAACAGGGGAGGAGCTATGAGAGGGAAGGGCAGTGTTTTTCTGCAGCTGCAGGGATGGCAAAAGTTAAAAGCTTGGAAGATGCAAGAGAGCGACATGGCAGCAAGTAGGAGACCCAGCAAGTTTGGTCCTGAGGTGGACAATGGGTGCATAAAACTCTTCGCAATAATGGAGCCTGCTGTGAGGTGTCCCTTATAGTAAGGTCCCTGAGGCAGAGGGCAAAATGGGAAAGGAGAAGAAGGGGGGGACAACACAGGCTAGGACTGTAGATAAACAAGGAATTCAGTGTTGCAGTTGAAGTCCAAAACACCTGTCATGTGGAAGAAAGAAAGGAAGAAGGAAAGAAAAAGCTTGAAACTGCTGTGATGTCCTCTGGTGTCAATACAGTGGAAACCTATATAAAAATGGAAGCTGCAAAATCCATCTCTATCACAGTCCACAGCTCACTTCCAAAGCCAAGTATCCATCATAGGTTTCGGCTCTGAAATTTGCTATATAGGTTCAGACCTTCCAATTTATTTCTCTTTGAATGGGTTGTACTGCAGCCAGTATTCCCAGACTCTGCCACAGTTTGAATTGGGACCCTTGATGCAAATGTTTATCCCCTGCAGCGTAAGAATAATTTAGGAATGACTAGAATTGCTTTCTCACTGGACCAGGCACCTTTGGGATACTTTTCTAGGTCAATTTCCATCTACTGGCCCTGAAATGTAAAGGTTAAGTGTACATCTCCACTGAAGACCAACAAATGAATTTCAGATCTGATTGATTCCAGTCAGAGAACCCATAAATACGCATTCCAAATGGTAGATAGGTTAATAATTCCACTCATTTAAACATCTGATATTGATAACTCGCCACGTTCCCCTGATCAGTACCTCTCATATTTCACCAGCAAAACTGAAGTGACGAGGAATCAACAATGCATCTCAAGTATCAATGATCACCCCTTCCTTCCTTCCTCCCTCTCTCTGTGTGATTCTTCAATGGACCTTGAATCTTTCACCCCTGTCACCGCTTTTTTTTATCATTATCTAAGGTGATCGGTCAGCTCCGTGCCACCACCTGGCTCTTCGATCCTATGCCAAAAGTACTACGGAAAACTGTCATTCCTCAGCTCATTCCATTTATAGAGAGTCTCATTAACACCTCTCTTCCCTCTGGCTATGTGCCACTACCATTTCAGATGGCTGTTGTTACTAAACAGACCAAAAATACTATGTTAAAATACCTCCGAGGATCTGAGTTAAATTCATAAAAGCCTAGTAATTCAGGGTTAAGTAAAATATCCCATCTTTCACACACTTTACCTCATCCCAAAAGCCTATCTATTCTATCTCACCTGGGGACAAAAGCTGATCTTACAAGCCCATGCATCCTTACAGGATTTATCCATCACATATAAAAGAGATGCTGCATGGAGCGGTAAAAATATCAAGGCATGGCATTACAATAGGGGTGTCAGACAGAAGACCCAAGGGCCTTATCAGACTTAAGGGTCCTGGATATGCCCCCTGGCACCTCAGCACAGTTCACACAAATCACTGAACTATATTCAGGGCTAGGCAAGGACTTAGCTCTCCAATGCCTGACACTGCATCTCATAGTGCCGGCTTATTCTTCCCATTTCCTCTAAATTAAAATGGGTTTCAATCAGTACGGTGAGAATGGTCTGTTATAAATGGTCAAGAACAGAAACAGAGCTGTAGGGAGGGTGAAATGAGTTTTTTCAAACATGAGTGTTTAACGGGAGTTGAATTGATGACTTGGTCTTGAGTTCAATTGGAATTTACATTTTTAATAATAAAAAAAAGAATAAGGCTGTGGCTCTGGACTTCTGCAGCATCAGGAATTTTGTCCTCCAACCTATTTGAGTTTGACCCTCTCCATTACAAAAACAAACAAACAAACAACTGGAGGGCAAGAATGGTTGGCTAGACTTTCATCTCATTAATTGCCTGGCAGCCTGACTGGTTGATCCGTGTTAACTGCATTGATGCAAGCACTGGCTTGTATCGCCATTGAAAACATGGCCCTGTTGCTCATCCTTTAATTCTATCATAAGCCTTTTGTACTGGCCTCCATGGCTCTTGTGATCCCTGCCCACCCCACCCCTCACAACCCAAGAGTGTTGGAGGTGAACCGCCAAATTTCCGAAGCCAAACTATATGTTGTTAAACTCCAAGTGCAGAATCTTAAACTTCTCAGGTACAGAAATGTCTGAGACACTAATTGCATTTATTCAGACTAGGGAAGGGTGGGTTTGCCTTGGGATTGCCTTGGAAGTGCCCCATGTTATTTCTCCAAAAATCAGAAATAGGTTTTACCAGTCCAATCTGATGTTCCCGGTCTCCAAACCCTTCTGTTACGATGTTTGTATTTGGACTCACATGTACATCGACAGCATATACACACTGCTGAGAGGTTTAGGATCTTTTGCTGGAGTTATTTCATGTGCTTGTTATGGATGTGTGTTAACCCTTAATCTTATGCCCACAAGAGGCTCTCACATACACAAAAAAGAAAGTTTGGTTTATTATAAAATAGGAGTTACAAAATATATAAAAATGTTGCTTTAGAAAGCAAAGTTACAGTCAAATTACAATACATACACACTTTGATTAAAGAACAAAAGATTCCCTAATTATTCTAAAAGGCCTACAGAAGCAGGGCTTTACATTCTTCCCATAAACCCACACTAGAAAAATGGGGAGGGGGAGAACGTATACCTGTTCTTAAAGAGAAGCAGAGATGCAGAGTCCTGGGGAGCACTGGGTTGTGTTCTGTCCTGTTGGAGCAGTGAGAGCTAACTAACTTTTGCATATAATGATTTTTATACATACCAGTAGATGGGAAGTGGCTATGAAATGAGTGATTCCTACCATTTTGATTGTTAACTTTGCTTAATTCTCTCTCTTTTTTAAAAAATAAATTTTATTAAGTTTTCCATCATAATAACACAAACCACAAAGCAAAATGATACACAAAAACAAAAACAGGAAAGGGGGGAACAATAAAGAAATATACAATAAAAACAAACTTCATTCTTCCCAATTCTTCTTTGGCCATCCTATTTCTGATTGTTTAACAAAAAGCTGAAAGACTACAGTTTTTCTAAAAAAATACATTGAATTTTCCATAAGGCTCACCATTGCCATCTAGTGTCACATTGTATATTGCACTTGAAACACACTTGAAATGTTTTATTTGCAGCTGTGTAGCTGAGTCCATTAGGGACGCGGGTGGCGCTGTGGGTAAAACCTCAGCGCCTAGGACTTGCTGATCACATGGTCGGCAGTTCGAATCCCCGCGGCGGGGTGCGTTTCTGTTGTTCGGTCCCAGCGCCTGCCAACCTAGCAGTTCGAAAGCACTTCCGGGTGCAAGTAGATAAATAGGGACCGCTTACCAGCGGGAAGGTAAACGGCGTTCCGTGTGCTGCGCTGGCTCTCCAGATGCAGCTTGTCACGCTGGCCACGTGACCCGGAATGTCTGCGGACAGCGCTGGCTTCTGGCCTATAGAGTGAGATGAGCGCACAACCCTAGAGTCTGGCAAGACTGGCCCGTATGGGCAGGGGTACCTTTACCTTTACCTTTAGCTGAGTCCATAGTGAGCAATTACCTGAACCTGTCTGTGATCTGCCTTTGTATCACCTTACTATTGTGTGGATGAATCCCAGTTGGAAGCAGAGTGTCCTGTACTTAACAACTAAATTTCCATGTGTAAATCTTCTGGTCAGATGTGGGGTAACTCAGGATATTCCAGAGTGCCTTTTAGCAGGGGGGGCTGGAATCTGGCTAGTCACCAAAGCTAATCATGGAGGGTCTCATGTCATATATATCACTCTTATGCCATGAGCTACAGAGTTATATCACTCTTATGCCATGAGCTACAGAGATAAACCATATCATAAATTCAGATTCACACATGCCTCCTTACAGTTCCTTCCCATCCTGATGCCCCAAACCCACATCTACACTTCTTTTTCAATACAATGTATCCAATTTTAAAGAGATGGAGAAGAATTATGGGGTTCTCCTTACAGCTGCGTTCTACAAGTCCCCAAAGCTTGAATCTGAGCCTAAGCTCAGGAAAATTCACCAGCACCCCTAGTTCAAATTAGGCTGTATTCACACATCAGTATATCCCATTTCGCTACATTTCCCTGTTAATTTCCCTGTTATATTTGAGCTTTCACACGACGTAAACACCACTTCCAGAAATGTAGCAGAATATAGTGGGAGTTAAGCAGTCATTTCCATGGTAATTACTTCAAGAAACAAATCTGTTTTCAGCCCCACTAATTCAGAAAACCATGGAAGTGAAGTGATGAAATTTGGAGCGGTGTACTGACATCAGGGATGGCTCACTCATGAGACCACGTAATGTGACTGTCTCATGATCAAATTCCAATGCAGATCTTTATTCAGGGCTAGCCTGCTCATGACGCCAGGGGAGACAACCACCTCAGGTGGCAGGATCCACCAAGGCAGAAGATCCCACTCTCAGTCTTCCTCTCTCCCTTGCACATGATGTAGCTCTTCCCTCACCTCTTTTTCCCTGGCGCCATTCTGAGGTCTGCCTTAGGTGCTTGGGCTGACCTTGACCAGCATACAGTTCTTTCCTACCATTTCAATGGGTGAATCATGGCAGAACAGAGGTGGGTGTGTGTAGAAATGGTGGGGCAACAGAGATGTTGTCCAACAGCATTTGTTGTTATGTCACACTATGCCTACTGTTGTGAATGAAATTTAGCACAACGTGCTGGTATAGCAGTCAAAAATCCACAGTTCCATAATGCAACAGGTACTGCAGCGTGAAGGGAATATAAGCGCTAGCTTATATCAGGAAAACAAACACAATGTTCCCCACGTCTGAATGCACCCTTAATCTACACAGGGAACTGGTTGTCACTATGATTTGGCCACACAATGCAATGAAGACTCTGAGCATGTTCACAAATCTTCACAACTTTTAGATCCAACCTTCCATATTAACTCTGGAAACTGTTGGCCTTCCTTCTTGACCATGCCAATAAATCAGGATGAATAAATTTTAAAAACTATCATTCCCAAAGTCCAAATTGGCAGCAGCAGCTTAGAAGCAGTCATCTGCTTTGGTATAAACTTGATGTCCTCTTTGTCCAACTTGTTAAGTCTATGGAAATGTGGGGAAGGAGTTTGGAGGAGAGAGATTGGCAGCTGAATGCTGAGACACTGTCAGCCAAGGCAAAATTCAGAGAGAGGCTGGACTTGGCACTTAATCGTTTGGGGATTTTTGAAACTGAGACATTCATTTCCAGAGCCCTGTTTCTGAAGTCCCAGATAAAACAATTAGTGTATTAGAGGATTGATGTACTGCAATGGCAGAAACACTCAGTAGGCCCATGCTACTTGCTCACCCAAAATGACTTTTTCACAGCATGTCACCACACTATCTAACACACCTGCAAACTTGCAAAAGACTGTTCAAGGTGCATGCAATGAAAAGGAATGAAATAATTCCAGGAATGTCACTGCAAAGTATATCATTCACAATTGTGCAGCAGGCTTTTACCAAGGCAGAGCTGCTTAAACAATAGGCATCAAATCAAGTGCTAGCGCAACACTTGGAACCACGAGCTAATGACCCTGAAGCAAGAATAATATTAAATTAGCCATACAGAGGCACAGAAGTTGCTCAATGACTTCCAGCCTGTTTTTTAATGTCATCTCAGCATACAGCTCTTGCTGCAATTGAATATTGAGTGGCATCCTTCTGTCATGTCAATGTCTAGAATTGTATTTCAGGTCCTGAAGTTTGCTTTCAAGATTATTGATCATGTAATCTTGCTCTGCGACCTGGAACATGTCTGCCAACAGTGTTTCTTTGTGTTATACTGGTCGGACTTGAAAAGGTAAGTTACTGCCAAGAGCTCAGGGAAAAGTCACATTGTACAGCTAGTAAAATGGTTTAAAAGTGCTTTAGGGCTAGTCATATGCCAGTTGTTAGAGGTTTACTCACTTGGCTAAATAATAATCCGAAAGCATCAACTGAAGATTGGCTGTCAAGCTACACAGGACCTATGTCCATTTTCTTAGATTTGCTCTGTGCATTGCAGCACAGAACCCTGGATTCACTGGTGACATGCTAAAGGAGAAACAGAATATTCAAGGTGTGGTAGAGGTGGTTTGAATACACTGTGAAAGAAAGTGTCCTAGACTGCAGGGAATGTATGCTCAACCTGCCTCCATCATACTTAAAATACTACATCTGTCTCCAGCCTAAGTACCCTAAAAGGCTACTTTTATTGCTGATCTTTGTATTATAGTAGTTGTCAAGTGCTATAATTAAAGTTGAATTTCAACTTCCATTGTTCCTCTCATTTTTTTCATTTGCTCATAATTAAAAAATCCTCTGTGCTAAAATTGTCAGTGCGTGATCTCATCCCAAAGGTAATTTTTTTAAAGACTGAAACCAAAATTAGTTCAACTATTTTTCAGTCATACAGTTAAAAATTACGCTTTCCCACTCTGTTTCAAATGACAGTTTTGTAATGTATCTGAAAGCCAATTTCAGCTTAAATTCCAACCTTGTTGGGGGGTTTTATGAGCACTAAAAGAGGCAGAAACCATTCAAATATGCATAGCATTTGTTAAAATATGTTGCAGTAATCATTGTTGTGTATAATACACAGGTTGATGTTTTGATTGCCCCAACCCCCTTAGGGCTAAAATGATCCACGTGTGTGATGTTTTCTTTGGCACATGCAAGAGAATAAGTGTGTTCCAGACTTGACCCAAACTTACCCCACAGTCCTGATGGAGATGTCACTCTGAACTTGAAAGCAGTCGGCAGAGTCAACCAGCTTCATGCTGCTAGATGGGTCACTCTCTGCTTCTGAATCTGACTGGGGAGGTCAGGTGGCAGAATGGGAGATTCAGAAACATCAAGGGGCAGATCTTTCCGTTCAAGTAACCAACAGTCAATTACTCCCTTCCCTTTGATATATTGGTGGGACTAGGAGAAACGGTATAGTTCAGAGGCAGAACCTGATGGTACCCACCATTAAGACAAGTGAGTAAGTCTTGCTCTTGCCAAACTGGAACCTGTTGTAGCAATAGCTTATATCAAGGCAGAGAAAGAACAGTTGTTTGAAAACCATGTTAATTCCCCTGGAGATGGAGAGCCAAGGAGGAGGACAGCTAACAGCTCAGGATAGAAGGAAATCATTAGCCTGGTGTGTATCACCAGGCTGTGTGTGAAGAGATCTTGCTGTTGTCCATCAGAGTTCACTTCCCATAATTAGGAAGACTCTCTCTTGGAAAGGGACTTGAGGAACTGCATCTGGTGTTGAGCCAAAGGAACAAGCTGGGATGATGTTGGTGTACAACCCACCCTACTGCTCAGCAGAATCGCTGAACAAGCTGACTAAGGTTGTCTTGGGTGTGGTGTTGGAAGAACCGGGGATAGTGGTTTTGGGTGACTTCAACATCCATGTTGAGGATTTCTCAGATCTGACTCAGGAATTCATGGTGCTCCAGCACTTGTGCTAGGGCTTCTGAGAGGTTCAATTTTCTCCAGTGCTATTGAACATCTCTATGAAGCCATTGGGAACAGCAAGATGTCATTGATATCCTGAAGGCAGGCAGCTCTATTTCTCCATAATCAGAGGAGGCTGTGAAAGCTCTGAACCAGTGTCTGAATGCAGTGGTGGATTAGATGAAGGAACAGGTGCATAGTTTGGAAGTACCCTTGCATGTCTTTGTCACTAGAGCTCCAAGTGTCCTCTGTGGCAAGCAGTGTCTATTACCACCTTGAACTGATGTGCCAGCTACAGCTGTTCCTGGGCAGGCATAGCCTGACCATTGTTATTGTTAACTGTTGTTGGTAACCTTGAAGCTGGACTACTGCCATGTGCTCTACATGGGGATGGCCTTGGGCCTGGTCTGAAAACTCAACGGATGCAGAATGTGGCAGACTGCTGATAGGGACACATAGCCACCAGCAGGTGACACCATTGTTAAAACATCTGCTCTGTCTGCCCATCTGCTGCCAAGCCAGGTTCGAAATCCTTGTAATAATTTGCATTTTTTTCAATAATTTAGGTCAACAATTACCTTATGGACTTCCTAAACCCTTTTATCCCACCTTAGTCACTTAGATCATCCACTGGTTGTCCCCCAAGTTGGTGAGGCTTATCTGACAACAAGGAGAAACCAAGCCTTTAGTTTCATTGGCCCAGTATTGTAGAATGCTCTGCCAATAAAGATTCAGCTGCCTCCTTCTGTTTTAATGTTTTAATGTCTGCTGAAAAAATTTCTATGCCATGAGGCTTATGCAGGCAATTAGGAAAACATCTTCCTCTAATAGTTAGCTGGTGATCTATTATTTGATTTTTTGTGGTTTTTATTTTACGTTGATATCTGTGTTGTAAACCGCATGATAAAATATTTAGAGAGCGAAAAGATATTGAAATATATTTTGTTACAGCTGAATTAGGATCTGGTGCCTCTCCACAGAAATGTTTCCACATACATAAGAAAATGTGGCACATTTTAAGGATTCTGCATGGGTAGATGGGGGAAATTGCTTTTAAAATATTATAACTTTGAAATGTTAAGCATTCATAAGTCAAAATTACCATAAAATGCATGTGTGAGGCATGCCATAATATTTGGTCCCCTGCAGAACGGGTAAGGGCTGTGAAGTTTAAAAGAAACTTCACAGGAGGGCCAGAAGAAACAGAAAACAGTCCTCTGAACTCTCAAGCTGTTTTTAATGCACAGATCTTGTGTATTTGAAATAATGTAAACAAGAAAAGCACATCCAAAATGGCAGAGACATTCTTTTTCTGGTTGAAATTCTTGCATAATAAAAGTGGAGACCTCACCCCACCCCTGAAGACCCTTTAATACAAAATATGAAGATTTGTGACTGCTTCAGAGAAGAGTGGGCAAGTGCCGGCCTCCAGACGAGATCCACCCGCTGCCCGCCAACCTCTCCCCTTGTAACTTCGAGCTCAGTCTTCTTCTAGAGGAGGAAGAAAAACAGAAGAAAAATCTAGGTAACATAAGAGCACTACCTGCTGGCTTCTCACTGTCGATCTTCACTTGCAAGGAAGAGGAGGAAGTGCAGAGGCTGTTAGAAATGCACAGAAGCCCTGCGAACTGCTGGAGCTGGGTCAGATTCCTCTGCCCCAGCTCAGGCAGCCCGACAAGCTTCCATGGTACTAAGAGGCTTTTCTTGCTTCCAAGGAAGAAAGAACTACAAAGTCGGAAAGGCCCCCATGGCAACTCGGCCACAACAGCAACGACTTGCTAAACTGACTCCCACTTAGTTCTCTTTCTTGCCGGCAAAGATGTCTCTACACAATAATCCACCAAGCAACACTGATGGGCAGGGGCGCCGACTTATAAAAAATATTGGGGGGGGCCATACCGGGGTCCTGCCCCGGGAAGTTTTCTAAGAGCCGCTCCCGGCCCGTTGCTGCTGCTGCCGCCCGCCTCGTGGCCCCCTCGCCAGCTGAGGGAGGGAGAGAGACCGAGAAGGAGAGAGATGCGTGGTGGGCAAGGCAAGTGCCTCCCACCGCCCCTCGTGCCGGCCGCCCCCTCCACTCCCTTCCCCGCGCGCTCGCCCTCCTCGCCCCAGCTCTTGGCCGTTCGCCCCAGGAACTCGCCGCTGTTGGGGTTGTAGATGAACCTCCACCACTCAGCCATAGACTGGCTGAAGGGCTTCTCCTCCTCCTTGGCCAGAGAGAGAGAGAGAGAGAGAGAGAGAGAGAGGCTGGAAAGAGAGAGGGAGCTTGGCGGTTCGCGGGCGGCGGTTTTTCCCCTGCCGAAACAACAGCGGCTCCTCAGAACCGCTAAGTAACTCTCCCTCAGGCGCCCGGCGGGAGAGCAGAAGAGAGGAAAAGGAAAGAGGGGCTGGGCCAGTCGCACGCACCGAGCAAAACTACTCGCGCCGCCTCTTTTACTACCGTAATAATTATTTGTTTTAACTCATTACTGAATGTATTTTAAAAGGTAACTATCGTCAAACAAGGAAAATAAAAAATACCAACATAATTTTGTGATTTTACAAAGCATAATATAACTAATAATTTTCTTAAATTATTGGGGAGGCAGAGCCCCCCCCCAAACGAATTTTTGAGGGGGCTCGGGCCCCCTCAGGCCCCATGGAGTCGGCGCCTATGCTGATGGGTTCTCTAGAATTTCACATCCACACTATACAGTGAAAACACTCTTAGTCCACTTTAACAGTCATGCCAACAGATCCTGGGAACTGTAGTTTGTTAAGGGTGCTGGGAAGGATTTCCTAACAGCTCTCTGCCTCCTTAACTAGATCCTTTGGGAGAAAGTCATGGCTGCTAAAATGGTATTAAAATGCTTTAAATGTGTGCTGTGGATGTGACACCAGCTGTTGGGTTCCTGTGTATGTGTGCATTGGGGGGGGGGCTGGGACATATTTAACTTTCCTTGACTTTCCTTATTTTATATGAGGAATTCTATGTGCTTGCTCAGAATATCAGGCTCCCACAGTACGCATGTACCTGTGCACATTCCTCCTTTGTGCAACTAACTACCAGCAACACCTGCAGGATCCACATGAGGAATCTAGTGCGCTTCCTACTGCTAGCAGAACAGTGTGTTGGAGAGCAGAGGTGAGGTAACACCAAAGTCATTTCTCCTTATTCCAGTTTTCCACCATCCAACCAGAATTACAGGCACTGTTCAGATGTATAACTATTTGGAAATGGAACCACGCATCCACAGTGAAACTGTGTAAGAATCAAAACCACAGCAAGGATAAAGAGAAGTGAACTAACTACTTCATTTTAAGTAGAATGATATGAAGGGGATAAGGTTAGAAATGTGTCTTTCCCTCCTACCAACTGTACCAGGCCTCAAGGCTGAAACGTCCATATGTTGACTTTCCCCTCCTTAATCCTTTGAGGGTGGGCAGGGGAGGAAAGAGACTTTTCCATCATTAAACAGTAGGAATTCCTCATCTAGAGCTAAAGGATATGTCCTATTAAGTGAGAACATAAGCCCATTTCTAATTCAGGACAGCTCTTCTATGTATTCTCTAGGACCAATAAAAACTGCTGATTAACCAATGTACCAATGGATTTCCATGTGCTGTACAGCTGTCACATCAGCTGTTTCTTCTACCACAATTGGGGTGTAATGTTGCTGGGTTTAAGTGCAGGAGAGGGGAATTTTCTTGTGACCATACAAATAATTCATCATAAGCTGTGTTGCCCAAAACTCTTGGTAGGGTGGGGGGAATAATATATCCTAGTTATACTGTAGTTCATTCTAAGTCTGACATGAAGGTGGTTGGCACATATAATAAAAGCCTGAAAAAATATTTTAAAATAAGGCAATACCCCCCTCCTCCCCCCAAAAGGATTGGGAAAAACATTCCTCCCTCAACATCATTTTGAAGTGACTTATTTCTCAAAGCTAAATGCCCTGTTAATGTAGAAGAAATGTACCAGCTGTCATTAAGCAGCCCAATACATTTATTTCATAGGGAAATGCCTTTTGTGTTTTCCTCGTTTCCTAAGCTAATTTTAAAAAAACGGGGACCAGCTCATCCTGTGACAAACAGTCTGAACGAAAGGCTGCAAGCCTTGCATCATTATGAGGTACATTGTAGTTTTTATGCATGTACGCTATGTGAACAAGAGGGTTAAAAGTTAAACAGTAGCCTGAGGCGAGCACACTTGCAAGCTGAACAGGTACAAAATAGGCTTTTGTTGCTTCCAAACTATTACTGTATGTCTTTAGCAGAAACTAACATAACAGACATCTATGTGCAAAAAAAAAAAATGTATTTCCTTAAGGTTGCAGGTATTATGAAATGGAACTGCTTTAATGGCTGAAATGCCCATATGACCTTTAATCCAAAGTCATAAATTTGTCAGTGTCTGAAAGTGGCAGGATATCATTCTTAATGAGGCTAGTTTTCTTTTTCTTTTTCTGGTTTTTCTTTTTTTAAGGTCTTTGTATTTCAGGCATCTTAGCTCAGACTAGCATGGAGTTCTAAAATTATTTCCAAAAGTAGTACAGTAAAGAACTGGTAAATCTTGAAAGAAAGAAAGAATAAATGAGAATACCTTGTGACTAATGCATTGTTACCATTTGGAATAAAGTAGCGAAGGAAGCTCTGAGAGCTCAGTTTGTTCTACATTTCATAAAATGATAAATAACGCAAGTCGTCGTGTTTATGTATAATGAATTACAATCCGGCTACATTTACCTTAGTAACATTTTACTGGGGTTGTATTTTACTCCCAACTACCAATTATGTCATCATCCTGGCATTTACCTGGACATAATGATACACAGCAAACCCATTCTTGTAACATAATTCATGGCTTAAAAGTGTTTGCAAAGCCAGCCAGGATTCTATACACACATAATGATGTGGATATTGCTATTAAATTTTACAGATTAAAGTTTAGTAAACCTTAAAGTCTTGTGCTGGTTTGCATGGTATTTATTAATCCTGAAGGAAAAGATGTTCTGCTATTTAAATGTCAATAACACATAACCCCTATTAAAATAAACAAAAAAAAAATGCCATTATACACATTTTGTTACATACCTAGTACTAAACAAGTCGCAGCACTAGATATGCAATTAAATGCCAAACAGAAACTGCAAGTTTATTAAAGTGGCATGGCATCATTGTAGGCCACCATCCGAAAGTCATTTTTTTAACAATTGAGGCAAAGGATGAAGCACGTAGACTGACTTCACATCTGTGTTATAACAGAATCCCACATTCTAAAAACATCTCAAAACCTTGATAAGAAATATCTATTGTAACATTATCTTCCATTTATTCAATTTAATTTCAGTTTGAAGAGGGAAGCATATAGATCATTTTATAAGCTTGTAAGGTCGCTACATTTAAATTAAAGTGACCTCTCTTAAAGCCTATTAATAACAAGTACTATGCAGAGAGAAATTTAATATGAATGGTTAAAATGCATAGAATTCAGATTTTACTGCCCAACAGCTCAATTAAACAAATTGAATTTTTAAGCAACAAAAGGGAATTGAATCAAACAGGGATGGAGCAAGATCTGAAATGTGGACATTTATGAGTGATAGTCCTGGAGCCCTCCAGCACTCAGTTCCCTTCATTTGTTGCCTCAGCAGTTACAAGGGATTGGGCAGGCTGCAACACAAAAGGATAAAAATGTTCACCATTGAAACACAGGTTTTGGCTCCCAATAAATCATCTGTCACTTCATCACAGCCCAGTAGATAATGAGCAATAAAGTTTTCACACTCAGAGAATGAGGAACCAGACACAAGCAACCCAGCTAGAGCCGCTGGCTTCCTTTTTCAGTAAACGCCAAGGCGCGTTGTATAATAAATTACCACAAGGTTTCGGGGAAAGGATGACCCTGACATCGGTAACATAAACAATTTAATGTGCTAAAGAAGCCTGATCTAATCACATTTACCTACACATTTTAACAACAGGAATAATTCCCTGGCTCTTACATTTATAGAGGAGCGTGTATATCACGATGAGAACTAGAAAACAGCCCCGCTTCCACGTTGTTTGGATACTGTAAGCAGAGTAATGAATATGTGCATCGCTTTGAAATTTTGATTGTTGTTATGCAGCCTAACAGGTGCACTTGTCTCAGCTGAAAGCTGTATTCAGCCCCTGCGATGAAGAGATCTCCGTTGCCTGTGCAGTTGAGCAAGCACCAAAAATGTTTGGTGGGGCTTGGGGAACAGCTGGCATTTCAGGTTTTGGTGGGTTGACCTATGGGTGGAAGAGCACCCAAAATACAGTGGTACCTCGGGTTAAGTACTTAATTTGTTCCAGAGGTCCGTACTTAACCTGAAACTGTTCTTAACCTGAAGCACCACTTTAGCTAATGGGGCCTCCTGCTGCTGCCGCGCCGCCGGAGCACAATTTCTGTTCTCATCCTGAAGCAAAGTTCTTAACCTGAAGCACAATTTCTGGGTTAGCGGAGTCTGTAACCTGAAGCGTATGTAACCTGAAGCATATGTAACCTGAAGCGTATGTAACCCGAGGTACCACTGTAACAGACCCATGTTGAATTGGTACCTCCCTAACCATAATGTGTAGTAAAACTTGCTAGAAAACATTAGATGCTTTGAAAATTAATAAATAAAGCTGGGTCCTTTCTTCCATTGGAGCAATACGCCTTTTAGCAGAAGAAACCCCTCTCATTGGAGGAAAGGACTGACTCAGTAATTCCACCCATACAGTGAATGGGGAGGGATCCATAACAATTGTTTTTCATACAGTGGTACCTTGGTTCTCAAACACCTTGGTACTCAAACAACTTGGAACCCAAACACTGCAAACCTACAAGTGTTCCGGTTTGCGAACTTTTTTCAGAAGCTGAACATGCTCCGTTTTGTGTGCCATGCTTCCGTTTTGAATGTTACGTTTCTGGTTTGAGTGCCACGCTTCCAATTTGAGTGCCACACTTCCGTTTTGAGTGCTACACTGAGGGCTGTCTCTTTTTGCTATTTATTTTGCGTTTTTGTGGCTCTTTTTTTGTGACTGCGTGGAACCCAGTTCAGCGACTGATTGATTGACCACTTGACTGCAGTACATTGTTTATTGCTTTCATTTTATGGATCCATGGTCTCATTAGATAGTAAAATATGTGTTCAATTGCTGTTTCAGCCTTTAGCGGTTGTTTTTAAAAGTCTGGAATGGATTAATCCATTTTGCATTGCTTTCCATGGGAAAGCGTGCCTTGGTTTTGGAACACTTTGGTTTTGGAACAGACTCCCGGAACGGATTAAGTTTGAGAACCAAGGTACCACTGAATTATAAAATGTTAAGCTGTGGTAAATGCCATAGTGTTACTACTTTTTGGAGATGCCCCATGCTCACAGTATTCTATTCCCATCACGACTCCTACTTGATGGGGGGTTTTTTGTGTGTGAATATTTTGTATTTGTTGATGACAGGTCAAAAAGAAAAGTTGTTGGGTCTGCATTCGGGATAGCTTTGTGACTCTGAAGTGTCAATCCTTTTCAGCTAGCTGGGATTTTCAAGGAGTCTCCTCATTCAAATTCACATGAAAGTCACTTCAACAGGGGTACTGGAGAGGGCTACGTACAAAGTCTAGTTCATATGCAAAATGTAAAGCAGAATATCACTTGAAAAGCAATGATGTAGCCAGAAAACACATAAAACATACCCTACATTGATTGATATTATTTTATACCAGCATTTGATGTGACTCACAGTAAAATACTATCAAACATCCTTGTCATATGCAAATCGACAAATTAATGCTTGCATAATAGGTCAAGGTAGAATAATATGCAAATAACTTTTGTACGCTATCTACTTTTGTCATTATCTTAACTACACGATTAAACACATGCAAGTTGCAACCCTTATGTCTGGGTTGTGCGTCAGTAACAAAGATTATTGATCTCTATTCTATATAAGGGTTTTAAAATACAAAGAAAAGTATCTGTGCCACTGGTTATACTCATTTACATTACAGGCTCACAGTCAATCCTATTCCAGTTTACTCAGGAGTATGCCAATTTACTCCTCATGGGCCTCGCTCCCAAGTATCTGGGCAATGGACTGAACCTTGAGAGCAGTTACTCTAGGTCTCACAAAGCATGACTGAGAGCACAAGTTTTAAAAATCCAGATTTGTGCCTGTGTAAAAGATAGAAATATTGGCTTGCATGTGTCCAGAAGACATATTCATGTCAATTATATGGAAAGGGCTCCTAAATGGTTAAAGAAAAACCCACCTGGACTCCTTAACAAGTAACATTTAATAGGTATACACTGAGGTGTATATTGCATTCTTGTTCAATATTGAAGATGTATTATTTATACCTGCTCTAGTAATGTCATAGAATACACAAGTAGAGTTTGTGTAGCAACAACAGTGGAAAAAATATTTGCAACCGGGGCAGTCTGGCAATATTGCTTGTTAAGGCATGCTATTTGTAAGCAAATTTATATGAAAAGTATGCAATCCCTAATACTAAACTACTCTAGCCCCAGACTGAAGGGTGATTTTACAAACGTCCTGCAGCACTCAATCATTCCTTCATTTTAATGTCTTTATTTTATGATTTTGTTGATGAAATACTACTTACCCGGTGCTCAAAATTCCTTTTAGGCTGCAGGCAGTGGCTAGTTGACATGGCAAGCCATATTTTACAGCTATATATTTCAGCTTTCTCTGTCCAAGTTGGAGGACACAGTAGCCAAGATGGTTTTTCATAGTGGAAATATATTTTCATATTTATTTATTGATTTGACTAATGTATCTATTTTTCAATTCACATGCTTATGTTTCAATCCATTAGAGTGATTCATGGTCAAATAATATGTTATTGCAAGTACAAAGAGGAGATAAGGCCACTGTACACTAGCTGTAACGCAAATAATAATAATAATCTGTTATTATCATTATTATTTTTAAAGGAATCCACTGCCTGGTTAAAGATTAGGTTTTTGATTCCCCCAAATAATAAAGAGTAAGAATGATTACTTTTGACCAGTTTATTTCTTTAAAAGGAATTAGAAGCACATAAAATAAATTTGTTTTTAAGAGTGAGTCCTCTATAGATCTCTTACAGCTATACTAAGTACTTGAATTTCCATAAAAATAAAACCTCAACAGAGCTTTAATTATATAACATAGGGGATGGCAGGGCAAGTGATAATGCAGTGTAACGCCTCTCACCTTCAGGTCATGCCTTGGAACAACGCCCAAATTGGTAGTGCCCAAAAGTTGTTCATTACGATAACTAGTAGCTGTTTGGAACCTTGTATTAAATGAGTTGCTGGTCTTGTTCCAGCTCTTAGTGGACAGATGCCCACATAAAAAGGAACTAGCATCTGTTGACTCTCTACATAGAGTCATAGGTCTAAAGACTGTGCCATCCCATGGATCCCTGGAATGCAATTTAGAGAACCTGGCAGTGGTGTCAGAGAGGAACTGTGAATTGGAGGTGGAGGTGGTCATAATTTGCCCGCACCCCCTTCCATTTGCCACAACCTTTTCCCGCTTCTAGATTTCATTAACAGAATCCGTGACACATTTCTGTGCCTCTCTGCAACGATGGGTGCTGCAAGCCACACATAGAGGTCAATGGCAATGCCTCCATTGAATTTAATTATTCTTTATGATGGCTAATAGAACAAATTGTCAATTTCTTCATGCACTGACAGGGTCCACCTGTTTTATGTTATTGTGCATCACATTGTGCACAACCACAGAAAGGTAATTTATAATACTAATAATACTAGCTAATAATGTAGAGAAGACTAGCGAGCAGTCTGTGGGACAAATCCAGTCCATAAAGCAATGCTATCAGTGTTGGGTTCCGCAATATAATATTCCAGCCATGTCTGCAGGCGTATCCCCAACAACTCTAAAGCTCTTTTTGAAAGATGGCACCAATATCAAAGTCTGATGACTTTGTAATGAAGCAAGATTGCCAGGACTTGCCCCAACTCAGAGATGAGCTGCAGCTGGCGCCCAGTTTGTGGGCAGAGGATGATCAGAAGGGTGATATACATGGTGGAAGATCAGGGTGTGGGTCAACCAGTGGTGTTTTTCTAGATAAAGAGGTGCCAGAACTCACCATGAACATTGATCTTGATTTGTTTCCACAAAGCTTGTGGGTACATTATATGAACATTCATTCTGATTTGTTTGCATGAAGTTTATACAAAGTTGCACCAATTGTTTCCCTACATTTCCCTATCACTTTCCTATCTGTCAAAATACTACCATTCCCCCCCCCCCCGAAAGTATGGTTGTTAGAAAAAAAGGCCAAATCCACTTTAATTGCACAACTGGAATTTGGCAGTGTGCACTTGAATTCCACCCACCAAATAGCTTCCTGGCAGAGATATATCTGAAAATGCTGAGCAAAAGTGCCCCACAGCTGGTGAAACAGGGAGAGGGGTTTTTTTGGGAGGGAAGGGGGCATTTCATCCAATATTAGGAACTCTGGAGAAAGTTCTCAGGAGTTTGGGGGCCTTTATCTCTATGTGGACAGCAGTGGTGATGACCTTCTCATCCTTTTAAAATTTAGTTTTGCTCTTGCATTTGGCAGATGCAGCAGCAGAGCTTCTCACACCACCATTTTCTTTACCACCTCAAACTGTTACTGCTAAATCGTGATACTATCCTGGTTGTCTCTCACACACACAGTACCCTTGGAATGACACTGTGGCATGGAGCTCCAATGCACTAGGCAGCAGCAATGCAAAGCTTAAAAAGCAGAAGGGAAACAACCACCACTTTCTCCTGCAAAGAGATAATTTTTGCCAGGACCCTCCTTTTCACCTACCCTCTTAGGTTAATCTTTTCTGTGGATGGTTTTTGATTCAGCACTTTAAAAATATATACTGAGATCAATCAAAATATATACTGAGATCAACCTCCTTCTTTTTTCCTTTTTCTTTCTGTGATGGAACTCCTACTTGGGGACTTCCCTGGCTTTTTTTCTGGCCCATGCAGGACCAGTCTGGATAGTTAGCCTTGGTGAAGACTTGATGTTTTTGAGTTTTTGAGTTTCTGCTGAAATGAGGCTGCATTTTAATGTATTTTAATCTTGTTTTTTAAGTTGTATTTCAATCAATTGCTTTATATCTGGTGTTAGCCGCCCTGAGCCTGGTCTTGGTTGGGGAGGGCAGGGTATAAATAAAATTATTATTATTATTATTATTATTATTATTATTATTATTATTATTATTAGAATGTAACATTTCTGTTGCAATTCTGACCTGTAAGTAAAACTAAGACCAGTCGGTGGTTACTCTTTACAAATATCCAGAACTATCCAGGGATGGCAACCTATAGAGGATAACAATCTAAGGACAAGCATAAGTGACAGCTTCAGTATGGGTAGATGTATTGCATTCAGAGCACCATCCCTCTCCAAGATGTGGGAAATCGCAGCACATCTGTGCTCTGAGCTGGTCAGGCTGCCGCCAGAAGAACACCAGGTCTCGTGATCATCATACTTCAACATGTAGATAAATTGGAGAGGAGTCAGAGAAGGGCAAACATGATAAAGGGCTTAGAAAAAGGATGTTATACCAAAAAGATTACAGTCATGAGGCTGTTTAGCCTAGAGAAAAGAAGATTAAGGGAGTACTTGATAACAATCTTCAAATATTTAAAAGGCTGCCACAGAGAAGATGGAGAGGGGGTGTTCTTTGCTGTCACTTGCAACAGGGCAAGTGTCAACAGAGGAGTATTTCAGCCCTAGGCAGCTGCCTGATACAGGCCTTTACAGGAGTCAGGAGCATATAGAAGAGCTCGTCTTCTTCCAGGCATCGCCCCTAAGACGTATGGTTCTCCTGCTTACGAGCGGCTGAGTGGAGGAAGCAGATTGTGGGTCTGATGCTAGGAGGAAGTAAACAAGGCAGGCCACACATAAAACATTCCTTTGCTGGCCTGAGCCTAGTTGTGAAGTAGTTGGGTGAACAGCAACAGGCTGAGACTGTCATCATCCTACAACCAAGGCTCACTGAAAGTAGAGAAAAACAGGGGCAGGAAGCTGGTCGGGAGACACTGTAAGTTTGCAAAAGAGATAAACATGGGGAAATAGTAGAAATGGGTTGGCAGTATTCAAGAGCAGCTGCCGCAGCAGAGTTCCCCTATACGAAAGTGGCCACCCATTCCCATGTTTAATATGGTTATCCCTTCCTTTACAATGCTGCAGTACAGTACCATAACACATAGTAAGTTTCCTTCACAGACTCTCCTCATTTACAGAAAACATCCTGTGAATTTGGCAACAGAAACCCTGGTCTGAGTCAGCCAGCATACCCAAAACAGTGGCTTTCCTCCCACAGTTTGATTGTCTCAATGGACTTGGCTTTCTGGGTACCCCTGCCCCTACCAATCCAACTTCCTATTGCCTGATCCATTACTCCTATCCATAACATTGGGAGTGTGTGATTATTTTAGCTTGTTCAGTTCTTTGAAGATGCCCTACTCCTATCCCTACCAAACTTCCTGCTTAGCTCAGGCTAGCTATTACATCAAGGGTACATTTGGTTTTGCATGGCCAAACGCAGAGAATTACCCTCAACAGCTCTTCCTCCCGAGTCCACTGCATCATAGTAAATATGGCTCACAAGGCAAGCCTTCTCAAACTTATTATGGAACGCAAGCCTTAGTTCTAACAAAGGGGTCAACAATGTAGTTCATCAGTGCTGAATCAATTTGTTTGGGAGGGGGTGTAAAAATGCAAAATATCTCTAATTTCAGCTGGGGGTGGCGAAGTGTGCTTCAGGTATCCGAGGATTGGGAAAAACTAGAGTAGAACTGCCATTATATGAATTTCAATTATCCAATTTCACTTTGTGTCTTCTCCACCCTGTAGTCTAGTGGCAGTGTAAGTCTATGTAAACAATGCACTCATTTATCCCATGTTCTGATTATCCACATATTTGACAGCCTCAGGCAATTTGTGTAAATGAGAATGTGCCATAGTTTTGTTTTGTTTTTTCCCTCCTCTCTCCCGCCCCTTCCATATACATATTATGGTGATGGCATAATAAAGTTAGCACCAAATAAGGACTTAAACAGTCACAATATTTTACACTGATTATCAGAGCAGTCATTATTATAACTGAGCAATGAAATAAACACCTCTCCTAATTACAGGAATTGCAGGAGACTCACCAGGCAATGACAGGCATCACCCTTACAATAAAGTTTGGTTTACAGCACAACGTGGGGGTGGGGAGCGAAAACAGAGAATATGAATAATGGCACAATGGTACTGTGTATATTTTAATTAGCTAAAGGTAACCAAATGAGATTTGCCACTATTATATTGAGGTCAGTTCTCCACATGGCTTCAAGCACAACACATTAAGGCAGGCAAGGTGATGCCAAACTGGGGGTTTTAAACTAATCAGCGTAATTAAACATAAAGTAAGAGCATGTGTTAAAAGCTACACCCATTTTACTGATCACCCTATTTGCATTAGTCTTGTACTGTAAATATTAGCACCAAAGAAGTGCTAATTAAATTGTTCTCTTACAAACAGAGGGGGGAAAGTCTAATCTAATTTGATGCTTTTAGAATAGCTGCACCATGTCTGAGTCTGTTGAAGCACAAGTCATTCCAAAGGAATATTCCAATTATACGACATAGTCTAATTTGTTCCAACGTACTAACATATAGGCATTAAGTGTGTGAGTAAAAGAATGCTACAGTTGACCAAAAAAGGCATTGGAAAGTCATAAAAATGGAATAAATGAATAGAAAAATTGAAAAAAATGAGATAGAATACACATGCTACACTCCCCTCCCCAACTTTATGCACAAAAGATAAAAGGGAGAAAGATATAGATGGATTGCTGTTGATGGGTGCTTGTTTGTGCTTCCTGTCTTGTTCCTAGTAATCCCTAGCATATTGCAAGGCTTGGGGTGGTTGTACCTCATTTGGCTGACAGTGAAGGCAGCATACACTGCGTCTCTGCGTCACTTTCTTGAACAGAAACTGTTGTCCCAATATCCAATACTGCATAATAGGATTTCCTCAATTTGTATAGATTTCCATTAATCAGCATTAAATATCATCTTCCAGCCATTACGGTAGAATTATGAGACTTCAGCCTAGTTTAGGATTCTCTATCTTCAATAACATCAGCAAACAGTTGCTCCCCAATGTTCACAATTTAACGAGAATAGTTGTCACAATCTCTTGCGCTGCATGTACGGAGCTTCAGTTGCTAGCTACAACAGATGGGAGCTCCACGAGAACATAGGATTCACTGTCAATACCAGGGCTCTTGCCTCACTCTATCTGAAGATTGAAACTGGGACCTTCTGCATTCAAATAGGAGTTTTACTACTGAGCTGGGGACCTTTCCAAAAAAACACACACATACCATCATATTTTCCCTCTGTCTGATACAGCCATACCTTTAGTTCTCTTTAGTCATTATTAAAAAGGAAATGTGAACACACGGGAACAAAAGGACAAGCAACGTTTATGTCACATTGACACTCTACATTTAAAGCACTCTTATACCACTTGAGAACAGTACAATCATACCTTGGAAGTCGAACGGAATCCGTTCCTGAAGTCCATTCGACTTCCAAAACGTTCAGAAATCAAAGTGCAGCTTCTGATTGGCTGCAGGAAGGTCCTGCAGCCAACTGGAAGCCACGGAAGCCCCGTCAGACATTTGGCTTCCAAAAATAGTTTGCAAACCAGAACAGTCACTTCCGGGTTTGTGGCGTTCGGAAGCCAAAACGTTCGAGAAGTAATCTGTTCAAAAACCAAGTTATGACTGTAGTTTGTTCAGGTTGCTGAGAGTTGTTAAGAGACCCCTCACAGAGCTGCAGTTCCCAGCACTCTTCATGAACTACAGTTCCCAGGATTATTATAAAGTGGTATAAGAGTACTTTAAAAATATGGTGGGTGGGTGATGTTTCCAACACATAGTAAACAAATGTCTGGTGTAAGTCTTTTGTGCCCCATGGAGGCTCCCCTTTTATTTTAGCATCCCATAGATGCATCCCTCACCCCGATTCAGACTTTTACATTCAATGAGTTAGAAGGTGACAGAAACAAGTGACTGAGCAGCTGGAGCTCATGCTCTTGCTCACAATGCACCTCTCATCTCATATATTTTATTTAATTCATGAAGAGGTTTTCAGAAGTACCACACTGGAACAGTTTTAGTAGTACCTTCTCTAGGTAGAAAAGAGGGTTCTACTAACCCAGGGAGCGACAAGGTTCATAACAAACCTGGTGATATTTCCCTATAGCTTTTCATTTGGGATTGATTGCCGTGAAGGAGTTAAATGAAAGGTGGAGAGTCTGGAGCTACTGAATAATGAGCTCAGTGCCTAGTCGGAGATTTAGCCTCTCTCAGTACAATGCTGGCAAATGCTGGCATTGAAAAGACCCCCAAATGAGCAGAAAGTCTTCCACTCCATCATGAGGAGCTGTTCTCTGGAGTAAGGACCAGTGGGGAAATGCTTAAAACACTTACCATATGTGGTTAAGAAAGGCCTAATTTGTCCATTTTGAAATTTTGCCTTCCTTGTGAAAAGGATAGTTAATTTAAAGTAATTTGTTTTGCAGGTGAGGCTTTATTCGGAGTGGTTAATACATCACCCTTGGTTGCCTGAACAATTAGAAATTGTCACCAAAGAAAAATGTCGCAGTTCATGTAAATAACTATTTACCTAAAGGAAATGTGAATCCACAAGAGTCAGCATACTTTAATGAGGCATGACAACAGAAAAAAAGAAGCCAGCGGTATGCTGCATCTGCTAAAGCTGACATCACTTATGGCAGAAATTGGCCAAAACAACTATTATTTGTTTTGTTTTTTCTTGTAGAAATAATGCAGCTTGAAATTTTCAACAGGCAACATGCGTCCAGACCATTTGTTACTTCTAATGGCCTAATTGTTCTCCTGGCAGAAATAAAAAATTAGGGCACTTATGTCATTTACCTAAATTTCTAATTAATGCAATGCCAATAGAGAAACTGGAGCACGGGAAGGAAAAGAAAAGGCTGGACAAATTTCTATGCTAGCCTATATGCAATTTGTCTTTGTTAACTTTATATTGTCTCTTTTTCCTCCTCTTTAACAGCAGGCACACTGATTGTTGCATAGATGAAACATCTTCTTTTCTTTTTCCTCTTTAAAAGCAGGACAAATATATTTCATTCTGCTGGCATCCATTAGCTGCTTTGTGGTCTGTTAGCTACAGCAGGCGTGAGAAGCCTCTGGCTTGGGAGGTGAAAATGGCCAGCTAGACCTTTCTAGGCAACATTTCCGATGCTCTGCAGGCCACACCTCCTCTCTCAAGGCCATACCCCTCTCACCAGCCTGAGTTTGTACCCTTATTGACTGTTTTTCCTTGGTTGGAATGTGCCTCTTGCTTACCTGGATGTATGATTGAGGGGGGGGGTGTAAACATCTGACTCTTCCATGGCTGGAATGTAACCTATAAAAATGAAAGTCACATCTAAAAGTCACACACAACCTTTTGTCCCTGGCTGTCCATACCCTTGGCATCTGGTCTCTGGAAGTAACCTCATGAGAGACAGAAGAAAAGTTCCCCACTCCTCCTGGGACACGGCACTGAACTACAGAGTACAGAGTACTGGCCTGGGTTCAAGGCTTGATTTGTTAGTAGCTTCGATGAGAAAGAAAAACATAATACATTTTCATTTTTAAAATGTGAGCAGTAATAAAATAATTCAGCGTCTCATTCGTGGATGAAGGAAATAAGCATAAGAACAAAAGGGGAACCTGAAAGGAAAGCCCAGCATTCTGTTTCCACAGTGCCCTGAGACATCCACAAACAGGCCATCAGGACAACAGACCTCTTACATTGCTGTTCCACAGTAAGTGGTGTCCAGAGGCATGCTGCCTCTGATTTGGAGATTGCGTAGGGCAGGCATAGGCAAACTCGGCCCTCCAGATGTTTTGGGACTACAACTCCCATGATCCCTAGCTAACAGGACCAGTGGTCAGGGATGATGGGAATTGTAGTCCCAAAACATCTGGAGGGCCAAGTTTGCCTATGTCTGGCATAGGGTTATCATGACTAGTAGTCATTAATAGCCTTATCACCAGTGATTTGTTTTTCTAATCCCCTTTTAAATTAGAAGTCACCACCACCAGTCAGGCCGCTCCGGAGCTTTACCTAGGGGCGCTAGTGTGGTTCCTATGAAGTTGAGCAGGTCCAGTTGGGGGTGGCTTGGTGGCAACAGTGACATCAAGGAGCAGGGGAAATGGTTATCAGCAGTAGCCCTACACAGAGCCAATAGCAGTGGTGCTGTGACAATATACCAAGGGTCCTGGTGGAGCTCCGAGGATTCAAGGGTCCACAATGTTCCCCTGAGCACTGATCTAATTTCTGCTGTCCGGTAATCCTCCACACCCTATTATGACAGGATATTTATGGGGTTTCTGAAAGAGGAGAAAGGCTCAAGCTGTTCAGCGGGGAGGAGGTGTGAAAGCTGATTATCTAAATAACACCTGAAAATTTCAGCATAAGCAAGGTGTTGTTTATTGTTTGTTCTTTTAAAGTAATGTTGCACACCACAAAACTGGTAGGAAAAAAATAGGAATTGTTTTGTTTTATTTTAGTGCATGGAAGTACAATTCGGAAGTTGTTTCCCATATTTGTACCACTGAACTTCACATTTCTTATGCATGCAGAATGCCACAGTGCATTAGTGCATACAGATTCAGCTTATAACCAGCCTTGAAGCTTATAATTTGCTGAAACATTTTTAAATGCATGGTATAATATCTGTCTTTCTTGTGGAGAAGTTATTGAAGAGACTGTTGGTGACCTACACTATAAAGATACTTACGAGTGGATCTGTGACTTGATTCAGCAAGTTAATCTGAACTACAGTAATGCCATTATAATACAGGTATCCAGTGATGCATGAAAACTGAAATTTCAAGGGGATTTTAAAAAGGCTTAGTTATTCGGAACTAGAGTCTGCCCAAGCCACCAATGGGATATTAAAGCAAGCTCTGGTAGGAGTGGAAAATTGTAAGCAGATACTGATAATAGAAAAGTAAAAGCAATAGGAGCTGGGTTGCTTCATGGCCGAATCCCATAAAATCCAGACAGAGCAGGAGTTGCAAAGATGGGGCTATTTTTTTCTGGCTAAAATATTAATATGAAATATAATAACAACGTAGTAGAAATGGCTTTTGTTAGTTTGGATTTCTTTTAATGGCATGCACACCATTTTTTCTAAAGTATGCCGTGTGCAGAGGTGTATGGGCAGACAAGATTTGCCTTGCATCTATATCTGTGCATGTGTTTTTTTTAAAAAAATAATAATCTGACCTGCTTCTGAGTCACTCTGTGCTCCCTTCATTTCAAGCTGTGATTTGGGTTCCAAAACAACCTGTATAAAAGGAAGCCTCCCCCCCCACACACAAAATTTCAGGGGACACAGGGACACACGGGGCAGGAGAGGGGGGACATCCCACTGTGCAAGCAGAAGTAATTGCAGAGAGCATCCACTGATGCGACTCATTAGGTGGATCCTGCCCTTTCTAGGAAGATTTTATGCAAATTTGTGTCTCTTTTGTGTGTGGCGCATTTCCTCTTCTTCGCCAATGCCTAGGAGGCCACCTTGGTGTTTGTTTTAATTCTGCTGATTTCTGTTTTAATTTTCTCGCTTTAATTTGTTTTAATATCATGTTAACTTTTGAAGGCTGCTCCGGGTAGAACCTTGTAGAAAGCAAGAAATCCAACAAATAATGATTTGCCACATGGAGTTAAGTTTTTAACTCAGGCACCCAAAGCATGTGTGTCTATGTGTCTATTTCCAACACTGGCCATCGCGCCAGTGCATACAAGGAAAGCATGATATGTCATACAGTATTTTCAAATGCAGGATTGAGCAAGGGAGACATTACAGTATATAACCCATTTGCCAGGCCTTCCCATTTCCTTGCAACACAGTTCCAAATGGAACAGGCCACTGATTCTAATCCGGTTGAATAGGGATGATATTTCTGCTTGAAATACAGTGTTATCCTGGGGAGCTGAGCACAATGGCTAAGTCAACAGCCACCAGACCGACAGTTGCTCAGTGTGTGTGTGTGTGTGTGTGTGTGTGTACACACACACACACACACACACACACATATACACAAAGAGCTTCACAGACAAAAAGCAAAAAAGAGCCCACGGTGGAAAATGTGTGGCCAATCTTTCCCCTGCATACTTTTTAAGGTGACTTCTAGTGATTTGTTCCAGCTCTGTGGCTCATTTCATCTGCAAGCCCTTGAAGCACGAGCTCCCTGTACCTGGCACTTTGGCTCTGAAAGAACAGAAGGCGAGCCATATCATACTGTGGGGGGACGGCATCTCCCTACTAGGGAACAGTTTGTAGCAAACAGTCTGCGATATGAAAATGTATTTAATGCAATTAATAATTTAAGAAGTGAGAGCATGTGCTCTTGGAGAGTTAAATGCTTGTCAGAGTGATAGATGCACGCTTCACCACCAATACATTTCGTATGAAGAGCAGAGGGATTTTGCAAACTTGTGTTGACCTTGGGTTGCGGTATATAGGAGGCAGATTGCAAAGGCAGGCCTGCTTATGGTAGGAGAGTGCGTCAGCTCTCAATTTACAGCCCTTTCCCCAATTAAAGGACTGTAAAAACATTAAAATTAATGCAGTCTTAACTCCAGAGCAGGCTCTACTTTCTTAATTAGTGCATAATTATTCAGTTTTTGATATCCTGGAAAATTATCACATGGAAATTATTTTAGGCACTGTAACAATAGCAAAAAAATCTCTCCCACCTCCCCTCCCCCAACTCTATTAACATGTGGAAGTAATTAACACTTTATTACAGTGAAAATACTATTACTGCTAATGTTTAATGACTTTTGCCATTGCATCATAAGCAGGAAATTTAGAACACTGTAGAGCAATCATCTGCTATAAATATATTGCAAAGATTATGAAACGGCATTGGATGAGTCACACTAACAGCATTTAAGATGAGGACCCTACATGCAATAGGCTTCCAAAATGACTGTGGGCAGGAAATATAATTTTGGGGTCGAATTTGTCCCATACAGAGAGATGCTTCCACGGTAACACTTGGCGAGCCAGACTAGCAGCAGAAGTGTGGAGTTTCTAAAAGTGTTATTCTAAAAGTCTCTGGCATAAAGATCCATGGTATTGTTTCCTCGTGACCATTTTTCATTAGAATCACCATCAACCTGTAAGCGCCACACACACCTTTTTTTTTTAAAAAAAGTGTTGTTAAAAATGTAACTATGTCTAAAATGAAGAAGCGGTAAATTTTATGGGATTTATAGATTTCTGTATTTTTGTTACTCAGAGAAAATGTCTAGAGTAGATTTCCTATAAATGTCTGGAAAAATTATGCACCAGCTTTAGATGATTCACACCAACAGCAATTAAGATGCTGAGTCTACATAAGTGTCGAAAAGGTCAGTGCTCAGGAAATAGCATTTCATGTAAACTAGTGTGACAGAGCCAAATGTGCTGAAGACAAAGGGGAGGGGAGGTAAGGAAGTGGGGGGGGGAGCAGCCTACTTCTAGTAGATGTCTTGTGCCTTGCTATGATGAAGGTGCAATAGTTAACCAGAATAGCAATGTTTACAAAAATGTTCAACTATCAAAATGTAAATAGGGAGGGGGGGAAGTACAGTTAATACTGAGCGATTTGCTCTGAAACATCTTTATGGAAATGTTTGGGCTAACAGCATAAAGGAATGAACTGCAAAGCTCCGTACAAAATAAATCCAGAAAGGAATAGAAAACAGGAATGACCCAACACAACCTCCATATATAGCTGCATCAAGTTTCATTTTGCCTATGTGTTGATCATGGTATTGTCAAGCTAAGTTGCACTGATGACAAGCATTAATCGTGGTGGAGTCTGTGAAACTCTTTTAAATTTTAATGTTATATGTATGTGGACTGTGCAATACAGAGTTGTTGTTTTTTTCAGGAGGGGGTCGTTCCTACCTCTCGTTTTGTTTGGTACGGTATTGTTCGTTTTAAAATGTGTGTTTGTTCGTATAGTATATTTATTCACTCCTGCTGTGAATTAATTCATTCACTCATTCAGTCACCCAAACCCATACATACATATGTATAATTTGTCTGGGGAATAGGGAACATACATTGCGCTGCTCCATAGCACCTCCTTTGACATACGGCTGCAAGCATTTCATTGGAGATGGAGCCTGTGACCCAATCCTAGATTGTCCTGCTGCAGTTGCTAGTTGCACATATGGGGTCAATCCAATTTAGCAGCCTCAGCAGTCTCATGGATTCTGTCAGATAAATGTATAAGAATAATCATGGATTATTAGGCACCTCTACAAGGTAGTCTTAACAAAGAGCAGATAACTCTTTGGAGAAGGGCCATAGCTCAATGGTAGAGCATCAGCTTTGCCTGCTCAAGGTCCTTACTTCAATCTGACCTCAGTATATCCAGGTAGGGCTGGCAGAGAACCCTGTCTGAAATCATGGAGAGCCACTGCCAGTCAATTTAGACCAGGGGTAGTCTACCTTTCTATACCTACCGCCCACTAATGCATCTTTTTCAATGGTAAAATTTCCTTACCACCCACCAGTGCTCGATGGAAGGAGGATTCAGCTTAGATTGAAGGAGGATTCAGTAGAACCCCTACCGCCCACCTAGAATCCGGAAACGCCTACTAGTGGGTGGTGGGGACCAGGTTGAAAACTCCTGATTTAGGCTATCCTCCAAATAGACCAGTAATCATAGACTTAATACAGCCACTTAATAGGGAGTAAGAGACATTTTACTCAATGTCTCTTACTTGTGAGGAGACATGGGCAAATATGTCAGCTTTGTTTCTCTCTGGTTCTCATTTTTCCAGTCTTCAGTTCTCCACATTTTTATATCAGCTTGTGAATTCATCACCATTTTTGTGTGAATTTCTCATACATTTATATGCACAGTATACACATTCCTGAGAAGCAAGTTGTTGTTGTTGGGTTTTTTCCGGGGGGGGGGATTTGATATCCCACTTTATCACTACCCGAAGGAGTCTCAAAGCAGCTAACATTCTCCCTTCCCTTCCTCCTCCACAACAAACACTCTGTGAGGTGAGTGAAGCTGAGAGACTTCAGAGAAGTGTGACTAGCCCAAGGTCACCCAGCAGCTGAATGTGGAGGAGCAGAGACGCGAACCCGGTTCACCAGATTATGAGTCTATCACTCTTAACCACTACACCACACTGGCTCTGGTTGTTGTTGTTGTTGTTGTTGTTACTACTAACCTGAAACAAACTGGAAACTTTCAAAATAGAGGTTATTTTGAACCAATTTAAGTTCTTGAGTCATCTTCAAGGGCATCTCTGTCTAAAGAACATTGCAGTAATTCAATCTGGAACTCGCCCAAGCATGGAGTACTGCATTTCTGTGTGAAATGTTTACTAATATAGGCATTCATAGGCACACTTTATCATCATATATGCATTTTTGCACACATTATGTGGATGGAGAACTGCATTGCAAAATTCAGTTAAGTGTGAATTTTGAAGGGTAGCTGTGTTTCAGTTGGCATGTTGTTTCAGAAAGTGCAAATTTGATACATTCACCTTTAAATATGAACTGCATCAAATTTCTCACCCAACCTTACTTCTGAAAAGACAGGTTTGAACCAGCACTCTTAGAAATTCAAATAAGAACCAGGACATTTGCATTGTTATGGTACACTATACTCTGACTTATTGTGGCATATGAATCAGGCCACTAGGTTTTTCAAGAACTAGATGCTGGAGACAACTTTCAGGGAGAAAGTATTTGCTTCATGCCCTACTTGTGAGCTTTCTTGAGGCATCTGACACACAACTTTTGGAAGCAGAATGCTAGACAAGATCATCTTCCCCAATCTAGGCCTCTCCAAGTGCTGCTAGACTACAACTCCCATCTTCCTTTCGTAAAACTGAAAAATCAGAAAGATATAGTTGGAATCCAATAATATCTAGCAGATGCTAACGTGGGGGCAACTGATAGATTGTCGATCTGATGAAGCAGGTGTCTGCATATATTCATAAAATACAACAGAAGGAAGCCCAAGTAAATAAAATAGTAAGCTTGGGGCATGAGAAACAGATCATATAGAAATCATTGTCTTCAGTAATAAAAACTTGTAAATCACACTGAAGACTTTTGTTATTGGGCAGAACACGAATACTAAAAAAGCTTTTCATGTGTGTGCGTGTGCGTACATGTGTGTGTGTTTAGAAATGTGTATGTTTGGGTGTTCAGATATATTTGTATGAAAGAAGACCGACATAACTTTTTAATGGGCTTGAAATGTTTTGAACCCTCACATCCTGACCCTGAAAGCACTACTGTAGCTGTTTGTTCAAAACTATCTCTACTACAAATAAAATATTGTATTTGTCTTCAACCTAAGTGTAGCCGTTTTCTGCTTCATATTACCTCTGAATTATAGATATTAGTCATAAAGGGTGGGGTTTTTTCACTTTAGAAATCAGAGGTTAGTTGAATTATTCAAGAATGGCTAACAATTGCCAGCACAAGATAACTCTAAAAATGAAAAAGAAAACAAAATAAATAGGAGATGGGGGGGGGGACGACAACTACAGAGCTAAGGGGCTTTTATAAAGCAGCCAATTGTTATTATTCCTTTTAATTAAACACAAATGAATTAATTGATATAAAGTACTGTTAGGCAATTATTTTGCTGACATTTAGTCTCTTTTGAGACATACTTGTTTACTGCATCTATCAGCTCTAAGAGTCTCCCACCCATTCCCATGTTAGCTATTTTAACCATATATTTAAAGAGTTAAAGCCAAGTTTGTTCTATCAGAAAGTTTTATATTAATTTAATATTTGTGTTAATGGTACGCATATTAGACCCAATAGTATTTACATTTTTTAATCCATCTCCCGTCCCTAGGCCATCATTGAACATGAGATATTGCATCTTAATGAATTTTTCTGGTTAAAGATATTTAAATAAATGAATAACTAAATAAGTAATGAAATGCTGGTTTTCATCTCTGTACACTAGTTTACTGGCTGATTTTTTTGCATTCTGATTTTCCAGTGAGTTATTCTAGTCTGTTTTCAAGATTATGCAAGTAAATACAAAATTAAAACTGGTCTATGAATGAACCTTTTGGAGCAGTAAAATGGGTCCTAATAGTCATAAGATATCAGTATAAAAGTGAAGGGCCAAACCACAAAACAGCTTCTCCATGATTCACCTTTGCAACAGAATTTCCTTTCCTTTCCTTACATTTTTCAACTATATTTGAGCCATCAGGCTAAATCTTTTGACTAGTGGAGAATATTACAAAGCTATTGAAAAGTATGCTCTGTAATGTATAGAATTGCTGTGTCTGTGGAACTATACAGTTTCTTATTTCTTCTAAGTCAGATGTTTGATCCGGCAATGTACACCGCAGTTCCTAGAAGTATGACGTCCTTATTTTGACTCCTCCATGTTTAAAAGGTGCTAAGAGCATTCAGCACATTTAACAGCAAATAAAGCACATAGCACTCAAGATGATAAATGGCAGAAGAAGAGAGTTGTGTTCCATGTCTGGGGGAAATAACACATGCAAACATGCAGTTATTCTTAAAATGATTACTAAAGGAAAGGTGAAGACCTAGTTCTCATAGCACAGCTTGGGTTGTGTCAAGGCTGGACTTTGAGTGGGTATTCTCTATGCCAGAGTGCCTATAGCCAGCGGCTGGGAGTGAGGCTGAGATTCCAGCTGCAGAAGAGGAACTGCTCTGTTGCCCAGACAAGGTCAAATCCTCACACTTGTACCAGGCCTTGCATTATACTTCCTGTAAGCCACAGATGCTTAAGTTGCATATATCACCCGGAGAGGGTTTTTGGGTATCCATCCACACAGTCCTAGTTAGCTAAAGTTCAAGTCTCAAACTGTGAGGTTCTTTATTGAACAGAGACGTCTTCCTTATACCATGTCTGCCTAATTGTCCATTTAGGTCAGTATAGGTAGTCCATTTAGGTCATTTAGGCAGTGACTCTCCGAATTTTAATGTAGAGGATCATTCTCATCACTATTAAAGCTGGAAATGCCAGGTATTGAATCTGTTCTAGTACTGTCCCTCCCCCAAATTATAAAGGAACATCCAGCATACCCCTTCCCATGCAAGGCTTGTTCATGATTTGAACCTCATGTCCTAAATGAGAATCATACCTCTAAACCAACAAGCCAGACACTTCAAACCGTGGATCCAGTTAGAGATTTTTTTTAAAAAAAATTATCTGCGTAATAATATTTATTTAGGGAGGGGATCTTTTTTTCGATTCATATTGGCTAGTGGCCTTGGGGTGTGTTACTTTCCCTGTAGCACAGAGACAGATGGAGCTATTTGCTCAAGGGCGTGCTTGGTCTCCACTCTTGGCACACTGTGGCTTGATAGAATCGTACCAAGCCAAGTAGGGGCCATTTTGTGCAAGCTGTGTGGAGTCCCGTGTGGTTTGGCTTCCTGGAACATTGTTGCTGAAGTAACGTCTAATGTGGGTCTAAGTTTCACTGACTTCTCCTGGGGGCTGTGTATTTGTTTTTTATTGTGTTAAATGAGATGAACTTCCTCCTGCTATTCTAGATCATTTCTAGTAATCGATTTAGCAAAGAAAGGCCCACAGTCCTAAAATGGAGAGACCCAAAATACTTCGCAGGGTCTCTTCCCTCAGTGTTCCATTGCAATCTCTTATGTTCCAAATGTAGTTAATGAATTGACAGGTTCTACTGCATTGGTGTCTAGAAAGACATACTTCATGATCTTTTATCCCCATTATAGAATTCCCTCGCCCTCTAGACTTGCCATGGTCATTTTCATTTGGAAACATAGTGAGATCTACCTGTTTGGGCTGGCTTTTGAGTGACAAGTTTAAGCTGACAAGGACTTTTGTAAGGTGTAAGTAAATTCTTGTGGCTTTTAATTACTACCTGCCTTATACATGCCACAAGAACAAGCTTCCACAACCTGGTGCTCTCTAGATGTTCTGAACTACAATTTGCTTCATGCCTGATCATTGGCCATGTTGGCTGGGGCTGATGGGGATTATAGTCTAGGAAGAATTGTAAGAAGCTAAATTATGATTGTAAGAAAAGGAAGTTATTTGGCATCATGGTTGTATACTTTTTGGAAGCACCTGGCAAACAATCATTGGAAAGAGGGTGCATGTCTAGATGGACCTTTGGTTTGATACTGAAGGGTTATTTTTGTCTTTGGGGTAAGGAACTTCCCCCTCCCCCCCCAAAAAAAAAACTTTCACGGTTTTCCTTAAAAGTAAAATAAAAATTAAAAATACTGCACTTAAAAATCCCCAAAGAACATGTAAGTGGATATAGGATTAAAACGATATGCCTCCTTAGAACATTCTTCTGTACAAAGGCTGTAGGTTGTATTAGAGAGATACAACACTGATCTTAGTGAAATGTGGGAGGGGAAAAAACACAAGAAAATGAAGCCATGATTGGGAAGGAATAGCTTTGAATGATGAGTGACATAATTTCTGAGTGCTTGATCATCTGGGGTTTCAGCACAGACATACTATATCCTCCCTCATGCTTGTTACTATCACTCCTGAGAATGAGAAAGGCCCATCAATCAATCACACCTACACTTGTATTGTACCTTTTATCCCGTGTATTTCAAGGCTTCACAATACAATAAAATTTATAGCTCGTATAATTAAGAATATGCCAGATTAAACAAATGAGACTGAAGCTCGTTGTGTGTGTGTGTGTGTGTGTGTGTGTGTGTGTGTGTTTTAAAAAAATGCAAGATCTATACCAGAGCAAAATATAATGAAGAAAATGAATTTAAAACCCAAGCAGAACAACAGATAAAGGGCTGGGAACACACTGGTTTTAGAGAAACAGGATCTGCTAGGTATCTCGGTATTTCTGGCCTCCAGGTATTATTCAATACTCAGGGCAAAAGAAGGGCATTTGGGTTAATTGAGGGCAAAGGTTAGTTGGAGATGTGTGAGGCATACATGAGTTGGGGGGAACAGTGGGTTCTATAAATTAATATCCTTTTCTACAATCTCAATTTATAAAGTTTGCTGTTCCGAGGTAGATTCCTGATGTCCAAAAATGATATATTAGAAAAAAGGCAGCCTGCATTATAATTTTAACATAATTACCATGGTGTGTTAGCATACCGTAAACAAAGGGCAAAATCCAGTTGTAGTAACCCACTTTCACAACTGCCATTCTGCCCTCAGGAGACCCATTCTTAGTGCAGTGCAACAGCCAGATCCAATGGATGTCCTGTGCTTGTGAAAGATGTGTAACCCCTCATGAAACTGCTGCTATAATTACTTGGTGAGATCAACTCTCGAACGCCTTGTGCTAACGTTACGTGGAGTCTCACCCAAAGTCTGCTTGTTTCTCATTAGCTGTGGTTAATTTGCAGTCATGTGAGTCAACAACAAAATTCAACTGGGAATGCTGAAAGCAAAGAAGGAGCCTGAAAGACAAGACATCTAGCCTTCCTTGGAAGGCCCTTCTCCTTGTATAGACAGAGATCAGGTGCCACTGGTACCCCCAATCTCCCGCTTCTCTCTGTAAGCTATTATGAATTACCAGCACTGCCCTGAAGCTGATTTTCAGGGACACAAAGGGGTTGCAGACTATGTATGCAGCAAAGTCATTGCCAACAGCCCGGTGTGATGGAATTCCATTCCATTTATACAGTAGGATTTTCAGTCCCAATTTTGAACAGGGTGACATAACCATTCAAGTATGAAGATACCAGAGGTGCAGTTTGCCAGGTATTGTATTCAATGAATTATTTTGGACATTTATTACCAGTTTTTAGCCCTCACCTGGTTTATATCAAACCACAGGGAGGTCATAGTACCCAACCTCAGTGGCTTGGAGACTATGCTTAGATTTGTACATGACATGCATGTTCTGAAATCCTACAATGCTTCCACATCTGCTTGGGCCTAAGTCGCCAAACTAGACAACAGTATATCTCAGACACAGATGCCTGTGACTACAAAAACCCCACAACTGTTACATGAACTGGAATGTCAAACGACCGGATCACTGTTAGACCCTCATGGTATTGTTTGCTGTTCAGAACCCTCTTGAAAACATATTCATCCTCTTATTCAGCATAGTGCCATGTGATGCTCTGGGCACAGTTCTAAAAAGAGGTGCAGCTTTACTGAACTCAACAGAACATGCAGAAGAGTGTGATGCAAGACCTCACTGTACATACAGGCAATGCCATGATAACCTTTGAGTGGCTTTCGTTTCCCTGTCCTCAAATTGCTGTAAACATTGGCTGAATTTCTCATTTGCTATTGCAAGATTTCATCTCAAATAAATCAGTTTAACAATGGACAAGGGAGGGAGTGTTCTATTTTCAAATGTTCCTGTTCAGTGCTATCAGTTGTAAGTTGCTTCAGAGATGTTTAGCCAGGCCCATTTTCTGGTCTATTTGTAAAGGGGGCTGGGAATGAGCTGGCTGTGAGCTGAAGCCTCTGCTGTATCCCCGCTGACCCAGTCCTGTGCCCCTCTTGCTTGGTTGTGCATGAGCGAGTTGGCTGCGACTCTCCTGCAGTCCCGAGGGGAGGCTTCATGTGGAAATAAATCCACCTTTATTTAACTGTTTCACTTTTTTGCCTCCCAACCAGGTAAGTGGCAGAATGCACATGCTGTGCATCCTCATGTACTTGTTAGGGCTCATTGAAAACCCAGTGCTGCACAAAGGCTGCGAGAGGTGACCACCTCAGCAGACAGGCCAGCAGACATTGTGAATATAAGTGGTAGTGACTCCAATGAAGATCTCTGGGGTCGCTTAAGTGTAAGTGAATGATCAAAAGGGGCAAGTGCGCACCGCTGCTCTGCAGCTACCATTGCAGCGAGCTACTAAGTACAAACCAGCATTGGCAAGAAAAGGCTGCTCTTTGTCATGCTTGCAAAGCAGGTGGTGAAGCCTGAAGATACGGAGGAAGCTTGCAGCATATGATGCTTAGTTCTAGAACTTTATCCAGTTCTGCCTGGGTCCTGCATACAGATAGGAATATTACCGATCCATGAATCAGAACACTATATTTCTTATTTTCAGATGATAGCCTTCCCTGTTTTGGTCCACATCAGGTCATCTTGGGAACGAAAGAAGACACCTCCCTCAGGCAAGCCAATCAGGAAGCCAAGAGAAGCTTGATGTAGAAATCTGCTTTGATCTGATTCCTCCTCCATCCCAAGTTTTCACGAGAAGGGCAAGGGAACTCGTGCCCTGCTTCCAAATGTACCCCTCTCTATCTGGCCTTCAGGACCATGCCAAGTCACATCCACCCCCCAGTCACACCCTCCTCAAGTGGTTTTGCCTGGCTGAAATGTGTCCATGCATGAACTCTGATAATGCCTCCTGCTTCTCTAGATGCAGGCTAGAGAGGGGGAGTGTGAATGTCTGTAGAAGCTACGTAAAATTTATATTCATTGCTCCACCCACTTTTGCCTCTGGCAAGTGGTCCCCAAAAGAACGCTCACAAAAAGAATGCAGTCCTGTCCAAGCTGCACAGCTGTGCTGTCCATCCCCATAAACAATGGCCACTGCAAAGTAGAAAGGAAATGACCTGTGTGAACCAGAAACCCCCTGAGCATGTTTGTGCCTGTTATGCAGACTGCACTACACGGCTCACTTGCTTGTTCCTGCTATCTGGTCATATGCCTTCATTCCAGTGGGAGAGAAGTAAAATATTTTGTCTATTATAGATCTGAATTAACAACCTCGTGGATGCGTTGGCCATTGCTTCAGAGGAACTATGCTGCTTCCTTGGCTGTGCCTGCTGCCTAGTTCTCTGTATTTCATAGAATCATAGAATTGCAGAGCTGGAAGGGACCCCAAGGGTCATCCGGTCCAACCCTGTGCAATGCAGGAACCCTGCCCACACCCATCTCTGGGTGGGCTTGAACCACTAGCCTTCCGGTTAACAACCAGACACACTGAGCCTTGCATGTTGTAGATGTGGTGGGGGACATTCACATAAATGTCCACCAGCTCAGCCTGTATGGGTTGGCTCCCTCCATGCCTGTGTGGCATGTGAAGTTTGACACAGTGTTTCTGGGGGCATTGTGGGTGTAGAAAGCTGTCTATAAATGGTGCATTTAAAGAATATCACTTCCCTCAGAGAATCCTAGGAACTGTTGTTAACCAAGCTGGGAATTGTAGCTCTGCAAGGGGTGGGCTACAAATCCCGGGATTCTTTGGGGAAAGCAGTGTGCTTGAATATGTGATGCATATGCAGCCTTGGTCATTTTTATGCTGTTTTTGGTGTATTAGACATGTTTTTGTTTCCTAGTGGCATTTCCCCTTCTTGGGCTGAATGTGCATATGGTGGTTGTTCCACTGGTGTACTAGTGGCACAAATGCAGTCTGAGCATCATGTGAGCAGAGGATTCTGTTGTAATGATACAGTCCTAAACACACTTACTTGGGAATAAGCTTCACTGAGTTCAGTGGGAATTTATGTCCAAGTAAACAAGCATAGGATTGTGCTGTTAAAATGCTATGATGAGTCGCAGAGATATCCAGCCCTGTCTCGGTTTTGCAAACCATGAGTAAAGGAAACTAGTTTTAATTATGTCTAATGAAGATTCACCTTATGCTATGCAATTGGCTAATGTTATAGCAGAAAAAGCAGGGTTGTGGGTTTTTTCTTTCCAAAACCTTTCTTCTTTTTTCTATCACCGGGCCCTTTCCTTTAGTGATATCATTTACTGAAAATGTCATAGTATATCCAGTGTAATAGCTTTACTGAGTTTCCTATTGAGTATATTCTTTAAAACTCCAGATCTAGTCCCCCAGATATTTGAGCAAGATGTAAGCAGATTTGAATCTATAATCACCAGCTATGGCAGCAAACAGGAAGAATGTTGAGAATTACTTCCTAGGGATATAATTTATTCCAAACGTTTTCACAGCAGTTTTTGAAACTGCGCTCATCAGGATTTGTAATAACACACTTATTGTATCTGATGTTAGGAATCCATCCTTTGTAATGCTTCTTGACATAATTGCAGCTTTTGACACACTCAATCGCAAGATCCTTCTAAATCATCTTGAAAAATACGATGGTCTTTCAGGTTCGGTTATTCAACAGTTCAGATCTTATTATAACCATTGACAACAGTTTGTTAATATAATTTCTTTCCATTCCTCCTCTTACATTGTCATCTGGAGTCATCTGTTACAATGTCATCTGGAGTCCCTCTGGGAATGGTTCCTACTTCCATGCTCTTCTTCTTTATCTACCTGCTACTGTTAGAAGCTACAATACCCTATCTGTAAAGATATGAGTTTCCTTATCATACTTTGACTGCCACGAGGCAGTTTAATTTTCTATTCCTTGTGCTTATGTATTAGGATCAATATTGTAATGCTTTTTCACTGGCTGAGCTATGTAGATTCAACTAAGCCGCATATGTAAAACAAATGTTTGCCTTTACATCTTCGTTGGTCCTTCCACACATTTTCCCATCAGCTGATGCACCAGCTACATACCTATACACATGCCAATAGCAAGATGTTTCTAAATTTCCACATGCTTAAAAATGCCCAGCAAAGCAGCAGTGCCATTTTAGAGGCAAGGAAGTGGGGAGAGGTTCACACAAAAAACCTCCTTCAGGATATCTTGTGGATAAGATATTTAAAGTGCATTTTCTGAGGGCATGGAAGAGATTGCCTGCCTGATCTCAGCATACCACCCCCCTGCTGTTATTATCCATTTTATTATTTAAATTTATAGCCTGTTTTTCCTCACTAAGGCACCCAAGTGGGCCTTTCTTTTTGATGAGCTTATGAGACACAACTCCAGCCTAGCTACAGTTTCCTAAGTTGCCACAGCACCATCTTAAATGTGTGGCAGGCCTTCTTCACAATGGACAGATATGTTGTGCTCTTCTGTTCTTTCTTGCTCCTCAGCCCTGACTAGGTTGACCATAGGAGCCACCACAATTAGTCTTTGGCACACGCCTTTCCCTCTGTCCCCCCTATGCCAATTCCAGACAAGCCAAGGATAATGGAGAGGTTCTTTGTGTCACTTGTGCTCGCAGAACCCCCATTATTTTGATTGCTTCGTATGTTTTGATAATAACAGATACAGGACTGCTTCTGAGAAATAATCAAATGTGGCCTGAAACTGCAGTGGGAGAAGAAAGGGGAGAAAATGCCTCAGGCTACATTTGCAACTTTAAGGGATCCTCCGTGACCTCTTTGCCTGAATGTTTCTCAGTGCAGTTATGGCCATCTGATAAGATTCTCTGGAAGGAATCTTATTGCCTTGAAGTCTAGGCCTTAGGCTTTATCAGTTACAATTTGTGCAGGCCTGCATTACTATAACAAACACCCAGGACTGGCTCCAGCTCTGAGAGGTCCTCAGCAAGTGTTCTCTGATGGACTTCTTCCTAAGTTGTTGGGTCCCTGACTGTGGACTCCACCCAGAATGATGGGCATAAAAAATAATTCCCCACAATGTATCATAATTCAAGGGCAGGGGTAACCAATATTGTTCTCTCCAGGTGTTTTTGGACTACAACTTCCATTAAGCCCAGCCAGCATGGTCAATGGCCAAGGAAGATGGGAGTTGTATTCTAACATCATATGGAGGCCACAAATGACCACCTCTGCTCTGTTGCATGGTATGAAATTTAAATGGCTGCTTGCTCCCACCACCAGATAATATGGACTACCAAATACCCATAGCTCCAAGGTAAACATCGGTCTTGCAAACACTCCTGTTCTGACATGCTTTCGGTTATTATTTAAAACCCTGGTTTGAAGAAAGCTATTTGGTGAATAAGATGGCTTCAGTTGCTAATGGTTTGGTTGTTGTTCATCTCCCTGCTCCCCCCAAATCTCTCGGTACTGAAGTTGAGGATTCTCTCTTCAACTAAAAAAAAAAAGGTAAAACAAACCCCAGTAGCATTCTTTGAAGTGGTACCCTATGTCTCATCAGCTTTCTTTCTTTCTTTCTTTCTTTCTTTCTTTCTTTCTTTCTTTCTTTCTTCATGGCCTGTTGGACTTCAACAAGTCCTTTGAAAGTAAACATTTGTCCAGGCCAAAAGAAATTCATTATATAGTTGCCCACCTACGTAAGTGTCCTCAGCTATGGCTGAAATGCATAATTAATTTCAGTTTCTAAAATAAAAAATAACAGTGGGCCAACTAAGCAATGTAAGGTGCTACCTTACTCAAACAGTATATTCAGAATAGTGCCAGGTGTTTTAATAAATGAATCAAGAAGGAGAATAATGGTTACCAAAAACAGGGAGGAGGGAGCAAGGCAGAGAGAGAGAGAGAGAGAGAGAGAGAGATTTGCCTGTTCCAGCCTCAACAGCAATGACCCAAGTGGGCCCTGCTAGCTTGTTCAATAAGGGTCTACTCAAATTCCATCTGTGAACATTTGGTCAATCCTTTTATGGAGAAAAGGATATTTCTCCAAGTTCATATTAATTTTTATGCACATCTGTGCTCTCACCTAATCCCTACCCACATGCCACTTCAATTAAAATTAAAAGAACACGTCAAATCTTGGAGAATTGTTTTAATTGCCAGAGAGGATGGAGGATATAAAGAGCCTTTTCACTACAAAAGAAATCTCTTTTTTATTATTTATTTCATTTCAAGTGTAAAATACTCTGCCTGATTATCTTGAGAGCAGTTGTCATTTTCCTATTGGACGCAGGATAATAAGCTTTGCTTTGGTTGATGTTTCCATGCAAATATAAATTCAAGACAGCAGCGCAGAAACCATCAGACATAAGAGCAGAGTATTTTACTTAACTTATTTCACGTATGCTTTAAGAGCAACAAGTAAAGGACTATTTTTAATGATTTAATGTAATCCCAGACTAAATGCAATCGACTTCTTTATTTTAAACAATTACAGTGGCTTTCAAACTGCAGCATGCCCTGAATTTACATTTTAATCACAGCCTATTAATAAGAAAAGAGAAGAAGAAGATGATGACAATTGCAAATGTCAACTGGTTTAATCATACTTAATATGGAAAGACTGCTGTAACTTTAAGAATACAGCTTAGCTGACTTTGGAGCTTAGGTTTTTATTTTTCTGCTTTATAGCATGCTTCAAAACTACTTGGACAAATACAAAACAAGAATTACAGTGCACCATAAGTTATTTTAATATCTTGTAGTGGTGTATACATCCAGTGTAATCCCAAGGCTATTATTAAGGTTCCGTGTTTGTGTGAAAATGTCAAGTTGTTTCGAGTGACTACACACTCTAAATTATATATAACTGTTACTTTATAGCTAATAGGCACTAAAATTACTTTAAAACAGAAATGTAAAGTTATATTTTCATCCTTTTTGACACATAATAAAGCTTATTTATGAGATACATTTTCTCAAGTATTAAAATATATAATGTTTACAAAAACATTAAAAATCCTGATATTTGATAGTTAACCAAGAAATGGAACTATCAAGATGAAGCTATTTGTCTAGTTGATAGTTTGGAGGTGGGGGGGAGGAGGACAAAAAGATGTTAACTCAGTCATTTTATCCCTGAAAACAATTTGTTAAAATGGTAAAAAACAGATGAAAGGCCATGCCACAAAATGCTTGGTTTTATTCTTTTTATGTCCTCAATAGATATTTTCACGTACTATTGAAATAATTATCTCACCACTCTTTATTTTAATTTAGATCTATTTTGAAAGGATGTTAATTGTTTTATGTAAATACAAATGGCTAACTTGTGATGGGCAGGATGTGTTCAGTAGAACAGGATGCCACTACAAGGAATGACTGTACATTCTGAGAATCCCAGGAAAGATGATTTATGAAATGAGAGATTATTGCTTGCATCACGCACCTCTGAGAACACCCACTAGTTCTCGCACAGCAATTTTTCAAAGCCTAAAATAAAAAATGTTTAACATGCAAATGATCATTGTTTCATCAGGCCAAGCACTTAGTAAATAAAAGCACGTTAACACAGAGAGCAATCTAATTGCCTGAAAATTGCAAAGAATATAATCAATTTTACAAGAGTATTAAGTGTGCAAACTTGTTTGAAACTGAGTTGCTGTGTGCTACTCAGGTTTGATTCATTCCAATGCAGACCAATATCAAGGGTACTCCGTTGGAGGGTTTGGAAGAGGGTTTCATCATTTGAAAGTCCCAAATAAGATTCTGATGATCAGTAATCAGGCTCACATACATTATCCTATCCACTTGTATCACATTCTTCCTTCAGTTATATCAGAGCAATGCACATGCCACCCCCACCCCCTTTTAATTACAATAACCCTGGGAAGTAGGCTGGGCTGAGAGACAGTTGCCCAAAGGCACTTTGTTGTATTCATAGCTGAGCAAGCATTTGAACTGGGGTCCTCCTGGTCCATATCTGACACTCAAAATAACTGGACGTAATGCATTTCACATGTTCAAACGACTCACATACATTACTTTTCTGTTCTGATAGAAATTCTTCCGTCTCCATTAGTCTCTCAATGTGGAACAAGTCCCCGCCCACTGCATGCCCAACCTCATGCGAATGATATGTTACTCCTGCTGCCAGCCCTGGAATGCTTGTCCTCTCTTCTACATGTTCTCCTTGGGGTATCTCTATGGATCCCTCTGCAAACCAGCACTATGTGAACCATCTGTTTATGCCATCCCTGCCCAATCACCCCACACATTGCCCTTCCTCCATCGGCTTCTCCCTTTCAGTCCTTGTGAGTAATTGCAGGTCCCAGCTTGATCACTTTAAAAATCCATATAGGCCAAGAACATTGGTTCTGTGATGAAAAGTGTCATTCCAAATTCCTACCCAACATATTCCTAGTCTGGTTTCTTGTATCCGGGCCACTGGCTGGCTCTTGGGCTGCTGGCCTGTATCCTATTACAAATTGCAATACTGCCTCCTTGCTCATGGCAAGGCACTTAAAGATCATGACCAGCTCTCTCATTCTGTAGTTCAGGCACAGGTAAACTCAACCCTCCAGATGTTTTCGGACTACAACTCCCATGATCCCTAGCTAACAGGACCAGTGGTCAGGGATGATGGGAATTGTAGTCCCACAACATCTGGAGGGCCAAGCTTGCCTATGCATGCTGTAGTTTCTCAATAGCTGCAACCAACACGTCTTTTGTTTGTATTGATGTAGTGCATCAGCCATTAAAAATCAAGAATATTAATGGAATGGTCAGGAAAACATGGATCCAGCTACATATCCACCTTTGGCCTATTGCTGTCGTGGATGACAGGGAAAGAAGTAGCTTCTGGAAGGAGCAGATGAGCATGAGAACTCAGCTCTACCAGCTGATAAGGAAGTTGCATTTACATCCGTAGAAAATTGATGTGAGGTTCCTGGTGAAATAAATTGGTGAAGGGTAACTGAGTTTAATTCTTTGCGCTCACCCAACTTAACACCTAAACAATTATCTGTGTTTTCGTTCATTTCCCAGGGGGAAAACCAACACTGAACATTCTAATGATTATGTGGATTAGAATTAACTCTTCAACCGAAGGTCCACAGCCTTCTGATTAGTAGTTGTACTGCTCTGCTATGGAATATTATGCTAACACATGCACAAAACCAAATTACCCTGCAGCAAGAACTCAGAGCTCCTATTACAGTCTTTTAGTAATAACAATGGTAATTTGACATGATGGATAGAAATTTATTAATTCTAGTAATCATCCTTCCCTCCTTCAGAGATAAGTAACTAATTTCTAAACATTCCTAACGCCCTTTAAAAGGATGTGTGGCATTTTTGAGGTCTAGAAGCCACAATGTCTGTGTGTGTGTGTGTGTGTGTGTGTGTGTGTGTGTGTGTGTTTTCTGTGCATCCACTGATATTGACTGCTCTCCATACAGCTATTGGTGAAATATTGAATACATACATCAAACTGTGCTTTCAGAAAATCTACAGTCTATAATCCCAGATTTCCATTTTGATAAGCCTCCTCCCCTGAAACACACATAAACTATGAAGTTGCAGCAATACAAACATTAAGGGTGCAATTCTAGGCACACTTCCCTGGGAGTAAGACCCACTGAATGTAGTGTGACTTACTAAAGTAAACACGCATAAAACTGCCCGGGCAAGAACACAACTTCCAAAATCTGGCATGGACTTCTTCAAAATTACAAATAAAAAAATAGGTTGTTGTTTTATCTGTTCACTTACAGAATGGTAATTAAAGCATCGTCTTAAGTAGGAATGTCTGCAGGAAAGCGGGGATAGTGTTAGCATATAGCTGATCAGGCTACAGTAATAATGATGAGTGTTTTCTTGAGGAAATAATGTCAGATCAATCCTGTATGATTTGTCCCCTTTTCAATATAACATTAGGTAGATGATAGATAGATAGATGATAGAAGATGATGATGATAGATAAATAGATAGATAGATGATAGATAGATTTCCGAAAACATCTTGTGAGAGGTCATTGGAATTCAAAGGCCACTGCAGCCACTTCTCCTCACTTCTCTGGTGGTGGAGGGGCACCCACGGTACTGCCAGAGATATGAGATGTGGCTGCAGTCGTGGCTTCCAAAGAGATCATGCTAGAACATGGAAGCCACAGCCTCTTCTGCTTTCTCCTCCAGTGGCAGATGGCAGGGCCAGAGTGCCAGAGAAGTGGCAGCTTCTGGCATGATGTCGCAAGATCTCATGAGATTTCACAGGCCTCTCACGAGATCTTACCAGAAGCCACAGCTGCTTTTTTTCACTTCTGCAGCAGCAGGGGAGTGGCGAGGCACCTGGGATGGCGCCCCTTGCATTCCGTTGTCTACCTTGTGGACTAGCTGGTCCTGGTTGTCTCAAAGATGACAGTTTAGATAATTTAGAAGACTGGAACTAACTTTCCTTCAGTATAAATCAGATGTGCGGGACCTTGAGGGCCATATTCCTGCATGAGCAACCTTCCAAGGTCTTCATGCCTTAGTGGGCAGGTTTAGAGGCAAAAGTCAGCAGAGCAGCAGATGTCACTCTTACCTTTGTACAATAAATGCTACATTCTAGCCACGCAAAGTCAGTGGTTTCTGCACTGACACACACCACACGCCTCCATCCAAGCAAGGAATAAAGCACATCACCATTCAAGGAGCCATTCCAGCCAGGTAAAAAGACTCAAGGATGGTGTATACCAGGTCCAATGAGGGACATGGCCTGGAAAAGTGCACCACCTGAGGACAGCTTCATGGGCCATATAGAGATAACCGAAGGGAACATTTACCTCCGAGGCCCAAGGTTCCCCATAAATCATTGGCATGAAGAAAAGAAAACACTTAATTGCTAAAGTGGCTCCTTTCTAAAGATGGGAAGTATCATGAAGCTGCTTCTTAGCTCTACTTTATATGTACACTGAATGCTTGAATATAACTTACTGAAGAGAAATAAGTTGTCATTTCAAGGCATGCTTTCCCCCTTCCAAAGGGGGAAGGGCCATAGCTCAGTGGTAGGGTATCTGTTTTGCAGGTTTAAATCTTGATGTCTCAAGCTAGGGAAATATTCCTGTATGAAATGCTGGAGAGTCACAACTGGTCATTTGGACCACAGTGAGCTAGATGGACCCATGGTCTTATTAACAATAAGGCAGCTTACTCTGTTTCCTATGCTACATTCGAAACATTTTTCTTGCTCTCTCCTGTTGCCATCCTGCTGCTCATTCTGCTCACTATCAAGAGACAGCCTCCCTGACCGAATATCCACTGTGACTGCCTATCCATGTGAATGGAAAAGATTTCTCTGTCCTTCATTTTTCACAAACAGATTCCCCTTGAAAGGATTTCACAGAATGCTGAGGAAATATTTGGTTGTGGTGGTTTAATGTAAATCAGATATAAAATCAGATATAAAATAACTGTTCCCAGTTGATATTTTGATAGGTGGCATCTTCTGGTTTCTCTTCATACCAAAGAGATACTAGCACTTATTTGTTGTTGTTGTTTTTATTTATTTACTTCATTCTGAAAATTTTATCCAAGGGATGCCCCATATTTTTCACATGGGGAAGACTATTAGACAAAATGCCCTTGGTGCCTGCAAAAAAAAATGCTTTTAACAGTTTTAATCCTTTATCAATAATTCATATGAGAAGGTTTTACTGTATTTGTACTATTTGCGGTTTGGTGGACACAAAAGCATGTGTCTGCCTTTTCCTGTAATGGTTTACTTGAAGTGTATAAAATAAGATATTTAACGCATCCAAATACATTTCATTTAGGGAATAAAGAGGTATTCTTTCTGTGGGGTTTGTACATCATCCTTCTTTATTACACCAGATTTTGCTCATCATACCATGTTCTTCCTTAGAGGACAGAGACAAATAACTGTACTCCACAAGGACAAAGTGTGAGCAGAATGCATGTTAAACGCTGCGTTTTTGTTATGATTGCAACCAATATTTTCCATTTTGCACTCAAATTTGAAATAAAAACCGATCTTTGAAAATAAGTGTTTGGGAAATGACAATGTATAAAACAAACAACAAAATTTGGAAGCTAAAAGACTGAATCGAATGCTTATTTCAAAGAAGACTAATTTCATGCCCTAGTGTATAAAGTATACTGCAGAGCTTCAGTTTTCTTTGGGGATGCAATTGCCAGCCATATTTGCAAGATGATAACAGTAGATAGTGCCATCTAAACATCATTTGGTCTTTAAATATCTTATGGATGCTTCACATAATTTTATACAAGATTTTGCTCAAAACAGTTCAGGAACTTGTGCTTTAGGATTAAATCATTCCTCATGATGAACACCTTATTTTTAGTTACAGATGGGTAGCCGTGTTGGTCTGCCATAGTCAAAAAAAAAAAAATTCTTCCAGTAGCACCTTAAAGACCAACTAAGTCAGTTCTTGGTATGAGCTTTCGTGTGCATGCACACTTCTTCAGATACACTGAAACAGAAGTTTCCAGACCCTTCTATATAGTGAGAAGGTGGGGAGGGGTATTACTCAGAAGGGTGGTGGGAATGGGTGATTGGCAGATAGCTGTGATGAGCCTGTTGACGACTCTTAACGACTGCAATAGGTCTTACAGGAAGAAGCAAGGGGTGAAAAGGTGAAAAATGGCTTTGTCGTGTATAATGAGATAAGAATCCAAGGTCTTTGTTCAGGCCAGGTTTCTCCATGGTTTTAAGTTTGGTGATAAGTTGTAATTCAGCAGCTTCTCTTTCCAGTCTATTTCTGAAATTCCTTTGTAGTAAAACAGCTACTTTGAGATCTTGTATAGAATGTCCTGGGAGATTGAAGTGTTCTCCTACTGGTTTCTCTGTCTTGTGATTCCTGATGTCCGATTTATGTCCGTTTATTCTTTGGCGTAAGGTCTGGCCTGTTTGTCCAATATAGAGAGCTGAAGGACACTGTTGGCATTTGATGGCATACACAATGTTAGACGATGAGCAATTAAATAGTCCCGAGATGGTATGTGTGATGTTGTTGGGGTCAGTAATGGTGTTGTCCGGGTGTATGTGGCAGCAAAGTTGGCATCTGGGTTTATTGCAGGCTCTGGTGCCAGTGTCCGTGTTAGGTCTGGTTGTAGTATTATTGTGGGTTAGGAGTTGTTTAAGACTGGGTGGCTGTCTGTAGGCAATGAAAGGTCTTCCTCCCAGAGCTTGAGAAAGAGAACTGTCATTGTCCAGGAGAGGTTGTAGATCTCTGATGATGCGTTGTACTGTTTTAACTTGGGAGCGGTATGTGATGACTAGAGGTGTTCTGTTATTTTCTTTTTTGGGTCTGTCTTGCAGCAAGTTCTCTCTGGGTATCAGTCTGGCTCTGTTGATCTGTTGTCTAACTTCATCTGTTGGGTATTTTAGTTCTAAAAAGGTTTGCTGTAGATCTCTTAGGTGAGAGTCTCTGTCTGTAGAATTGGAACAGATGCGCCTGTAACGTAGTGCCTGGCTATATACAATGGACTGTTTGGTATGTTTGGGATGGTAGCTAGAGGCATGTAGATATGTTTGTTTGTCGGTCAGTTGGTTTACGGTATAAGGTGGTGTCTATGTGCCCATCCTGTATTTTTATAGTAGTGTCCAAAAAATGTATTTCTTGCATAGATTGATTCATAGTTAGGTTGATAGTGGGGTGAAAATCATTGAATTTCTGGTGGAAGGTGTTCAGGGTCTGTTGACCATGTGTCCAGATGATAAAAATATCGTCAATGTATCGCAGGTACAAGAGAGGTTTGAGTGGGTAGGAGTTTAGGAAACGTTCTAAATCTGCCATGAAGATGTTGGCATACTGTGGGGCCATGCGGGTGCCCATTGCTGTGCCGCTGATCTGAAGGAACAGGTCATCACCGAATTTGAAGTTGTTGTGGGTAAGGACAAATTGGCAGAGTTTGGTGGCAAAGTCCGCTGTGGTTTTATCTGAAATGGTGTTCCTTATAGCTTGTAAACCATTGTTGTGTGGGATGTTGGTATACAGAGATTCCACATCCATAGTAGCTAGTATAGTATTGTTGGGAAGATTATTTAAAGATTGTATTTTCCTCAGAAAATCTGTGGTGTAACGTACATAGCTGGGAGCACTGATGGCATATGGTTTCAGAACAGAGTCCATATAACCGGAGACACCCACTGTAATGGGTGTTTTACTACAAATGTAGCTGTTTTACTACAAAGGAATTTCAGAAATAGACTGGAAAGAGAAGCTGCTGAATTACAACTTATCACCAAACTTAAAACCATGGAGAAACCTGGCCTGAACAAAGACCTTGGATTCTTATCTCATTATACACGACAAAGCCATTTTTCACCTTTTCACCCCTTGCTTCTTCCTGTAAGACCTATTGCAGTCGTTAAGAGTCGTCAACAGGCTCATCACAGCTATCTGCCAATCACCCATTCCCACCACCCTTCTGAGTAATACCCCTCCCCACCTTCTCACTATATAGAAGGGTCTGGAAACTTCTGTTTCAGTGTATCTGAAGAAGTGTGCATGCACACGAAAGCTCATACCAAGAACTGACTTAGTTGGTCTTTAAGGTGCTACTGGAAGAAATTTTTTTAAATTTTTTTTTACCTTATTTTTAATCATTATTGGTGAAGTTATAGCCTCCTGTTAGGGTAGCCAGATACACTTTTGTTATTTGTTCAGAAGAGGTTGTACAAAGAATAAGCACAGTTTCAGATAATGTGGGTGATATGATTTTCTGATATATATTTTCCCCCACTCCAGAGCAGAGAGTGCTAATAATGTCAACTAATTTCTTTTCAGTTCATATAGTTATTACACCTATAAGAAATCAGGTCTGTTGAGTTACTGACTTTCACGAGGCTCGCTCCTTAATAGAAGCACTCAGAGAGGCACATTAGGGCCACACCTTTCATCCATATAGGCCAAACTCAGCTAATCTATCTTCATCATTCTTATTCCCTAAATTCTGAATCATTCTGGTTGCCCTCCGCTGTACCTTTTCAATTTCAGCAACGTCCTTCTGATAAAATAGTGACCAGAACTGCACAAGATATTTCAAATCTAGCCCAACTAATGTCTTATATAAAGTAGAGGTAGAATATCTTCAACTGATTTATAAGACTTTCCAGTCTATCTATCTGTATTTGTTTAGTTGTAGTTTCCTCTTAGAGCTGCCAAACATTGTATAGATATCTGGTGGCCTGAAGGCCTATTAAAGACTATGAATGAATCACATTTCCTACATACAAGAAAGAAAACACCCTTGTTTTTTATCATTCTGTAGCCAGAAGGTCAATACAAGATAAATCACAGCAACAAAAAGGAAGAAAGAATTTAGGAGAGTCAGATGCTTTATTACAAATTATATAAGCTTGTCGAGAACTGCAGTGGCTAAAGTAAGGATTACTTTTAGGGCATTGAGGGCTGTGGGTAGAATTGTCAGTATTACATTTATTCGTTCAACAGAAAACCTGACATGGGGGATATGGAGATTCCCCACAATGCCCCATGTGTGCATTTCTGTACACACATGTATTTTCTCTCTCTCTCTCTCTCTCTCTCTCTCTCACACACACACACACACACACACACACACACTTATTCTGAGAAAGCCTCCCGGAAAAAAATGAAGCAACTGTAAAATTTACAAATAAACATATTTTATTTTAAAGGAATCCTCTTTTTCCAGAAGTTAACAGGCAATTAGAAAAGGTTTCAAAATTTTATTTTTGGCAACTGGGTTTGCAACTGGGGAAGGGTATTTGAACACTTTCCATCTGACAGACAGGAACTAATGAATACTAATGGTTCCAAAGGCTTGTCCACACTAGAGCAAAATGTGGATTTGCATCTGCAAGTCTCACCAATAAATGCAGAAGTATCCACATTCCAGTGTTGTCTTAGACCAGTGCTTGTCATACGTGGGCATCCAGGTGTTGTACTGCGACTCCCATCATCCCCTAGCTAGCTGGACCAGTGATCAGGGATTATGGGAGTTAGTCCAACTGTCTTATATATCTCCCCCTTTAAATGCAGGGTTTTGCAGTCCTTGGAAAGTCCAAAATAGACAGGATGTGAAAAGCCCACATTTAAAGGGTGGAAAGGTCCTTGATAACACAGTAAAGGGGAGGTTGCCATGTGGATGCTCCTAGATTTAATAGAGAAGCAGGCAGGTAGAAGTCCACGTTTTGCTTTCGTGGAAATTAGTCTGGATAACCCGGCCCAAATTCCTGAAAGGAGGTGTGTCCTTTCTGATTAGGCAACTGCTGCAAAGCCCAAAACAGATATTTATCAGACTGGGCTTAAAACTTAACTTGCCAGTTTTCAAACATAAAATTTAAAAAGCTGTTTTTCCAAAGAAAGAAAAATTGCCCATGAATATGTGTTGCTTTGCTGTATCAAAGTCACTGCAAATTCCTAAAAGAAAGGGCTAATTTTGTAGCATCTTCTCCATACAAAGCTACCTGACTAAATGAAGAAAAGTGGGCCCTTCCCCAGGGACTACCTCTTGTCAGCGATGCAGATAGCCTGCAGCTAACATGGAAGTAGGACAGAAACATAACTTGAAAATACTCACCCACACAGACTATCCTCTGAAAGACAAAGAAAAATGTATATTTGGCATGCAAAAACTGACTTCTCCTAAAGGAGGGTGACGCTACAACTCTTATTGTTGCAGAAAGTAGCTGGAAACCTCTAACTGTAAAATAACTACAGTGTCATTAATATGTATGCACGGAAACTGAATAACCTTAAAGCGCTTACATTTCAAACCCCCCCTTCAAAAAAAAAGTGATATACTGATTTTTTTTATCACTGTTTTAGCTGTCCATACCACTGTACATGAGACATGAAGTGGCAATGTTGGTTTTTGGATGTATAATTTTAAGCTTTGCAACTCCCAGTTGCATTGCCTAAGCATTTTTTTAAAAAGGAAATTTATATATATATATATATAATATAAAACTGAAAAAAAAACCTAACACAAAACGTATGCAGAATTTCTTTTCCAATGAAGATCTAATAAAGCTCTTAAGTCTGGATATGTAAAAAATTGCCCTTTTCACAGCTGATAAAATACAAATTAATCCTTAGAGGATTTAATATGTGCCTATTTATTACTTTCAAGTAGGAAAGTACTGCCGCAATTAATATAGCCTGTTCTACCGTATATGTTGCCCTCTGATTCTCTGTGTTGAAGCAAAATAATAATAAAGCAGAGCACTGTTACTGTCTGTACACAATGGCACAAGTCCAGAGATTCTCACTGATCTGCATGTGTACTGGTTCTTGTAACAGATAGGTAGCCGTGTTGGTCTGCCATAGTCAAAACAAATAAAATTCCTTCCAGTAGCACCTTAAAGACCAACTAAGTTAGTTCTTGGTATGAGCTTTCGTGTGCATGCACACTTCTTCAGATACCTGAAGAAGGTATCTGAAGATATCTGAAGAAGTGTGCATGCACACGAAAGCTCATACCAAGAACTAACTTAGTTGGTTTTTAAGGTGCTACTGGAAGGATTTTTTTTTGTTTTGGTTCTTGTAAAAATCCCTCCTGATGGGCAGCTTAGACTGCACTGATCACCTGTAAAGGGAAAGAACAGTTGCATGTTAAGATCACCAAAACTGCCTAGAAATGAATTCACACATGACTCGAATTTTAGTTTGAGGTTTGGCATAATTTTGGCCACAACTTTATTAATTATAGGCTGTGATTGGTTTGCTTAGGCATTGGTTCAGACTATCTGAACCTGTACCCTACTATCCAGGACAGGAGAGGTCAGTCAAGGTAAGCACCCCGGGAGATCGATTGGGATGGGTGCAGATCCCTAAGATCACACCCAGAATGCTCCCAGGGGCTCTTGCACAGCCCTATCCCCCTTTCAAAGGTCAGACAAATGCATGGCAAGCCCCTGGATTCCTTTAACTGAATACCTAAGCAGCAACCATTAGAGGGACCTGTCACAGCCACATCTCGTCCCCTCCACACACATTAACCAATGCCTAACCACAATCTTTACAAAGTTGTGACGATTTGCTACACAGTAGGCAAAACCCAAAAGGCACCAGCCAATCAGCCAAGTGAGAAAAATTCCTACTGGGCCCCTGCCCCAAAAGCAGACGACCCATGACGGTATAGCAAGGTCAACACAGACCCTAAATATAGAGAGGGTGGGCGGGTGATCCGGTGGACGAAGCAAAACAGAAGAATCTCAACGCAACATGTAGCGGTATATATCTATCCCCTGTAAGCAATTTCTGCAACCCCATTGGCCGGAACAGGTCCTATGCTTCCAAGGAACCAATTGGGTAACTGTGGCAATCCAAACTTACCCATCCCAGCCACGAAGAATCAGTTGTGGTGACCTCACCACAGCACATGCTCTCTGGGAGGAGAATCCAATTTGTCATCAACTCCTTTTACCAGGCTTCCAAATTCAGAGCTGATTGCATCATTTCTTTGTTTAGGATCAGCAGTACCATTAGGTAGAGTGGAGCAGCCACCTCAGGTTGCTAGTTTGGCATACCAAGAAAAGGCAGCAAATTTCTGAGAGAAAGCACTCATTGGCTCCCATTTTTCATCAGTCTTACAGCTTGTGGGGAATGGGTAGACCTGCCCCACCTTGCTTCTGTCCTATTGGCCATAGGAAAGGGGGGGCACCTTTAATAACACAAAACCAATAAAAAAACAAACAAACGGAAGTAGCTGTTTGTTGTGCAATTCAAATAACATCTAGTTTGTCCCTGAGATTCATTGAACTCTGTGCGTCTTACTTTAGTAAAGATGTCTATAGAACTGCACCGAAAATACCTCAGCTAGCTTTGTGTACTATGCACCTTGATGTGGGGGCATCTTTTTGCTATTCCTCCTCAGGAAGAAAAATATATTCTACGTTCATGTATATTTATATTTTCAATTTACTTAGCATATATTGAGCTAGGTCAGATTCTAATTTTTTCATATCAGCTAACTTTGAAGCGTGGATAAAAGTGCACAACAATTTTAAACAGTAACACACATTAATTGTTAATGCGGTGTGTGTGTGTGTGTGTGTGTTATGATACACACACACGTAAGCACACAAGCATATGGCACACAGATATATGTTTGCAGTTTCATAGTTCTTCTGTGCTGTACTAAAATATTTTTTTCCAAACTTTGAGAAACAAAAAAATGATCCCACCGTTAAATAATGAACATACCAAATTACCATAAACTTTGTTCTTTAGGCAGACAGTAATAAGTGTGTGTGTGTGTGTGTGTGTGTGTCTGTGTGTGGTATGTGTATCCTATTATTTTAAGGCTAGAATGTCTGTTTGATATTCTACCTTTGCTACTTCATCAGAATTGCCTATATAATTTCCTGTAATGCCCACGGTTTATTTACAACTGGGACCGTCGTCTTATTTACTTAAGGTAAAAGAACACCTCAGCGGGAGTGAAGGATAGCAGCACTTCTGCACTCAGGATATTAAGCTTCCTCTTCTGTCCCATTTCAGCCCATGGAGCGCTTTTGACAGACAGCATGAAAAAAAATCTGCATAAGGAAAAGTAACTGACAGCTGGGGTCAAACTCTCTCTGTTTAATGACACTGCCAGTTACACATTTTGAATTGTTTAAATATGAGTCTACAGCTTCAACAATCATCATCTCACTGGTTCCACTTTTCATACCCAACAGCCAGGAAACTGACACGTAATTACACACTTACTGATGGTATCGCCAGTGCCGATAATTAAAACTGCCACGGGAGGATTGCTATTGCTAGTCTACAGCTGGGATGTTGTCAAGAGGTAGAAACTCCAGCAGCTTTTAACACTATCTTCTTACAGGTGGACCATGGGCGCGAGTGCTGCAGTAACAGAAAGGCCTCAGCACATCATTCACAATGTCTCACACAAATGAAGAAAATCTATTAACAATCCAATAAGTGAAATACAAACACAGTGACCTAAGGGTTAAACTGTCTGAGTGGACTTATAACTCAGATCTATTATGTATTGTTCTTTTCTCTCCCCCCCCCCCACTTCTCAACGTATTTACAGAAAAGAATGCAATGCTAAAAAAAAAAAAATGTAGCTGAACATTGCTAAGCTGAGCAACAAATATTGAGATTTGGCAATGAAGTGTGTTTTTGTCAGAAGAAAGCACAAGTTCTGTGAATGGTTTGGAAAAGGTATTTGGGATAACTCAGAGCAGGTACCTTTCTTGGTTTCTCAGATGATAGATACGGCTTTTAAAAACTATATAGGACATTTACTAATGTTTTAGCCATGAACCCCCAGACCAGCCCTTGGTGCCTGCATATCTGCCTGTGGTCATCAGGTAAGAATATACTTTGCAATATATGAGTATTTTCATCTTGCTCCTACTGTGTGCCCGGTATTAGTGTTTCTGGTACATTTGCCCCGCCCCCAAATTTCCCACCATCAAGGAACCCTTTCCATGTTCACTTGCTAAGGACTCACTGCCCTTTGCAGAGGATTCTGAGCTATGTTCTAAGGCAGTGGCTCCCAATTGGTGGTCTGTGGACCCCAGGGGGTCCATGGCACCATTCACAGAACAAAAACTACCATAGAGATATGAAAATTTTCAAAAGTAAGGGGTCCATGGCTTGGCTTTTGAAAAGCAAGGGGACCACAGTACTTAGCTAATTGGGAGCCACTCTTCTAAGACAAACTGGATTTTTGCAGAGAACCAAGCAGACCTTTCAGACTTTTCTCCTCATATGATTCAAAGATTACAGCTTATTCTGAGCCCAATACTTCTTTGGTTCTTCGCATTTTGTGGAGGAAATCAGTCATGGCAAGTTACTTGTCTTTTAGCCAGTTTGTCTTCCATTACTGTCCTTCTCAAGGAACCCCAGTGAGTTTCAGAGAAACCCCAATGTTCCTTGGAGTGTAGTTTATAAACCACTGCTTATGAGTATTAATGTTGCAGCTTTGTTGTTTATCCTAAAGCTTAGAATTACCTCACATCTTGCATTCCTGAAGGCTGGAGAAGATGGTAAGGAAATGCATAATAAACGTCACGTGTCCTTGTCATTAACATAATGAAGATACCCTACGCCTAACTTAGTATTGTGTGTTAATACATCCCATAAATCCCTTTTCCCATTTCTTCACCGAAAATCACTCTGCCCTATAAAATTAAATGGTGAGCAAAATGTATGAATGTGTATTCATACGGCCTTGCTCAATAAGTTTTGCTGCCTGAGGCCAAAGACCTCCTCATTTCATGAACTGAAGCTGACTAGACTGGCAGTTCAACATGGGCAGTGGGATAGCATCCCTGCCTGAGGGTGGCAGACTATATTAGGGAGTGCATGATAGCCCATGTAGTACACCCAGCTCTGACATCCAACATCTGCCATCTGAGGTGATTGCCATACCTTGCCTAATGATCAAGCCGATCCTGCATTGATGGCAGTTCTAAATCATGTAGTACATTATCTGGTCACATCCACACCATACAGTTAAGGCACTCTCGTGATGGTGTCATCTCTAGGCCTATTCGGTACAGTGGTACCTCAGGTTAAGTACTTAATTCGTTCCGGAGGTCTGTTCTTAACCTGAAACTGTTCCTAACCTGAAGCACCACTTTAGCTAATGGGGCCTCCTGCTGCCACCGCGCCACAGGAACACGATTTCTGTTCTCATCCTGAAGCAAAGTTCTTAATCCGAGGTACTATTTCTGGGTTAGCAGAGTCTGCAACCTGAAGCGTATGTAACCTGAAGCGTATGTAACCCGAGGTACCACTGTACTGGACTTGAGGACTTGAGGACCTCATACCTATGGGATACTATTCCATTCTGTACCAAATATCATATTAGCAACCACAGAGCAAAGACACTCTCATCTTGTGTTAGGACTGGCCATTTGCTATTGGTCAGGCTCCTAACATTTTAAACACTGGAAAGGAAAGGAAAAGAAATCTCCTTGTGATGGCCTGGTAATCCGATTCAGAGGCGGAACCAGAGGAATCCCAGCCTGCACAGGAGTCTCCGCCTCCAGAGCCGGCTGAACTGGGGCAGGGCCTTGATTCTGAAGCACCTGCACCTGTGCCGGATCCTCAGGAGCAGGCACCAGTTAAATCCACTCTGGCTCCGGAGGTGGTTAAGGACTCAGTGCCTACAGGTGAGTCTCCCCCTGGGTCCAGTAACCCTTCAGCCTCTCCTGAACTGCAGAGGCTCAGGGCAGAGAGGCGGAGGGAAATGGTTTCTCCCAGGAGGAGTGCTCGCCTTAAGGCCAGGAGAAGCGGGTCTCCTGGGGGCCGGGGCCGCCCCTGGCCTCAGAGAAGATAAAGGCCAGCCAGCCCGGTCCCAGGTTGTGGGACCAACGTCGTCGAAGGGCTGTTTCGGCCAGCACCTAGTCCAGTTCCCCCAGAGTTCCTGTCCTTGCCCGGCTCCTCGCTGTGGACCCCGCTTTGCCCGTGGAGGACTGTCTGCCGATCCTCGACTCAGGTCCTGGACCTCGCCCCACGGTAACCTCCCCCCTTGACCAGCACACGCCTACATCAGGTGATGAAGGAAACAAAATCTATAATAGCGGAGAAGAGAAATCTTATTTCAGCTTTGTGGATCCCCCAATCTCCCTGGAACCCTACTGCATTTATTGTGGCAGTGATTTTAAACTGTTTGAAAAGTTGTTGTTACTTTTGCAAACATCCTTCTACAATAAGGAGAGGGTAGCGCTGTGGTCTAAACCACTGAGCCTCTTGGGCTTGCTGACTGGAAGGTCAGCGGTTCAAATCCGCACAACAGGGTGAGCTCCCGTTGCTCTGTCCCAGCTCCTGCCAACCTAGCAGTTCGAAAGCACTCCAGTGCAAGTAGATAAATAAGTGCCACTGTGGCAGGAAGGTAAACAGTGTTTCTGTGCACTCTGGCTTCCATCACAGTGTCCTGTTGTGCCAGAAGCGGTTTAGTCATGCTGGCCACGTGACCCGGAAAGCTGTCTGTGGACAAACGCCAGCTCCCTCAGCCTCAAGGAAAATGAGCGCCGTAACCCCATAGTCGCCTTTAACTGGACTTAACCGCCCAGAGGTCCTTTACCAATTTTTTACCTTTTACGATAAGGATATCCAGTCCTGCATCTAGTGGCTATCTGTATTCCATCACAAGAAATGCCCCATACTGCACTTGTTATGTGCATGGAATAGTCGTTTATTATCTGTGTAAGAAGTACCACTTTTTCCTATCTAGTTGCACTGAATGGCAATGAAATTGCAAGGATAGTGGAGGATCCTGATCCAGCACAGTGCAGGCAGGTGCTGCTTATCTTCCTTCCAGCTTATCTGTTCCAACTGGCACTGCTCCTGTTACTCCAGTCCTGGCCCATGTTTGATTAGAAGCCGATGTCCATGCCAAGGAATGCAGTGGCACCCAGGATACAAACACATGGTGGCTTGCGTGGGATTACCTAATCAATTTTCACATGCAAACTCAACCATCACTTGAACCTTGGTCTCCGGAGGTGACAGACCGCACTGCATTAACACAGTGTGTTCACCTCTACGCTGCCATCTTTTGATAATGATGTTGTGCATGTCACATAAGCCGTTGGCGCTCAAAGTGAAGGGAGAGAGTCACAGCCAAGACGGTACTGGAAGCCAATTTGACTGGAATTGCTGCTTTATGTTCAAGCAAGCACAACTACCACTGGTGAAATGTTCACAACCTTCCTTGAATTTATTTCACCTGCTACCGCTTCCAGCATATTAATGTAGGCAGAGAGGCCCTTGTGAGCTTCCTCCCATAACTTTTGGTGGACAAAATACGGGCATCAATTTGGCCTGTGCCAGACATTTCTGATGGGCAACATTTGGAGCTTGAAATATTGTCATGTGTGTAATCCCTGTGTGGAAATACGAATACTAATCTAAATTAGATTGTTCAGAAATGCACGCTGACATTTGCACCGGCAACTAATAATTTGCTGCACATGTAACTAAGCACAACTAATAATATATCTTTATCATTCTGTGTATTGCTCACCGTTACTGAAGCGAAGGTGCTGGTCACATGCACAAGGCATTGAGCAATGGCTGCTGCACAATCTTGGGTCATTTCTGTGGGGCTGGAATGATGTTCTTCATTGAAATGAATGGGGACTGTGCAGCCATGCTGTTCAGTGGATTTGTCCTGGTGTGTCTGAGGAACAGGTAGGTACTCCAAATCATTTCCATGTGCACAGGATGGTTTTATTTCCTAACATGCTTTAGCTCAGAGTTTTATGTTTAATGTGGCAAGCACTCTGTTGCTTCATAATGATTCAATTGCTTCAGAAATCATTTCAGAATCATTGTGGGCCCAAACCCAAAGCAAGTTATACATGCATTCATCCTATTAAAATTAATAGGGCATAAGGTAATTTGAAGTCATGAGTAAACTGTTCTGTTGATTTCAGTGGGATTTAAGTACAAGTCACTTTCTGTGGAATGGGACCTCTGTGTGCCAAATAATACAAAATTGTGAGGGATAACCTAATGGTGGAAAATTTTAGACTGCAATCCTATACCCCATAACTCAAGGGAATGTACCTCTGGGTAGATTTGAATATTATGCTATGAAGAACATAATAAAGATCCTGATGCATCACAGCAAAGTTCTGTCTCGTTCAGCACTGTTTCCAGCAGTTGGGCATCATGTTTCTGGGGAGTCTACTAGCACTGCATGAAGGCAACAGTCATTTCCTGTGATCAGTTTTTAGCATCTTGTATTTCAGAGGTAAATTGCCTTTGCACATGGAGGTTCCATTTAGCTGGCATAGCTAAAATAGCTGTTGACAGAGCTACCTTGCACAAATTTGTGTGTTTAAATTTGTCTAGCCCCATTTAAAAGCTATCAAAGATTTAAGCTACTCAATGAGAGAAATGATTATTGAACAAATTGCTTTAAGAAGTAGCAGGCAACGAAAGGTTAATGATTTCTTTAGCCAACCAGTGTAGCCCAGTTGCTGGACTTCCCTGAGGAAATGAGGGTTTCTTATGAGTTAAGCACAGTGGACAATGTTTGGGCTACATTTCAAGCCCCACCCCGCTGGACCTTCACTACAAGTTCTGGCACCATTTGCTTTTTTTGTTTGTGGATTTACATTAAAGACAATTATAAAAAGAAAAATATACCACCGCTGTGGAAAATATACAACTTCTTATCAGAGGAATCTGGATGTTCTTCATGTCGGTCTACAGTTGTGGAGATTAAATTTTAGAGCGAGATTTATTTCAGGCTATTGTCCCCTTATTCACCAGAGGGTTGTGCAATGCAAGTAATCTGATCAGAATAATGCATAGGAACATATTTCAGAAAACCAATAATTGTGGCAACGTCGAGCTGCGCAAAGTGCCAAACTTAAGTCCAGAATCACTCTCCCTCCTTTCCACAATTCCTTAATCATGGCGTTGTAATACACTGCACTGTTGTCCATTAAAGCCACAGGCTTGAAGCAATCAATGCTGGACATTAGAAGATTTATTGTAATTTCAGTTCTACAGCAGTTTTGCAGGCTAAAAAACAAAATTATATTTTATAGTTGTGTCATATTATATTTTACAGCTTTTATGAAATGGAAGAAAAGAAAAGAAGAAAAGGAAAAAGGAAAGGAAAGAACTGGAAGCTGGAAGCTATTTCTTTTCTTTTTTCTTTTAAGTTAAGTTGTTGTTAAGTCAAACGATGACAGAAATCTTGAAAACCCACCACATTTAAATTCCATTTCTTTCCTTTAACCTCTACACTTGCCTACACAAAAAGAAATCTTTCATAAGCAAGTCCCAAACAAAATCACTACCTATTTTACTTTCCTTAAACCCTGGTGGAATAAACACACGTCGTAACAAGATCCTTTTTGACCAATTTTTTTATTCTGTTCATATTTGCAATGATTTTATTACTGACGCTCAGTTTGCTTGGCTTACATTATCACAATCAGTGCATCCTGGGATTAAAAACCATTTACTGCCCAAACTCTTCAAGAAAGTCCCCATGCAGCAGCATAATGAACATTGTTTCTTTTTATTGTTGCTGGGTTTATTGGTATGCCAAAGAGGCAGTGAAGCTCAGTCCTCATTCGAAAAACAAAGAGGTGACCCACTTAGTTAGCATGGCAAAGGCAGCGCAAAGGTACTGGAGATATAACCAGGCAGCCTATAAATAGCAGCCATCCTATTTTACCTGGGAAAGGCCACAAATTAGGCACATCTCCAGAGAAATATTTATTCCCCCCCTTCCTATAAACCATCTATTGGTATCCAAATTAATCTAGAACAGGCATGATACTTCCCTGGGAGGGGAAAAAAATAAATAGGTAAGGCAATGTAGTCAGCTGCTCAGAAGCCTTATCGCAGAGGAAATCCGCCGGCATCAGTACACCTCTCCAGAGATCCATTTCAGAAGCTGGTCTGTGCTGACTAGGGAATATGAGGCTTCAGGCTCTGATTCATTAGAACACCCCTGTAGTGCTTACCTCTAAGCGCATGATTAAGACCCATTGCAAACGACAGGATTCTGCAGCTGCTTAAGTGTTTTACGGAATCAGAGAGTCAGGCGGGATTTATTGGACTGAGCAAGACGAGCTAAATTTTGGTCCACTGCCACTTGCTATATCTGTGCCTACAGTAGCCCGGCAATCAAGATGGGCTAGGGCAGCGCTAGGGAAACGAAGATCAGCATGCGAAGAACCACAAAAAAAAAAAGGTCACAGGTCGTGTGTTTTATTTAAAAGCTTTCTCTATATGCATTCTTGGATTACACACCTAACTTTCACACCCCATTCACTCACACAAAAACACTCATGTACGCGTATTCTGCTCCCTACTAATACATGCAACCTGTTCGCATATCAAAATCTTGTTTATTCAGACATCCCTCTCATTTCCCTATACCACACATATAACACCATTCACAAATATGCACACCTCCAGACTAACAGTTCACCACTGCTTGACCAAGGCGTCTTCTTCTCTGCTACCCTTCCTCTTCCTAAGCCTTTCTGTTTTGGTGTTTTAATTCCTTAGAGAAGCTGTATGAGCCAAGTTCCATGATACCAGAAACGTTCAGCTCATAGCTAGGGGAAAGCTTGCTTCAGTGACATGAAACCAGAAACCTTACTGCTAACACCATGGTTTAAAGAGTTTTGCAGTGGTAAAACTTCTATTTTTATGCAAACCTCTCTCTTTTTTTAATCTGACCCTTAATATGAGTATGGTAAAGGATTTCATTTTACTGTGAGTATATAGGTGCATGTTTGTGTTGCAAAACCTAAAAAGCTTCATTCTGAATTTTCATTGCACACTATTGCTTCTGCAAACTATATGTTGCAAACTACTGGAGACAATAGCTTCCTCCACCAAAAATGATGGGAGAGACGCACTTACCAGCAAGCACAGTCAAGTAGCTAAAATTGGCCTTACGCTTTTGATTCTGTACACCAGGGATGGGTAACCTGTGTCCATCCACATGTTTCTAGACTATGTCTCCCAATACCCCAATTACTAGCCATACTAACTGGGGTTGATGGGAGCCAGGAGTCCAGCAACAATTGGAAGGCTATAGGTTCCCAATCTTGGCTGTTCACGGGTAGCTGCTGACTAAACAGATGCAGAAGTGTGCTTTGATTTTCTTAGTTTTATTGCCTATGCAAAGTCTGGTCTTTTCTTTACTTCTCCAGTGAAATGATATGACTATTCTGTCTTGTGTGGAGATTGTCCTAGCCATCAACAGCCTTGCAGAGAGAGAGATGGCGTGGTCATGGTAGCTCTCCACACATTTCAGAAGAAAATGTGGTAAGCCAAGCAACGCTTCATAGTCGGCAGATGGAGAAGGCACCATCGGCTTCCTAGCATGCCTTGAAATATGTGCACTTTATGCAGAGGTTACTGGTTAACAGATCTGCGGTAAATGTTTTAAAAAAAGTTTTTTTAAGGGTGAGTAAACTATGGGGACATGTAGTCACAAGGCAAGAATTCCATGGGCAGAAAGGAAACAAATTCCAAATGAATTAAATTGGAGGAGATTTACAGTTTTCCACCTCAAACGCAGAGAACTCCTGTATAAGATTGCATAATATTACAAGATAATGTGAATCAATAAACAAATGTCTTGCTTTACTTGTAAGAAGCCACATAAGAGACTGAATAGATGTATTTATTTAATCTGCTTATTTATAGGGCTTCGGCCTTTTCAAGAATAATAACAATCCAATGCAAAGTGCAAATTGTTAGACTTGTATCTAGGAAGCATGGCCTTGAATTACACCTTAGATATTGACCTGCTGAGTGGTTTAGAGGAAGTTTTAATCTCTCTCTCTGCCTCCCAACTGTAAAATAGAAAAGAAAAGAATCATTTTCACACTATTAGAATGCTAAATGTTACGAGCAATGCTGTTACTTACCCACATATGAGACTTTAAAATAGGCAGTGGCGTAGCGTGGGGGTGCAGGGGGGGGCCGGTCGCACCGGGCGCAGCATCTGGGGGTTAGGGTTAGGGGGCGCAAATCCACGGGTTAGGGGGCGCAAATCCACGGGTTAGGGGGTGCAAATTACTTGCCTTGCCCCGGGTGCTGACAACCCACGCTACGCCACTGAAAATAGGTCAGACAAGAAACGTAGGGCACAACCTGGCGTAAGGAAGATATGTCAATATTTCATGGAAAGCAATAAGATACAGGGCTCAAATCATAAACCTGTTTGTTAAGGAATAATTCAAACTGGAACCCAAAAGTCATATTTCTGAGTAAAAATGCTTAGGATCAAGCTGTACACCCCACATTCTCTGAACTGTAAATTAAAGCAATTTTCTTAATTAGTGTGGGCTACCATCTCCTTTTTTCTGTTTCCATTGCCTTACAGTGGTGGCTAGGCATCTAACTACCTTTGATAGTATAAAACTGCCAGAATTAATGTCTTAATTAGATAGGGTGGATGCGAAATAAAATTTAAGAGGTTGCTGGTCATGATCTGAAGACACATAATTCGGACTGCAATCCTAAGCGTTCCTACTCACAAGTAACTTAAGTTCCCTTGAACACATGCATAGGAGTCAGCCATCATGCTAATCCTGAGGAGATCTGGGTCCAATCAGTGTCCAGATGGGAAAATTGCTTGTGAATTCTCAATGGATGAATGGGATCCTGCTTGAGTTCCATGAGGAAAGGAAAGCAGGATATAAAAGAATCACAACAAATCTACCTCAGAATATTAAGTGAGACTTCTTTGGGTACCATTTCTAAAACACAGCTAAAAGCCATACACATGAGCAAGTCATTCTAGTTCCATAACAGTCATCACATAATGCCTGATATAGAAGCATGCAGTGTAAACCTTATTAGTAGCAAAGTATATTTCACATACAAAGAGGAGTAAAAGGTAAGAGAAAGAGGAGTCTTCATGCAGAATTTATGCTACTAAAGGGGGGGGGGGGATCCCGATACTTTATTTCTGTGTAAATTTATCAATTTAACTTACACTTAAATGGAAAATCACTATACAGAGAACCATAAAACTGTATTTTGCTACCAATTGAACAGCTTACTCTCCTAGCAAGCTTGGGGAAAACATACCTTTGCTTGATCACAAGCCCGAGTGAACTGCATTATGAAGGATGCCATATATGCCTTTAACTTTGGCACACTGTGGTTTCTCTCCCCATGTGTTCGCTGCAGCTTAAATCAAATGAGTGATGACAAAAGACATATAAAAGTATAGAGAAAGGGGGGGAGAAAGCAAATGACAAAAATAAGCAGAAGAGATGGGGAAAGGGTGAAAGATTAAAAGAGAGAGGAACTGGAGAAGGAGAGAGAGACTGACTGAATAAGAGAAGGCAAATGCTAAATGGGAGGAGCACGGTATATTTAAAAGACCTACAAAGCTACTATTATTTTCACATTATCATAAAAGATCTACTGTGCATTGTTTTAATCTGTCAATGGTATTCCTATCATGATGGTGTTTCTATCCCCTAGATCAAATACACACGACTTGGCCACTCTTAATTGAGGTAAGAAAAAGAAATAGAAAAAAATATCCATTGCCCTCACCTCACCATAAGGGAGGGAAAGTGAATCCCTTTTACCTACCTCACAAAAAAGACCCCACATCTATTTGTCTGCAATTTGGGAAGAGCAATGCACTCCAGAGGGGCTCCTGTTCCTGCACTTTTCATCCATTTTTGGTTAAAAGGGGGGGAAATATATGTAGCTATTTTTAGGTGTACAGTGGTTGTTGTTGTTGTTGTTTAGTCGTTTAGTCGTGTCCGACTCTTCGTGACCCCATGGACCAGAGAACGCCAGGCACCTCTGTCCTCCACTGCCTCCCGCAGTTTGGTCAAACTCATGCTGGTAACCTCGAAAACACTATCCAACCATCTCGTCCTCTGCCGTCCCCTTCTCCTTGTGCCCTCCATCTTTCCCAACATCAGGGTCTTCTCCAGGGAGTCTTCTCTTCTCATGAGGTGGCCAAAGTACTGGAGCCTCAGCTTCACAATCTGTCCTTCCAGTGAGCACTCAGGGTTGATTTCCTTCAGTATGGAGAGGTTTGATCTTCTTGCAGTCCATGGGACTCTCAAGAGTCTCCTCCAGCACCATAATTCAAAAGCATCAATTCTTCGGCGATCAGCCTTCTTTATGGTCCAGCTCTCACTTCCATACATCACTGCTGGGAAAACCATAGCTTTAACTGTACGAACCTTTGTTGGCAAGGTGATGTCTCTACTTCTCAAGATGCTGTCTAGGCCTGTCATTGCCCTTCTTCCAAGAAGCAGGCGTCTTTTAATTTCGTGGCTGCTGTCACCATCTGCAGTGATCATTGAGCCCAAGAAAGTAAAATCTCTCACTACCTCCATTTCTTCCCCTTCTATTTGCCAGGAGGTGATGGGACCAGTGGCCATGATCTTCGTTTTTTTGATGTTGAGCTTCAGACCATATTTTGCGCTCTCCTCTTTCACCCTCATTAAAAGGTTCTTTAATTCCTCCTCACTTTCTGCCATCAAGGTTGTGTCATCTGCATATCTTAGGTTGTTGATATTTCTTCCGGCAATCTTAATTCCAGCTAGGGATTCATCCAGCCCAGCCTTTCACATGATGAATTCTGCATATAAGTTAAATAAGCAGGGAGACAAAATACAGCCTTGTCGTACTCCTTTCCCAATTTTGAACCAATCAGTTGTTCCATATCCAGTTCTAACTGTAGCTTCTTGTCCCACATAGAGATTTCTCAGGAGACAGATGAGGTGATCTGGCACTCCCATTTCTTTAAGAACTTGCCATAGTTTGCCGTGGTCGACACAGTCAAAGGCTTTTGCATAGTCAATGAAGCAGAAGTAGATGTCTTTCTGGAACTCTCTAGCTTTCCAGCGCATGTTTGCCTCTTCTAAATCCAGCTTGCACTTCTGGGAGTTCTCGGTCCACATACTGCTTGAGCCTTCCTTGTAGAATTTTAAGCATAACCTTGCTAGCGTGTGAAATGAGTGCAATTGTGCGGTAGTTGGAGCATTCTTTGGCACTGCCCTTGTTTGGGATTGGGATGTAGACTGATCTTCTCCAATCTTCTGGCCACTGCTGAGTTTTCCAAACTTGCTGGCATATTGAGTGTAGCACCTTAACAGCATCATCTTTTAAAATTTTAAATAGTTCAGCTGGAATACCATCACTTCCACTGGCCTTGTTATTTGCAGTGCTTTCTAAGGCCCATTTGACTTCACTTTCCAGGATGTCTGGCTCAAGGTCAGCAACCACACTACCTGGGGTATACGAGACATCCATTTCTTTCTGGTATAATTCCTCTGTGTATTCTTGCCACCTCTTCTTGATGTCTTCTGCTTCTGTTAGGTCCTTTCCACTTTTGTCCTTTATTATGGAAATCTTTGTACGAAATGTTCCTTTCATATCTCCAATTTTCTTGAACAGATCTCTGGTTCTTCCCATTCTATTGCTTTCCTCTATTTCTTTGCATTGCTCGTTTAAGAAGTTCTTCTTGTCTCTCCTTGCTATTCTTTGGAAATCTGCATTCAATTTCCTGTATCTTTCACCATCTCCCTCGCATTTTGCTTGCCTTCTCTCCCCCGCTATTTGTAAGGCCTCATTGGACAGCCACTTTGCTTTCTTGCATTTCCTTTTCATTGGGATGGTTTTCGTTGCTGCCTCCTGTATAATGTTACGAGCCTCCATCCATAGTTCTTCAGGCATTCTGTTCACCAAATCTAAATCCTTAAACCTGTTCCTCACTTCCACTGTGTATTCATAAGGGATTTGACTTAGATTGTATCTTACCGGCCCAGTGGTTTTTCCTACTTTCTTCAGTTTAAGCTTGAATTTTGCTATAAGAAGCTGATGATCTGAGCCACAGTCAGCTCCAGGTCTTGTTTTTGCTGACTGTATAGAGCTTCTCCATCTTTGGCTGCAGAGAATATAATCAATCTGATTTCGATGCTGCCCATCTGGTGATGTCCATGTGTAGAGTCGTCTCTTGTGTTGTTGGAAAAGCGTGTTTGTGATGACCAGCTTGTTCTCTTGACAGAACTCTATTAGCCTTTGCCCTGCTTCGTTTTGATCTCCAAGGCCAAACTTGCCAGTTGTTCCTTTTATCTCTTGACTCCCTACTTTAGCATTCCAATCCCCTATAATGAGAAGAACATCCTTCTTTGGTGTCACTTCTATAAGGTCTTGTAAGTCTTCATAGAATTGGTCAATTTCAGTTTCTTCAGCATAAGTAGTTGGTGCATAAACTTGGATTACTGTGATGTTAAAAGGTCTGCCTTGGATTCGTATCGAGATCATTCTATCATTTTTGAGATTGCATCCCAGTACAGCTTTCGCCACTCTTTTGTTGACTATGAGGGCCACTCCATTTCTTTTACGGGTTTCTTGCCCACAGTAGTAGATATGATGGTCATCCGAACTGAATTCACCCATTCCCATCCATTTTAGTTCACTGATGCCCAGGATGTCAATATTTATTCTTGCCATCTCATTTTTGACCACCTCCAACTTACCCAGGTTCATGGTTCTTACATTCCAGGTTCCTATGCAATATTTTTCTTTACAGCATTGGACTTTCCTTTCGCTTCCAGGCATATCCACAACTGAGCGTCCTTTCAGCTTTGGCCCAGCCGCTTCATCAGCTCTGGATCTACTTGTACTTGCCCTCCGCTCTTCCCCAGTAGCATGTTGGACGCCTTCCGACCTGAGGGGCTCATCTTCCAGCGTCATATCTTTTATATGCCTGTTGTCTTTGTCCATGGAGTTTTCTTGGCAGGGATACTGGAGTAGCTTGCCGGTTCCTCCTCCAGGTGGATCACGTTTGGTCAAAACTCTCCACTATGACCTGTTCATCTTGGGTGCCCTGCTCGGCATAGTTCATAGCTTCTCTGAGTTCTTCAAGCCCCTTCGCCACGGCAAGGCAGTGATCCATGAAGGGGGTACAGTGGTAGCTCGGGTTAAGTACTTAATTCGTTCCGGAGGTCCGTTCTTAACCTGACACTGTTCTTAACCTGAAGCTCCACTTTAGCTAATGGGGCCTCCTGCTGCTCATTTTTGTTCTCATCCTGAAGCAAAGTTCTTAACCTGAAGCACAATTTCTGGATTAGCTGAGTCTGTAACCTGAAGCGTATGTTACCTGAAGCATATTTATTTATTTATTTCATAAAATTTATACACCACTTGATTGTTTAAAAAACAACAGCAACAACCTCCATGCGGTTTACAAAAGATAAAGCAGGAAAATCCAGAAGAAGAAGTAAAATCACAGCCATACTTTACAGCATACGGAAGTTAAAATACTAAAATACTAAAACAGATTAAAATTACCTCAGCTTTCTAAGCATCTGGGTAGGCTTGTCTAAACAAGAACGTTTTTAGCAGGTGCCGAAAAGAGGGGAGTGAAGGTGCTGCTTGATCTCAATAGGCAGGGAGTTCCAAAGTGTAGGCACACGAAATGTTCTTATTCTTTGACACCCGCAGTAGCACCAATTTCTCTGATCGAAGTGGTTGAGTGGGCACATGTGGGGTAAGGCGATCTCATTGGTCCCCTTCTAGTGAATAGCAAACACATAACTTCACAGAGCGGCTCTCTCAGTGGAGAGAGCACAGAGCGACTCAGAAATAGACCAGAACTTTTATTTTAAAATAGGCGGATACAGGCCCATGCACAGCCCTCACATATGGCCGCCAGCTGGACTGGGGTTATATTGCAATACTGTTCATTTCATTAGAATTTATGTCAGCAGAATACATGAAGGATAAACACTCTGTGTAATTATAACCCTAATACTTGGAAAAGAGAGAACTTAAGCATAATCACCTGTGTCAAATAACAGTTTCTTTTCCAGCACAGTAGCTGGCCACAAATGGCATCCAGTCATTGAGGGGGGGGGGGAAGGCTTCAGATGATTATTCTAATTCAGCAAACTTGAACATTGCTCATCTTTGGATGGCAGTTTCTTACCTCCAGTTCTCTAAACGCATCCCCCAGGAAAACTCCCAAAGAAGGAGCTGCTTTTGTTGGTTATAGCACATCAAGATCCAGAAATCGCTACTAATTGTAAGATTTGTAATTATTTCTGGTTTTCATTTTAATAATAACTCTTCTGTTGACCGGAGGGAAATTTTAATCCCAAATGTGCCCAATTGTCAAAATTGCCATTATCCTCCAGAAAAAGCGAGGCTTTTAGGAAGAGGTAAAGTTTACTTATTGGAAATTAGAAATTAATATTTATTGTCAGATCTTCGCCTGAGATTAAAACCTTTTATTTAACACCGGTTGAAAGTGTAAATTATTCAAATGTTTACATATGAAGTGCTGCTGTACTCTAATGATTCCATTTCCTACAGTGTATTAGTGGCTAGATAATGAAAAGCTTCATCAGAATGGAATGTTAAACAAACAACTTCAACTTCTCACAGCAGACTAAAAAGATTGGGTGACTCAGTCAATTAGAGCTGGCAAATGCTTTTAATGAAGCAAGTAGCAGAACTCTTTACTGAAGCCGGCAGAGAATTTGGCCTTTGGATTCTACTGCTACCCAGTTTTTCTTATGCACAATATATTTGTCTTATTGCCACTTGGTTTTCACCCTCCCAGTTGCTTGCTGGATGGATCCTTTCCCCCAAGGATACTACTAAAAAAAAATAGGGCCCAGGTTTATTGCAGAGATGGGGGACCTCTGCTCCCAGATGCTGGACTCCAGTTCCTATCGGCCCCAGCTGGCATAGTTTATGGTTTATGGTTTATGGTTAGAGTTGATGTGAGCTGTAGTCCAGCAGAATCTGGATGCTGAATCTGGATCTGAATCTGGATGTTGAATGAATCAACATTCCTGGTTTAGTATATTAAGGCTGTATTCCGATGCATACTTACCTGGGAGTAAGTCCCATTCAACTCAGTAGGGCTCACTTTTATAGAGGCAAATATAAGATTGCACTGTAATTAGTAGGGCTGCACCCTGTATTCCTCCAAGCTGGGCATATTCAGAGGAACTCATGCACTGGACAAGTCAAGCACTGACAACTACAGCTATCCTCTTTTTTGGGGGGGGGTAGTCTAACATCACAGCACAATGAAAATATCAGATTCTATCTGTCCGACATTAACCCAGAAGTTACTGCAAGGGTGGCTATGTTTTTGTCAATAGTATCTCTTAGAGTGGTGAATGGCACTAAGTAGCGGGAATAAACTCCAATGAAAATCCTCGTAATCACATATTTTACATAGCTGCTTATTTGTATATATTTTTTAAAAAATTATATGGATGTTTTATGATGGCCTATACTTGTAATGCATGATAAAGGTTTGGTGAAGTAAGACAACCACAGGTCAGGTTGGAGAGCCCAGAGCAATCTGCAGCTGTCAGGGTTCAGAGCATCAGGCAAGAAGGAGAGGCAGGCATTGGGTGGGAATACCCTGTGAAAAAGTCAAGAGTTACTCTACCCACTGACACCATCTTCCATGAGAAGAAAGGAGCCAGATGCCTGATTCTTCTTCTCTCAGCTGCTCAGCAAAGGGACTGGTCCTACTTGAGAGAGCTTCTGGTCAAGTGGCAGAATTTCCCATCCTGCTCTCAGTCAGGAGTGGAAGACATAAAGGAGAACAAAGTCTCCTTCCCAGGCTCCCTCCCAGCTGTATATTTAACTAGGCGTTGTTGTTTTTTTAAAAAAAGAAAGCCTAATTAAATATTAGCCCTGCCCCTTTTGTGGATATAGCTATATATGCTTAGGGGTCCCTCTGATGTTTGTATGAACATGAGAATGTTGGCACAGTCAGAAGGGTACATCAACATCAAGGACAATGCTACCTCTCTGACTCTTTTCTCCATGCTTTCAGTGAGCATTTATGGAAATCAAGCCATTAACTTATGAGATGGCATTGAGGCACCCAAAAGATGCTGGTGGGAGATAATATCAAAGCTAGCCCATTGTGGTAGGCTCCAGATGTTGCTCGACTATGACTCTCGTCATCCCTGACCATTGGATGTACTGGCAGAGGCTGATAGGAGTTGGGAGTCCAAGAACATCTGTAGGACACCATGCTGGCAACCTGCTGGGAATGGCTTCCGACCATCACCAGGAAGTATGTTTCCAGGCAGAACTGTGTGCAACTGCTGTGGGCAGAAATTGCCTCTTCCCAGCACAAGTCTGGTACTCCTGCCAGTGCTGCCATAGGACATGTGCAACCTGGACAATTCTGACCAATCACCGCATGATAATTCCCATAAAAAAAGGAAAACTGTTCCCCACTACATTTCCTGTGCAACTGACCAAACAATTCTTATATTAACTCCCAAGATTGTTCCAGAAGTACTCAGTTTCAGAATTGCAGCCTAGCTTTTTCAGATCAAGCAGGGCCATGGAGGTTAAGTGATTAATCTGATCTTGTTCACCCAGAAGACTGTTGGAATACTGCTTACAAAGGAATTAGACTTGAATCCACTGGAATGCCTTAAATTGTTTTCTCAATCTGGAGAGAGTAGTTTAAACATCTAAGAAAAATTAGAAATGACTTGAGAAGTTAATGAATGAAATTTAACCAGCATCCTGTTTCTAAAACAAGGTAAGAAAACAAGCTATTTACATAAGACATCATAACACACATATGTAGACTCACAGTGGTGAGAAGTGTTACAAAAAAGAGAGAAAAGTATTTAAGTCTCTGTGTTCAACAGCAAAAAATACATTTGCCAGTGTTTGTAGCATATTTTTGGCATCTTGGATTTTATTTACCCCTGATACCCAAGGCAGGAATAAATGGAAATATTTATAATTAATAATAACTAAATTGACATTTTATTCCTTTTATTAAATATAAATTTAGAGAAGTATTAAAAAACATGAAGGTGCAGTTATTTGGCAAGCTTCTTGCAATGCCCATAAATAAATCTCTTTTAACAAATCTCTTGGGTGGGAAGGTTGGCAAAAACTTTGTGGAATGCCAAGGCGCTACTCTGAAAAACAATTTCTGGCTTGCTCATGGAACCAAAATGTACATTCTTTATTGAAAGTAAAACCTGGTGTAAATTTTGAGCCCAATAATATTTGTGAACTAAGAGTTAAGAACTTGGGGGTTCCATTTTTTATATATTAAATGGATTTAAATCCATATTTAGATTACAACCATATTTATACATTTCTCTAACTTTTCTAGTGATGTGGAATGTCTGATAGCCAGACATACTTTCCAGTGGTACCACGTTCTCAGTATCCAAGGCAGACTTGGATCAGATGGAGCCAAGGCCCCTTCATTCTGTGGGAATGTTCAGGAAAGTAGGAGAGGATATATTTGTTTTGATATTATCCCTCCTCACTCATGGTAGTGAGTAAACAGCAGAGCACATTCCCTTTGCAACTTATTGGAAGCAAGCTGATGATTCGTTAGAATCCTTTAATTAAGCAATGCAGTCTGGCTTGTCCAATCTGAATTGTTCCCGTTTATTTACCTCTTAAAATAATAATACTAACAAAACACAGTCTTCTTTAAAAATAAGACTAAAGTTTTAGTTGCATTCAGTTCACAGCAGTAATCTGAAGACAGACTGTATCTTGGGGTTACAGTGAAAAGAAGTCTGAGCTACATCTCAGACTTTCTGCTTGTGGGCTCCATCCTGTGTGAAGGTTGAGCCATGTGTTGGCTAAGAGCCAGGAGAGTGTGAGTCCAAGAATAAGAGTAAGAGAGTAAGAGTCCAAGAGAGAGATGGTAGCGTGGTCAGCCCTTCTATCTGGTCAGCTAGGGTCACACCCATCTACCTGGTCACACACAGGGGGAGGAAGTATGACAAGACGTCTTCCCTGTCTGGAACCACATTCCCCTGTGTGTCCATTCTAGGCAACAGGAAAATGTTGTACTTGACCGCTCTGGTAATAATATATCCCACACCCCAGGATAGAGTCCTCCATCCATGCCAGCCTGAGGCTGGTGTAACTAATTTTCCCTTCCCATTTGAACAAAATTCTGTATGTCAAAAAAAGAGGTAAATCCCTTCCCTTCAGGAAGTCAGCCAGCAGTGTTTTGGAAGTGGCCATTGATGTACCACTTTGCATCCTCCATGCCCCACTTGTAGTAACAAATATCACATAGCACAATATAAGGGGAGGAGCACTTAGTCCCAGTGTCAGATTTATGTGTAGGCAAAGTAGACTGAAGCCTAGAGCCTCTAACTCTAGGGGGCTTCACCAGCCCACCCGCTCTCCAGCAGGCGGTCTCCCCTCTCCCAAAATTGCAAACCCAAGGCTTCATGCAAGGGCAGGGCAACTCAGGCCTCTAAATCTAGGGGGCCTCACCAGCCTGCCCTCTCCCCAGTGCCGCAGTCCCCCCTCTCCCAAAATTGCAAACCCAAGACTTCATGCAAGGGCAGGGCAACTCAGGCCCAGCAACTATGAGACTCAGGGCTAGCTAGCGGGGTCCAAATTGAAGCAGTGGGGCGCAACTTGGTGTTTTTTTTTGTACGACCCCAGTTCATAGCCAAAGGCTGCAAAATCCATCTAGATTGCCAGTGTGGTATAGTGGTTAAGAGTGGTAGTCTTGTAATCTGGGGAACCGGGTTCAAGTCTCCGCTCCTCCACATGCAGCTGCTGGGTGACCTTGGGCCAGTCACACTTCTCTGAAGTCTCTCAGCCCCTCTCACCTCACAGAGTGTTTGTTGTGGGGGAGGAAGGGAAAGGAGAATGTTAGCTGCTTTGAGACTCCTTAAAGGGAGTGAAAGGCGGGATATCAAATCCAAACTCTTCTTCTTCTTCTTCTGGTGCAGGGGCCCCTTTAGGAGTGGCACACGGAGCCCAATTTGGCCAAATTGGTCCAATTGCCTTAAGGTCAGCCCTGATGAGACTGTGCAGGGGTTGAACTGACAAGCCCTCCACCGTGCAGGTCCCTGGTGTCACTATTCAGAGTGCAGACTCAAGGAGTTGTTATGGAAATAAGGGGGGCACTTACTGGAAATCAGTTTTGTCACCTCTTCTCCCCCCAACCCCGAGACAATGAGCCCAGCCACCTTTTATTCACAGTCGCATAAGCACTACACTACAGCATGGCCATAAACCTGTACGTTCAACAGCTGAAATATACACCCAATATGTAGCAATGGAGATTTATGTAACTGCTTTATGAATGAACACTGTGTTTTATGAATGGACTCTGTATTTTGTGAATTACCTAAGAGCCACCAATAGGGAGCTCTAGAATCTGACAGCTAACCAATTGGGTACTACCAAACAGCGATCCCTATTGCTGAAAGCAGGTAACCAGCAGGAATGCTTCAGCTCAGCCTTTGCACTGTTGACTGAACACCCCCTGCTGTGCAGATAATGGAGAAAGCTCGTAAATTGTATCCCTTCTGGCATTCTGGCCAACTCTATTATGCTGGTGTAAACCCTGGTGTACCAGAAGCCCAGAATAGCAGCAAATAAAATCTGTTCATACGTCAGCGACTGATAAGACTTGTCAACCAAAGTCTTCCTAAATTATAAAGCTCCAAAATATAGGCCAAAAGAGAACAGGTCTGGGAAGAGTGAGGCATACATTGGGCACAACCAGAGAAAAGGCCCTGTTCTGTGTAGCTCCTGCCCTGTCATTTGATAGGGCCCTCCTCCTTGACATGGAATGCTCTCTATTGAAGTCTCCAAGTCCAGTACAAAGACCATAAGAAGGGAGATCAGGGACCTTGAAGTTTCCAACAGCTGTTAATCAAGCAAGTAAGCACACAGGTCACCTTTGTCACAGTCAGGACACCTATGTCCTGGCCAGGCCTGCACCCAATCTTGTTTTTGTACAATCTTGTTTGTCCCCAGTAACCAAAATTATATTATAAACATATACAAGCAGAAAAGTTGCAGGTGGAAATAATGTTTGTAATGAAGTGAGAGCAGTAGCTTACTTGCTCGAATTAACAAATAAGAAAGTTTTGATAATTTAAATTCTAGATTAAAATTGATTACTTAATTGAGAAGGAGATTGTAACAAAAACACAGGGGCTAATTTGAATGGTAGAGTGCCTGGTATCTAGTGGGCAATCTCATCCTTTATTTCCACGCTGTGGCTGCAGACTAAATCACCTGTCAGGAGAGTTATGAGATTCAGGTGAGGGTCAGATGCCTTGTCAATCCCACCAGGCCTTCACCTGGAGAAATTGGTAATTGCAGAATTTTAAATACCCGTCATCATCCTTGGCTTCACTCAGTTTTGTTTATAACACTCTTCCAATTTATTCTAGTTGTGATGGTGGGGTAGGAGGAGGGGCCTCTCAAGTGGAGTAGCCTAGGGCTTCTCTTCATCTAAATCCAGCCCTGCTTAGTCCGCACTCAAAAGGGCTGAAGTTCAGACCAACTGGCCACTGAAACAGCTTAAATGGATGTGAAAGAGGTACATGGGTGCAAAAAGAGAACACAACCGTACACCTACATCTGCAGGAGCAGAAGACTTTCAACCACTGTCTTCCTCTTTCCCTGCACCAAGGCTGAGAAACATACTTTTGTGGGGGAGCAGGGGGAGCAATAGCAAGGACAGAGGTTGGTTGCATTACCCAGTCACCCTGGCTAAGAGTCCTGAGCCTTCCTCATGGAAGAAATGAGTGTGGCTGGAATGTGGTTTGTTTGGTTGTTGTTGTTGTGTTGCTTTTGTTGTTTTTAAGGGATGGCATCCAATTTCGTTGCACTTGTGCAATGTTGCACTTGTGTAATGACAATAAAGAATCTATCTATCTATCTATCTAAATGATACCAGGAACATCATTTTCCTGCTGGGTATTCTGGAAACACTCGCCCCAGTTGTAGTGGGAAAGATGCCCATCCAGACCTCACCCCTCCTCCAACACCACCTCTTCCTGTCCCAAGTGAAGTTTATGGGCCTTAGAGAAGATAGTGGCTCGCAAGGAGACTTCTGGGATAGGGATGCTCTCCTATGCAAAAGCCGCTGCTTAAATGCATGTGACACCACTTGTCACTCATCATTGTTCCAGAATGAATAGTTATAGGCTTTTTTAGAAGTATGCACTTGGGGAAGATAGAAGCCAATCAAGACCCTATACAATTTGCCGCAAGGGTCAGTACTGTGGCTGTTGCTTTGGAAGCAATAGCAGAAAGAAGTATGTAATGGGTGTTGACTAAACATGGAGAATCCTGCCATGGAGGTTTGCACAACAGCCTTTCTGTTCAGTGATGTTTAATCCAGTTCCAACACGCCCCCCCCCAACCCTCCCTATTAAAGCCTTCTAGGGCTGCAGGAAGACCGAACAACACCGCTGATACTGGGAGAGCACCAGAATGGACATCTCATGTCAAATTATATGTAGTGCTGCTTTGTTCACTGAACAATGAGGGAAGAATGTATGTAAACCAGGAGTGGGGGGCCATTTTCGGCCAGAGGGTTGCATTTCAGCAAAGGTAGCCACCTGTCAGTATTGGGCAGGGGCGGAAGCTAAAAGTGGGTGGGCCAATAGATGTGACTCTTACCTTTGTATAGTTGGCTACATTCCATCCACACAAAAGGCACCTCCCACCCCACATCTTTCCAGGTTTTGTTCCCTTGGATTAGCCTATATATGTTTGTGTAGCACAGCAAGCTTAAAGATTTGGATCTTTAAGCTTGCTGTGCTACACAAACATATATAGATGACTTGAACTTAATGTAAGATCTTCTGTACTGTTTGCCTTACCTCCTGTAAATCCACCTCCCTTTCTCTCTTTCTTCTCCCCCCCCTTTAAAATAATAATAATAATAAAAGGAAAGTGAGAAATAGATTGGTTCATTGGTTTCATAATAGGATTTCATCACAAATTAAAACCGAGCTCTGGCATGTTTGTAGTCATAGTTTTATTTATCAGTAATATGTTGATGCATGTTTTAAAATTTATTAGATGCTGTAAAACAAATCATTAAGCAGAAAACAGTTCCAAGCTCCAGAGATCTCTGACCCTTTGTAACCCTATTATGGTACAGAAGTGTTTCTAACAA